>NC_090321.1:117579322-117889137 GCF_040869045.1 Eurosta solidaginis
AGAAATCAGTTATCAAGAACACTTGATCTTATATTTATTAACGATAATATTAATTATTCCCTAACTGAATGTCTGGGTCCACTGTCGTGTTCCGGTATTCACCATATCCCGCCTTTTTTGGGTGTTGAATTTTATAATTTTGAAGGCATTGTTCCAGATAATGCTACTTCTAGTTTCTCATTTAGGCGTGCGAACTTTGCTAATATTTCCCGAGAAGTTTCTCTAATTGATTGGGAAGCTATTTTTTCTGGAAGTGATCTCTCACGCTGTTTCAATGCCTTCAAAGCCCATATCAATGAGATTTGCAGTAACAATATTCCGCGGAAAATTAAAAAGTGTTACAAAATTCCTTGGTATACTACTGGGCTGAAGCGGCTAAAGAGTTTGAGGAATAGATTTTTTTTTTAAATTCAAGACTAAAAAGTCTTGGGTGTTTAAAATCAAGTACATTCGCTACAACAGGAAATTTAAAGCGTTAAGTAAGAGGCTGCGTATTAATTTCACCCGAAACTTCGAATCTTGTATCAAAGATAACCCTAAAGCTTTTTAGAATTATGTAAAATCCAAGAAAGCTACCTCGAGTATTCCCTCGTCAGATTTTTATAGTGGGTTTCATACCTCTACACCTATGGAGTCGGCTAACCTTTTTGCAGACTTTTTTCACTCCAATTTTGTTACTCAGCCAGTTAGTGTTCCTGAGTCTTCCTCAATGGTAGACTCTCCCATCAACTTCGGGGCTCTTACTCTTTATCTAGATGACATTGTTGATGGAATCCGGAACCTCAAGTCGTCTTCCCAGACATATATTGACGGCTTATCGTCTTATCTCTTTAAAAATTGTCTGATTCTAGCCACCCCACTTATTTTAATCTTCAACAAATCTCTCGAGTGTGGTGAGTTCATTGATGCTTGGAAGATAACCTTCATATCCCCCATTTTTAAAAGTGGTAATAAAACAATGTTGCCAGCTATAGACCAATTGCGAAATTATCTACTATCTCTAAACTTTTTGAGTATGTTATAAAACAAAAAATTAGTTTTGCTGTCAAGCAATTAATTAGTGATAGTCAACATGGCTTCATGCCTGGTAGATCCACGGTTACAAACTTAGCAATTTTTTCTGAATTTTGCCTTGCAGCCTTCAACAACCGTCTCCAAGTCGACACAATTTATACGGATTTCTCCAAAGCGTTTGATAAAGTCAGTCATCAAATCTTGATTTCCAAACTAGCCAGATTGGGCTTTCACTCTATATTTTTCACTCACGCAAATGTGTAGTTGTTGTTGACAATACTCACGCCAAGCCTTTTATTGCATCCTCAGGAGTACCGCAAGGCAGCATTTTGGGGCCACTGCTTTTTGTAATTTTTATTAATGTGCATTTCAGCCTGCTTTCAGCATTCCCATTTTTTGCTGTACGCTGATGATCTGAAGGTGTTTACAACTGTTTCTACTCCTTCTGATTCAGAAAATATTCAGTCTGATCTGAACAACGTTGCTGATTGGTGCCGTAATAATAATCTGCCTTTAAATATTGTGTTATGGATGCGCATTTTCAATGAAAGCAGTAAGGAAGGCGGTCGGCATGATGTTGTGGTGCACAATGGCTAGTCATTGTCGGCTGGGGCGGGTCCTTGCCAACCTTACTGTTCCTGCGCCATATACAGAAAAAAGTTCCTATCATGCCTATCAAAACGAGCAGCTGTCAAATTCAAAACAAACTGACAGAAGCGCAGAGATCGACTCAAAACGCTTATAATTCAAATTAAAACGACATCCGGTCGAACCGGATGCCACGGACAAACCGTTAACATTCCAACATTTAAAAATTCAAATTCAAAAAAAAAGACTGACGCAAGAAAATTTACCGAACCGGACATGGCCGGTTACTACTCTGAAATCAAAATAACCGCTGAAAATTAAAAGAAAACAAAAAGGAAAAAAACGGGCCGAATATACATAGGGGCGCCGCGGGTGGTGTTGCGACGCCCGGTGCTATGTCCCACCCTCAAAAAAAACCATGGCCACCGACGCACCTAAATTTCGGTGGCCCCTTACCTGGTAACCCTACGTGCCTTCTAAATAAATGGCGACGCCAGCATTCCCATATTGTTAACAAATTTATTCAAGTTTCATTATGTTGTTGTATTAGACTTACTTTGAGTTTAACAAAACATCAATTTGGTATAACACATAGTATAATAGCACTAATATGTACTATGTACTAAGAAATTTGTTATAAACGCAACTAAGACTAAATTTGTGGTAAATATACTCCTCAAAAAAATTGTTTCACATGTTCAAGTAAAACGTAAGCTTTTGAATTCATAGAAAAATTACCGGAGTCATTTACCTGTTCGGGTAGAACGTGAATTTTTAAATTTATGGTAAATTTAATGAAATCGTTTTAGCGGTTCAGGTAAAACGTGAACTTTTTAAACTTATAGTAAAATTAATGAAATCGTTTTACTTGTTCAGGTGAAACGTAAACTGTTTTGCATGTACCAGTCAGTACTGGTATTGTTTTGTGTTTAGTTCAACTCAGTCAAAAAAATAAAATTAAAATAATAAAATGAAAGAACAAAGAAAAAAATTCAGATTTGAAAGGTTTCATGTATGTATATAATAATATTACTTTAATATGTATAAATTTATTTTTGACATATGTTCATGTAGAATGAAGCAATTTAAGTTCCACTGCAAATATTATGATTTGTAAGTTAAACTCGACAATGCATTCACTTCTTGAGTTGAGGTTGTTAATGAAAAAAAACAATAAAGTAGATGCCATATTAATTATTCACAATTTACGCGGGTATGCTGCAGTTAGTAAGATGGCAGTAAGCAATAAAAATTTGCATGTACTGTAACTTACATTATCACTAAATTTAACAGTTTACTGATAAAGATTATAGAAATAGTATGTATTTTTTTTTTGTTGATAATGCAAGTTAATTTGCATTACTCGTTAATTGTATCCCTTAATATAAATTTAATGCGTTTTAACTGATAATGCAATTGAACTTGAATTACAAATAAAACTTTATTCCTTACAGAAACAATATCAATACCCTTTGCTCCTTCCAAAAACATATCCGCAACAATTGTATTAATTAAAAAGTAATAGTAAAATTTTACTGTAACGCAAAGCAACTTTTAATACCTGAAACTTTTTTTTGTTTCACGAGCAGTACAAATTGCCTACCTATGACCATTAAGATATGTTTTGTTTTTTTTCTTTTTTTTTATGCTTCTAAGTTAATTAAACCTCCTTACTTCACTTTACGTTAGGTCTACTTTTTTTTTTTGCATCGTATAATACGTTAACTTTACTACAAGTGGATGCAGCTTGCTAAAGAACAAGGTTGAGGCTACACATACGTATATTTAGTTCAGTATTGGAACGAACTCACCGCTTTAACCGCTGATATTCGTTGTCGCAATTGGCCTGGCCGCAGGCCTATAGCTGGAGACATTGGTGCTTTATCGGTAACCGTATCGGTAACCTTTTACCAGCTGATTCGACCAACCTTATGAGAATCAATGCAATCGATTATTGGTGCCGCTAAGGTCGTAACCGTATCGTAGCCAACCAATTCGGGTTTGGTTTACCGTCGTAACGATAAACAGCTGATTGCGTTAGGGATACGGATACAGCGATACGACATACGGCACCAATGACTCCAGCTTATGTTCGCTGCCCTGTGGTTGTCATTGTAGCTGGTATATTGTAGCCCGTATGGTCGTAGCTGATAAAGATGCGGCTAGTATTGTTGTAGCCGTTATGGTCGTAGCTGATAAAGATGCGGCTAGTATTGTTGTAGCCGGTATGGACGTAACTGATAAAGATGCGGCTAGTATTGTTGTAGCCGTTATGGTCGTAGCTGATAGGGTTGCGCCAGTATTGTTATAGCCGGTATGGACGTAGCTGATAAAGATGCGGCTAGTATTGGTGTCGGTGGTACCGCCTGTTGTAGTTGTTAACATTAGTGGCCGCAGGCCTATGTTCGCGGCCCCGCTGTGTGCAGCTGGTGGTGGCGGTACGTCTGGTGGTTGTTGCGCTTGTGGTTGGCGCTAATGGAAGGATTGGGGGAGGTACTACTGATGGTGATGCCCGTGATAATAGTAGGAGCCGTTGGTGGTGGTGGGCGCTTTGGGTCGAGGTAACCGAGTGAACCGGGTGGCGATAAAGCTTCGCGCTACCCTGTACGAGCCGGATGACTTGGCTCTTTGACGTTGATTGTATTACGCGGCAGCGTACTGCTGGCCCTGGAGGCGGAGGTGGTGTCGGACACTTTTCCGCAGGTGGTAGTGTTCTTCGTAAACGTAGAGGAAGAGGTTTATCAACACAACCGATGCAGAGTTTATTACCACCAAAAATAGACGCGTAGAAGCGAGATTTGTCGGAAAGAACGGTTTCGGTGCTTTGCGCTATCGACTCTTTCCTAGTTTCTGGACAATTACCAGCGTATGTGCACAGCCGGCGAGGATGTTTTGTGATCACCAAATTTTTCCACCCTTCCACTTTTTTTATCTTCCGGAAACTCATGGCAATTTTCCGCTAGTGATGGCCGGTCTGTTTTTTCCTTGTTTTTCGATACTTTTTTTCGCAACTTTCGCCCCATCACTAAGTGTGTTCGCGCGAATACGCTCCCAAGTGGATCGTAGCCGTAGACCGTAGCAGCAGACCGTAACAAACCTGCTTCGCTTTGAAGACCTGACGATGAAGCGAACAGGAAACCGGATCATCTGTGGGAAGCCACTGCCAGGGATCTCCGACGACAAGCAACGTGGCGCACGACTCACCCCTGATATAAGTCTCAACGTCCTACTACGAAGCTAGCCGGGCAACATAGGTCCATAAAAAAAAAGGTTTAGTCAAATCGGGAATTAATTCTGTTTCCTAGTTTAAAGGGCTTTGCGGCAATCAGACATTTGTTATGGAGAACTTGTCAAAACTCCGAAAGATAATTTCTAGTGGTTATCGCTCCCACCGGAATGCTAAACAAAAAAAAAGGTGTAGGCATTTTGATCTGGAGAACTCGTCCAAACTCCGAAAGGCTAGTCCGACCTAAGCGTGGACTGCCAGGGGGTTCACGGTACTCGGTGAGTACGCGTGTGAACATCCTATGAGGTCAGTGCTCGGGGAGAATACTGGGCGAGATGTCCCCGACCGCCAAAACGCCCAGACAAAAAAAGTCCAATTGGTAGGTATATAAAAAAAAGTCAAATTGTAATTTGGCAAGGAAACGTTTTCTGGTTCATTGCGGACGAATATCCGAAGCGTGAAAGCGACCTATCAATTTCTCGTTTAGGTCTTCGAGATCGTACAGTGCATTGCCTATTTTTCGAAGCACACGACACTTTAGGTATTTTGGTAGGAATTTGGCGTTAATGCCCTGTTTGAAGTTACTTAAGGCAAAGTTTTTCCGAAAAACTGCCTGACCTTCCTTATAGTTGACTTGCCTGGAGCGCTTGTTATATGTGGTTACTCCCCTATCCTTGGCCTGATCTAAATTCCTACGGATCTGCTCACGGATATTAGTCAACTTGTCAGCTCTGCTTACTACCGTAACCTGGTCCTCCCGAAGGCTGCCGAGTTTCTCTAAAGTGTTGTACGTTGAAGCATGTTGGACCATATTTTGGCCATATAATGTAAAGTATGGAGAACACTGAATCGCCGTATGAAAATCACTTCTCAAAACTGATAAAATCTCGGGTATATGCTTATCCCAATCGGTATGGTCAGGTTTATCTTTCAGGAAAATCCTAATCTTCGAAACAATCTCTCTACTAACGCGCTCGGATGCGTTTGCTTGGGGAGAATATAACCCCGTCCCCACGTGCGTCACCCCGTAATTTGCAAAAAATTGGTTCATTTCCTTCGAGAAAAACTGTTTACCATTGTCACTGTGAATAAACTCAGTGACCCCTACAGCCGGAAAAATTTCTGAAGCGAAGTAATTTATAACGTTTACAGTGGTGGCTCTCTGCATGGGCTTTAGCCAAACGTATTTTGAAAAATGGTCTAGTACTATGAAAAGAAATTGATTTCGCCGCTTAGATCTCGGATACGGCCCTAGGAAATCGCAATATAATCGCTGAAATGGCCTCTCGGATACAAAGGTATTTTCTATAGGCGGTCTCGACTGCTGATTAGTAGGTTTTACAGCCTTGCAGGTGTCACAACGCTGGACGTAGTCCCTGACGTCCTTAGCCTGCTGCGGCCAGAAGTACTTCTGCCTAACACGTTCTAAGGTTTTCTGCCACCCGCCATGGTAACTCCGGTTAGCGTCATGTGCTAGTCTCACTGCTTCCTCAGTCAACCCTTTCGGCAACCATAATCGCCACAGCGAGTCTTCTTCCCCTTCCACCCCCTTACGAAATTTAACTCGTTTGAAAATTACCCCATCCGGAAGCGATTCCTCGTTTTCGGTTACGGTCCGAATCAAGTCTAAATATTCGTTGTTGCTAAATTCGGGAGAGGCTAAATCTATTTCCCCGGGTGTGGTAGTGAAAGTCAACTCATCGGCATCAAACCGCGACAGCGCATCTGGTACTACATTCAGGGTGCCCTTACGATGTTCTATTTTAAAGTCGTATCTTTGCAGTAAGAGCGACCACCTCGCCAACCTCCCGCTCAAGTCTTTGTGTGTCATTAACCACTTGAGACTGGAGTGTTCCGTGATAATACCAAACGGTAATCCCTCCACATAGGGTCGGAAACGCTTCACGCTGATTATGGCGGCGAGACATTCCAGCTCGGTTACCGTGTAATTGCGTTGAGCATTATTCAGTTTTTTCGATACAAACGCGATCGGATGCTCAGCGCCCTCGTCATCGACCTGGAGCAACACTCCGCCAACACCTATTTTGGAAGCGTCGCATTGTATCACGAATTCCCTTGAAAAGTCTGGTTGGGCCAAAACAGGGGCGGAACTCAAAGCTAATTTTAGCTTTTCGAAGGCCCCTATAGCTTCAGAGGTAAGCTTGAACGGGCCTGCTGACTTACGGAGACAGTCGGTCAAGGGACCTGCCAAGTCAGCAAAATTGGTAACAAACGCCCTGTACCAATTCGCCATGCCCACAAACCTACGCACTTGCCGAGGGGATTTAGGGATCGGGAAGTTTTGCATTGCTTCTATTTTTCCCGGATCCACTTTCAAACACCCGCTGCCTATCAAGTACCCTAAGTAGCGTATTTCCTTCTGACAAAATTTACTTTTTTCCACGTTTATTGTCAGCCCTGCGTCTCTCAAACATTGGGCCACTTCCGCTAGCAATCTTAGGTAATCCTCAAAATTGGTGCTACATACCATCAGATCGTCCAGGTAGACAAAGACGTTCTCTCGCAGACGTGAAGGGATTGCCTTGTCCATCAGCCTACTCATAGTCTGCGGTCCATTGCACAGACCAAATGGCATTACTTTGAAGTGGTACAGAGGTCTCCCCGGAACTGCGAATGCTGTTTTTTCCTTAGAGGACTCTGTCAATTTGATCTGGAAGAACGCGTCCTTCAGATCAATGCCACTAATAAAATGCGTATCTTTCAGTCTTTCAGTAAGCCGTTGATATGAGGCAGGGGGTACGAGTCTTTCTTAGTCACCGCGTTGACCTTCCTGGAATCTATGCACAGCCTAACTTTACCTGGTTTCCGGACCAGTACTACAGGACTACACCACGGGGAGTTCGATTCTTCTATAACTCCTAATTCGAGTAACCTGTCTAGTTCGCTAAAAGCTTCGGCTTACCTCGGTGGCGAAAGAGGGAAATGTTTGCTTTTTATGGGAACGGCATCACCGGTGTCGATGTGATGCTCCACTAATTTAGTTTGCCCTAGGCCTAGCTTCTCGTACGAAGGAAACGTCTCGATGGCCTTTTGCAATTCTAATTTTCGTTCTGGTGACAATTCATGGAGGTTAAGTTACTCTTCCTTTTCAAGTCTAATCTCTATGCACTCTACGCTTCGGAATATTTCGGGAGCTAACGCAAATGCTCTCCAAAAATCTACCCCGAAGTACGCTTCTTGGAGCAATGAGGGAACAAGGTAAAAACGAATAACCTTTGTGATATTTTTGAAGGTGACTGGTAGGGATACTGAGCCTAGAATTTTTTGCTTGTTGCCGCCCGCGGTATATACAAACGCGTGTAAGGGCTGATATTCGAGCCGTTATCCTCTAGGAATTCTAATCCATTTTTCCCTAAGATGGAGACGTTGGCTCCCGAGTCCAACAGCCCTACAAGAAAGCTATCTCTAATTTTAGCTTTCACTAGAGGCCTTTCATCCTCTGTAAGCGTTAACGTGGTGGCTTGCAGCAGTCTACGCTCCTGTACTCTCCTGTGGTATCTCTTCCTACACTTCAAAATATTGTCCGACACCGGGTATTGTTTAAAAATGGAATGTCTTATTTGTTCGTAACTATGTTCCCTTTCTTCAGGGTTTGGTGAAAAATGCGTTTGGCACGCGAGATCCCTATGCTGGCGTCGCAGAATCTTGATACGCTCGCCCATCGCGGATGAGGACGTTTGACTCTCGGATTCGGAACTATTCGAATTGTCCGTACTGTCAGGGTAAGTTATTATCACGTTTGAGGGCTCTTCTGCCAGGGTACTACTGCACCTCGGAAGCGTATCACCTCCATGCAGAGATTCACCCTCTGGTTCAGCACATGGGACGACGCCTCGAGCACTGGCTGATGTGGGAGCTATGAAGCCGAACGAGGTTCCCCCGCCTTCTCGCTCGGGTACTGGTTTCCCTGCCTGCGATGGTCCCTAGGGCATTTAGGAGTAAATACACCCTTATACCCACATTTAAAACAAAAAGGATTTTTTGTGGGTTCCTCACAATATATATAGGAGTGCCCCATTGCCTGACAATTCCAGCATTGGATTCCCGAATAGTCCGGTCTTCTGTTGCGTCGATATTCCAGCGCCTCTATTTGTGGATCCATTTCGCCATCCTCGCTTTCCCTCCTCATGTCTGGGGTTGTCGCGTGTGCTTCGCATGTCGTCCTGGGTAAGTGGCTCCCAACAGCTTGCTTTCTTTCAGCACTTGTTCACCTCTGCGTGCTACATCGCGTAGATCATGAAGGGTCCTTACATCTGCGTTGAAAAGCATCAGCTTAAGGCTACTTTTGACGTTTCTTTTTATTATGTCAATCAGTAGAAGCTCCGACATTGGCTCTCTTAAGCGCGCGTTCAAGGAGATTATGTCCGTGTGAAACACGTCATAGCACTCACTTGCTTTCTGCTTCCGCGTGGCGATCTCCATCATGATCTCGTGGTCAGTTTTCAAAGTGCCAAACTCTCTTTTCAATGAGTAGCACAAAAGGCACAAGTCGCGATTGGGTTTTGTTTCGTGAAAAGCCAGTACCATTCTTCGGCCCGCCCGGAAAGAAACAGGTGGAAACTAGCCATTATTTGTTCGTCCGTGTATTGTGTGCGCTCACACAAGGTGCTCAGTTTAAAAAGGAAATCGGCTACGCTTCCAGTGCCGTCGAACGCGATTTTCCACTCCTGCGGTTTCACTACTATGTTGCTCGGAGCAGGGTATATTGGCGGTACTACCGTTGGAAATGGGTTAGGGTCCATCCTACTTGCGTTCCTGTTTTGCTGATTTGATTGCTGTGCGGATTCTGGAGCGGCGTTGAGCTGGGCCATATTGGCTCTAATTGAGCCCATCTCTCTCCGCATTTCCTCCTGCGAAGCCTGGAACAGTTGGTGTAGCACGTCCACCCACGAGGCTCCACGAGTGGCTTCGTCCTGCATTCCTAGGGTATTCGTCCGATGACTTGTAGCGTCCCCAAAATTTCCCATCTCCTGATTTGGTGGTAAAGCACCAGCTCCTTCGGGTGCATAGGTCGACACATTGGTCATTAGCCCCGAGATATCGTGCGTGTTCACGTGACTGGTGCTTCCCGGTCGGTCCAGTTTCTCGCGAGGGTCATTCAGGTCCGAGCCCATGTTTATTAACGCGGGATCTCCGTATCGTCCCCCTACTGGGGTGTGCACCACCAAGGGACGCCTGGCCTGAGAGAAGGCCCCTCTATTTTTATTACCCCGTTGCTGTTTCCTCTGGGGATTCCCCGCACTCCCGAACGGAGTGTTCCGGTCCGGTTGCCCGAATGACTGGTCGCGCGACATGTTCAAGGGAAAAAAATTTGGTCAAGCAAAAAAAAACGTTTGCCACGTAAGGCGCTTAAGGATAAAAAAAAATATATAAAAAAAAATTGAGCGAAAATAATTGCTGAAACCTCTGATCGATAGTCGTATCGGATAGAAGAGGTCAAAAGCTGAACAAAAAAATGATTAGATAAATATGTCTTAAGTAACCCATGGGAATGCCGACATCCCATTCCCAAAAGGCAGTAGGCCACAGGAAAAAAAATAAACACAAATACATTCATACTTGGCCCTAGTGCTCCCAACCGCAGGCGAGGGGGTCTTAAGGCCCCCCTCCGAGACTGGTTGGGGCCACCAGGGTCGGTTCCAGACACACACGGGTAGGTGTCAACACGCCCAGCCGCAACGCAGGGGCAGTCTCCAGGGGCTTGCCCCTGGAACTGGTTGGGGGTGTTTAGGCCTCCCGTCCATTCTCTGGACACCCCTCCTGCCTCCACCGCAATGGGTGGAGCGGTTTCGAAACCGCTCCCCAGCCTGGTGGGACAGGAAGGAGTGCCACTTTGAATCCCAGCTCAACCCGCCACAATCCAGGTGGTATTCTATGGTACCACCTGAGACGTGGGATGAGCTGGGGTCCTTATAATACACAGACACACTCTCACACCGGAAAACACAAAACAAAACAAATTCGGCAAAAGGGAAAACAAAAAAAAAGTATTTCACATTGTAAAAAAAAACCCAATTAGCGGACATATTCAACCGGGGCCGACTAACGGACAAAACATCCGGAAACCTAAAAACCCACTTACAAAAAAATCAAGTGCGTGCAGCACTGCCTCATCGGGTGAAAATAAAAAAAAAATCCGGAGACTGACGTGAAGTCTCGTGGGTCCCTCAGTTACCGGAGACGATGATCATTCCGGACACCCTGATCCGTCCAACCATCCCACCGCAACGCAGGTGGCTGCTCCTGTGGCTGCTCACCCCGGACAGGAGTGACCCTCGTACCCGGCGCCTCAGGAACCACGTTGGGCGCCATCTGTTATGGATGCGCATTTTCAATGGAAGCAGTAAGGAAGGCGGTCGGCATGATGTTGTGGTGCACAGTGGCTAGCCATTGTCGGCTGGGGCGGGTCCTTGCCAACCTTACTGTTCCTGCGCCATATACAGAAAAAAGTTCCTATCATGCCTATCAAAACGAGCAGCTGTCAAATTCAAAACAAACTGACAGAAGCGCAGAGACCGACTCAAAACGCTTATAATTCAAATTAAAACGACATCCGGTCGAACCGGATGCCACGGACAAACCGTTAACATTCCAACATTTAAAAATTCAAATTCAAAAAAAAAGACTGACGCAAGAAAATTTACCGAACCGGACATGGCCGGTTACTACTCTGCAATCAAAATAACCGCTGAAAATTAAAAGAAAACAAAAAGGAAAATAAACGGGCCGAATATACATAGGGGCGCCGCGGGTGGTGTTGCGACGCCCGTGCTATGTCCCACCCTCAAAAAAAACCATGGCCACCGACGCACCTAAATTTCGGTGGCCCCTTACCTGGTAACCCTACGTGCCTTCTAAATAAATGGCGACGCCAGCATTCCCATATTGTTAACAAATTTATTCAAGTTTCATTATTACTAATATAGCATTTCTTTCTATAAACTTCTTTTGATCTTACTGCAAGGTTTTTTTTTATATATATTTATGCTTATAAATATTTTTATTTAAAAAAAAAAGTAGGAATCAAAAATGCGTGCCTAATTGGAGAGGAACTCTATTTTTTTTGTAAGTTTTTAGAAAAATTATTGTGAGCTGCGTTTTGTGACGGTTCATTGAATGTAATAATAATTGGTTTGTTTTATAATCTAATATATTATATATATAATACATTTTTTATTTTTTTTGGTAGAAATTTGGTTAAATGCCCTTTTCTTTGTTCATTCACAAACCTATCTTAGGGCTGTACAGTTTGGATATAACTTCCGATAATTGCGGCCCCCTTACAAAATTAATATGTTGTTGTATTAGACTTATTTTGAGTTTAACAAAACATCAATTTGGTATAACACATAGTATAATGACACTAATATGTACTATGTACTAAGAAATTTGTTATAAACGCAACTAAGACTAAATTTGGGGTAAATCATACTCCTCAAAAAAATTGTTTCACATGTTCAAGTAAAACGTAAGCTTTTGAATTCATAGAAAAATTACCGGAGTCATTTACCTGTTCAGGTAGAACGTGAACTTTTAAATTTATGGTAAATTTAACGAAATCGTTTTACCGGTTCAGGTAAAACGTGAACTTTTTAAACTTATAGTAAAATTAATGAAATCGTTTTACTTGTTCAGGTGAAACGTAAACTGTTTTGCATGTACCAGTCAGTGCTGGTATTGTTTTGTGTTTAGTTCAACTCAGTCAAAAAAATAAAATTAAAATAATAAAATGAAAGAACAAAGAAAATAATTCAGATTTGAAAGGTTTCATGTATGTATATAATAATATTACTTTAATATGTATACATTTATTTTTGACATATATTCATGTGGAATGAAGCAATTTAAGTTCCACTGCTAATTTTATGATTTGTAAGTTAAACTCGACAATGCATTCACTTCTTGAGTTGAGGTTGTTAATGAAACAAAACAATAAAGTAGATGCCATATTAATTATTCACAATTTACGCGGGCATGCTGCAGTTAGTAAGATGGCAGTAAGCAATAAAAATTTGCATGTACTGTAACTTACATTATCACTAAATTTAACAGTTTACTGATAAAGATTATAGAAATAGTATGTATTTTTTTTTTGGTTGATAATGCAAGTTAATTTGCATTACTCGTTAATTGTATCCCTTAATATAAATTTAATGCGTTTTAACTGATAATGCAATTGAACTTGAATTACCAATAAAACTTTATTCCTTACAGAAACAATATCAATACCCTTTGCTCCTTCCAAAAACATATCCGCAACAATTGTATTAATTAAAAAGTAATAGTAAAATTTTACTGTAACGCAAAGCAACTTTTAATACCTGAAACTTTTTTTTGTTTCACGGGCAGTACAAATTGCCTACCTATGACCATTAAGATATGTTTTGTTTTTTTTTTTATATTTTTTATGCTTCTAAGTTAATTAAACCTCCTTACTTCACTTTACGTTAGGTCTAATTTTTTTTTTGCATCGTATAATACGTTAACTTTACTACAAGTGGATGCAGCTTGCTAAAGAACAAGGTTGAGGCTACACATACGTATATTTAGTTCAGTATTGAACGAACTCACCGCTTTAACCGCTGATATTCGTTGTCGCAATTGGCCTGGCCGCAGGCCTATAGCTGGAGACATTGGTGCTTTATCGGTAACCGTATCGGTAACCTTTTAACAGCTGATTCGACCAACCTTATGAGAATCAATGCAATCCATTATTGGTGCCGCTAAGGTCGTAACCGTATCGTAGCCAACCAATTGGGTTTTGGTTTACCGTCGTAACGATAAACAGCCGATTACGTTAGGGATACGGATACAGCGATACGACATACGGCACCAATGACTCCAGCTTATGTTCGCTGCCCTGTGGTTGTCATTGTAGCTGGTATATTGTAGCCCGTATGGTCGTAGCTGATAAAGATGCGGCTAGTATTGTTGTAGCCGTTATGGTCGTAGCTGATAAAGATGCGGCTAGTATTGTTGTAGCCGGTATGGACGTAGCTGATAAAGATGCGGCTAGTATTGTTGTAGCCGTTATGGTCGTAGCTGATAGGGTTGCGCCAGTATTGTTATAGCCGGTATGGACGTAGCTGATAAAGATGCGGCTAGTATTGGTATCGGTGGTACCGCCTGTTGTAGGTGTTAGCATTAGTGGCCGCAGGCCTATGTTCGCGGCCCCGCTGTGTGCGTTGCAGCTGGTGGTGGCGGTACGTCTGGTGGTTGTTGCGCTCGTGGTTGGCGCTAATGGAAGGATTGGGGGAGGTACTACTGATGGTGATGCCCGTGATAATAGTAGGCGCCGTTGGTGGTGGTGGGCGCTTTGGGTCGAGGTAACCGAGTGAACCGGGTGGCGATAAAGCTTCGCGCTACCCTGTACGAGCCGGATGACTTGGCTCTTTGACGCTGATTGTATTACGCGGCAGCGTACTGCTGGCCCTGGAGGCGGAGGTGGTGTCGGACGCTTTTCCGCAGGTGGTAGTGTTCTTCGTAAACGTAGAGGAAGAGGTTTATCTCACTAAGTGTGACTGCGAACGCCGACCTACTTCAACTGGGCCTTGTGTCCACACAACACAATCGATGCAGAGTTTATTACCACCCAAAATAGACGCGTAGAAACGAGATTTGTAGGAAAGAACGGTTTCGGTGATTTGCGCTATCGACTCTTTCCTAGTTTCTGGACAATTGCCAGCGTATGTGCACAGCCGGCGAGGATGTTTTGTGATCACCAAATTTTTCCACCCTTCCACTTTTTTTATCTTCCGGAAACTCATGGCGATTTTCCGCTAGTGATGGCCGGTCTGTTTTTTTCCTTGTTTTTCGATACTTTTTTTCGCAACTTTCGCCCCATCACTAGGTGTGTTCGCGCGAATACGCTCCCAAGTGGATCGTAGCCGTAGACCGTAGCAGCAGACCGTAACAATTGGTAAGTGCTTTCACGTAACCTTCTCTAAGTCTCGTGGCACAATTCCCACTTCATATTATATTGACGAATCTCGACTGTCCACACGTACTGAGATTCCTGACTTAGCCGTAGTTTTCGACTCGCAGTTTTCGTTTACCACTCACATAACCTCGATAATTGCTAAATCCTACTCAGTTTTTGATTTTATTCGGCGATTTATCTCTGACTTAACAGATCCTTATACCCTTAAGTTGCTGTTTGCGTCTCTCGTACGCTCTAAGTTAGAATATGCTTGCCTGAGGTCTCTGAACTTTTCTGAGCCGATTCCCTCTTATAATGCCAGATGTGCACTCATTAGCCTTCAATCACTTCAAAGTAGGAGGACCATTCTTTCTCTTACTTTTGTTATGATATTATTAATGCTGTGATTGATTCACCACGTTTACTCGAGGGTATTTGTCTCCATATACCCCATAGATCACTTCGAAATTGGGATATGTTTTATATTGATTGCGCCCGGACCCTCTATGCCTCTAACGCTCCCATTTTTAGAGCACTGAGGAAGTTCAATACTATCTCAAATTCTTTGGCCATTGACTTTTCTTTGCCAAAGACCACCTTCAAATCTTTGTTGAGTGTAATAATTTTTTGATTGTATTGCTAAGGTCTGTATTTTTAAGTACAAACTCAAGTAGTCTGTAAGAACATTCGACTATTTTTGAAATTAAATTAAATAAATAAATATATTTCTTTTCATTTTACAAAGATAAGCTTTGTAACACTTTTTGTTCAACTGAAAATACTTGCAGCGTAGG
This sequence comes from Eurosta solidaginis, assembly GCF_040869045.1. Classification (NCBI taxonomy): domain Eukaryota; kingdom Metazoa; phylum Arthropoda; class Insecta; order Diptera; family Tephritidae; genus Eurosta; species Eurosta solidaginis. The sequence goes on from NC_090321.1 coordinate 117,594,885, forward strand.
ATCGAGTACTGTAAGTAATGGTTATGTAAACCGAACTTGAAAGACCGAGACTTTTTATTCTTTAGAATTTTCAGCGGACAGATGGCTAAATAAATGTGGATATTTGCTAGTTGAGTGCGTATGCACAAGAACTCAGTTGTATCGATGGCGGGTACGCTAATCTCTTCATATGGTATTGCAGAATATACAGCAAGCAGAACTCCACCTCCAACTCTGTTCAGGCGGTCATTTCTATATATTTGGTGGTCATTACAGAGGATCTCTCAATTAAAGACATGAGTTTTCAGCCAAGTTTCGGTAAAAGCAATTATATCGTAACTTAAGTTAAATGATTTTAAAAACAGTTCTGTTAATTTGGTGTTTAAGCCTCTAACATTTTGGTAAAATATATCTAAAGCAGATTTTGCGTCCAGTTTTTGACTCAGCGTTATTAAGAGGGATCTTTGCTAAGTTTTGAACACTCTTATTCCGCCTATATTCAAATTCCCGAACAAGTGTCCCAGGGGGCCAAAAATCGTTACTCAAGATAGTGTCAAAATGTTCAGTAGGTACATCCAATCTAAAGGAAGATACGTTTCTTTCATAACTAAAATTAAATTTCCGAATTGTTACGTGATCGGTTTTCATTTTTGAGGGGCATACGATTTCAGATCCTCCTCAGTAGTATCCCTCTCGAATCTTGACACGAAAATCGATTTTTTAGGAGGGACTACAGCCAACTTCCTAGTTCCAGGCTCAGTCGCCTGAGAACGGTTTGCAGGTTCAATATTTTTTCTAGCTGCTGGTTTTGCTGGAGTTGTCTTTGATGTTGAAGGCTCTACTGTAAGTGGACTTGGAGATGCTAAGTTTATTAATTCTATCACGCTGGGTGCGGGAATGATTGGGTTCTGGATGTTTTGAACCGGATCTAGGGTAAGTACGCCAGCCGAGACATTAGTCCGTTTTCGTTTGCTGTCACGGCTGTCGCTATTAGCATTAGCAGCTGAATCGGTAATACATTTAAAAGTTTTAATCAAGTTTTCATAATACTTGAATTTATCCCCCAATGTAGAAAGTTCCTTACCGATTTCAGAAAATGCGTTTCGGGTATGTTTGAAAAGCTTAAAAAGATCCACTTCCGTGGATCTTCATTTCAAGCACGACCAACGCACGCCCTTATTATAGTTGATCGCGTCACACACCCTTGCTCTCAAACTAGTGCACTTCATATGAGCAAGTTCATCACAAAGCCAGCACGACACGAAACGCTCGTTATCACCTTTCACTTGGCAGTTAACAAAATTGCAAGACATTATAAGGTAAAGTATAAATTGGTTACACAGACGGAGGCAATAAAAAGAGTTTGGAGATCACAGTAAGAAAATCCTGTATGGGCAGTTTGAAGATCGTTATTAAATGACGCTTAACAACACAGAATGCAAACAGCTGTGACAGTGAAAAGAAAATGAAATAACAATTGAAAACTGAAAATAAATAAATGCCAATCAAATGCAACATCAAATATGCAAATAAATAGAATAATTTTGAGTAAATACTAAGGTAACTTCGCCAATAAAGACAATTATTGTTTGGTCATCAAACCTGAAACTAAGTTTTACTTTTTTATTCTATATGGCGATCCTGCCATACCTGCTTGATAACAAGCAGACTGCTATTTAAAAAGCAGTTTGCTAAACAAGCAGGACTTCGTTATTTTATATCAAGCAGGATACGCCTTACTATATGGCGATCCTGCCAGTTCCAGTATTGTCAGCAGACTACTATTTAGAAGCAGACTGCTAAACTCTTGAATAGATCCTGCCAGATCTGCTTAATAACAACCCTACAAGACAGGTACCCGTTACCTAATCGATTACTTAATCGTCACCAATAACTTGTTCACCAATTATCGTCTTAATGACTTTTACATTGCTGTCGTGAAAAAGGTAACGAATGCGCTCTCTCAAAATAGTGTACGTGTGACTCGCTTTCTCGCTCTTACCTATTGTGTTTTCGACATTCCTTCTCGCTCGATGTTATTTACATTTTTAAGTTACTTCATCAGTTATGTTTTCGTTATCGCTAACCAAAACATATGCAACAACAACAACACCGCTAACTGGCCTATCGGTTACCCGTATCGGTTACCTTCTGTCAAATCGCTTTTTCCATGAATGAAACGCGTCCTTTATGTTCAGATAATATTTAATTATAAATAATTCATATATACAATGTTTTTTTACAATTTAAATTATTCCCTTATTACTCTAGTGAACTTTACATATGTGTATGTTGATATGTACAAGCTGTTGTTGTTGTTGTTGTAGCAGTGCTTCGCCCCACCTAACAGACGCGACCGATCACAAACTGTCATCAATATCCTCTAACGGGAGTCCAAGGAAACTTGCTGTTTAAACAGGGGTGCACCATAGGGAAAGGGGTGTTAGAGGCGTTGGTTCCACATTACAATTAAAGAGATGGTTGGTGTCATGTGGGGACACATTGCAAGCGGGGCATACATTTTGTATGTCGGGGTTGATTCTGGATAGGTAAGAGTTTAACCTGTTACAGCATCCAGAACGAAGTTGAGCCAGAGTGACACGCGTTTCCCTGGGGAGTATGTGTTCCTCTTCCGCAAGTTTTGGATACTTTACTTTGAGTACTGGGTTCACCGGGCAATTCCCGGCATAAAGGTCCGACGCCTGTTTGTGGAGTTCACCAAGGACCTGCTTGTGTTTTTTCGCTTCATACGGCTGTGTTCTCAGATGCCGTATTTCCTCAAAATGCTTACGGAGATGACTCCTTAAGCCCCTAGGCGGTGCTGGCTCGTCAATCAGATGTCTGTTGGGATGCCCAGGTTTCTGGGTATTCAACAGGAACTGTTTGGTCAGCATCTCGTTTCTTTCCCTGATGGGGAGTATTCTCGCCTCATTATGTAGATGGTGTTCTGGGGACATAAGAAGACAGCCCGTGGCAATTCTGAGAGCAGTATTTTGGCAGGCCTGTAGCTTCTTCCAGTGGGTAATTTTTAGGCTTGGCGACCATATGGGTGACGCGTAGCACGTAATCGGCTGGCTAATTGCTTTGTATGTAGTCATGAGCGTTTCTTTATCTTTTCCCCAGGTACTGCCAGCAAGGGATTTGAGGATTTTGTTACGGCTCTGAATTCTCGGAACAATTGCGGCTGCGTGCTCACCAAAATGTAGATCCTGATCAAACGTCACACCCAAGATTTTGGGGTGTAGGACAGTCGGTAGCGTAGAGCCATCGACGTGGATGTTCAAAATGGTCGACATTTGGGACGTCCATGTTGTAAATAAGGTCGCGGAAGATTTAGTCGGTGATAATGCCAGGTTTCGCGAGGCGAAAAAACTGGAGAGATCAGGGAGGTAGCCGTTTATTTTATTGCATAGCTCATCGATCTGTGGGCCTGGGCCTGTGGCCATTACTGTGCAGTCATCGGCGTAGGAAACGATTGTGACTCCTTCCGGTGGTGAAGGTAGCTTAGATATGTAGAAATTAAACAAAAGTGGGGATAGGACACCACCCTGTGGCACCCCTTGTTTAATTCTCCTTGGCTTTGATGTTTCGTTTCTAAATAGCACCGATGCCTGCCGACCACCCAGATAATTTGCGGTCCACCTTTTAAGACATGGGGGAAGGGTAGACCCTTCCAGGTCTTGCAGTAACGAGCCATGGTTGACCGTATCAAAAGCTTTTGATAGGTCTAGCGCTACGAGTACTGTTCTATGGTGGGAGTTTTGAACTAAACCGCAATTTATCTGGGTGCTAATGGCATTTAGCGCGGAGGTAGTGCTATGGAGTTTTCTGAAGCCATGCTGATGGGAGGCTAGTTGCAAATTTGCTTGGAAATAAGGGAGCAAAATGGCTTCGAGCGTCTTTGCTACTGGCGATAGGAGAGATATCGGATGATACGACTCTCCTATGTTAGCTGGTTTACCAGGCTTTAGTAGAGGGACCACCTTGGCCATTCTCCATTTCTCGGGTATGACAAAGGTGGAAAGAGACAGGTTGAAGACCTGCGCTAAATATTTGAAACCCTCTTTCCCTAGGCTTTTAAGCATCGGCATGGCTATGCCGTCTGGGCCCACTGCTTTGGATGGTTTAGCGCGACCAATGGCGTCCTCAACCTCTTTAGCGGTGATGGTGATTGGTGACGCGCTGAATTTGTGTTTATGTGCGTGTCTGTTGGCCCTCCGTCTAACTTTGTCGACCGTAGAATGCATTATATATTGTCGGCAGAAAGCGCTCGCGCATTTTTTCGCATCCGACAGCACTTTGTCGCCAAAGGCGATGGAAACTTTGTCTTTGTGCTTAGTCGGATTCGATAGGGACTTTACGGTGGACCAAAGTTTACCCACACCGGTAGAGAGGTTACAACCTCTTAGGTGCTCCTCCCATTTCGCCCGCTTGTGTTCATCCACAAGCAATCTGATGCGTTGGTTTATATCCCTTATTTGGGGGTCGCCTGGATCAAGCTGCCTTATAAGGTCACGTTCTCTCGCTAAGTTTGCGGCCTCCGCCGGGAAGTGGGGCCGGATTTCGGGAATTCTCTCGGCGGGAATGAAACGTGCCGAGGCGGATTCAATGACCTTGCGGAAGGCACGCTCCCCCTGGCGGGCATCAGTCGGGATAGGGAGGGCAGCAAAGAGGTTGTCTGTAAAGGATTTATATTCTTCCCACTTTCCTTTTTTAAAGTTTATGAAAGTGCGTTTTTCGGTGACGATGAAGTCGGCGGTACGCTCGAGCGAAACAAGTATAGGCAGGTGGTCGGATGCCAATGATACCATCGGCTTCCAGTTGACGCAGTTTACGAGTTCTGCGCTCACGATTGAGATATCTGGCGAACTGTGACAGCTTCCTACCATACGTGTGGGGGAGTCTCCGTTTATTGTGCAGAACGTCGTTTCTTCTATTTGATCCGCCAACATCTCGCCCCTACTGTCCGCCCGCAAATTTGAATGCCATAGATCATGATGGGCATTGAAGTCGCCTAAAATAATGCGATTGTTTCCAGTGAGTAAGGCTCTGATATTAGGACGGTATCCACCGGGGCAACAGGTGGCAGGGGGGATGTAGATGTTGATGATTTCTAGGTTTGCATCGCCTGACCGGACAGATAGGCCTTGACGTTCTAAGAGGTTGTCTCTGCGGTCGATGCCAGGATCAAATATGTGATATTGCACAGAGTGGTGTATTATAAACGCGAGGCCGCCTCCATTTCTGCTCTCGCGATCTTTTCTGTGGAAATTATACCCAGAGCAGGTCTGCAATGCAGATCGTGCTGTGAGTTTAGTCTCTTGAATCGCAGCAATGCGGATGTTGTGCCGCTTCATGAAATTGACTATCTCCGTAATCTTCCCAGTTAGTCCATTACTGTTTAACTGCAGAATTCTGAAGTGCATGAGGGGAGACGTCGCCACTCTGGGGGTAAGTGACGGGTGACTACGCCTGGGTTGAGGAAGGCCAGGACGCAATTGCTGTTGTGGCCCTGGGACTGGGCGTCCTTGGGCAAGCATTGGGGTACCCGTATGATTTGGGTTTGCGACCTGGCAACATGGCGCGATGAAACCCGTCGAGGGGTTGCCGTCGCGGAGACCAGAACATCTAGGAAAGTGGCACCACCCAAGGCAGGAGCTGCATTGGGCGGATGTCGCAAACATATATATTCTGTGCTGGCAAACGGTGCAAACGTAGGTAGGGACTAAGAGTCTGTTTCCCTGACCTACACGATTGCTGCCGGAAAAGAGGGGGGGAGAAGACGGGGGCAGGGGCTGTTGCTCAGCATTGCTTCCGACTCTACTACGAAGATTGTAGTTATGAGTGGTAGCAGCTGTTTGAGTTGTTGGCGCCGTAAGGCGCGAGCAGCAGCGGGTACTTGTTGTGGCTTGCTGAGCAGCGGGGCTGCTGGAAGGTAATGGGGGGGCGCTTAGACGTAGACTACGGGGCGCCCTTGGGCGTGAACAGCAAGGAGCCACAAAAGATTTATAAAAGTTACGTGGACGTCGGGTTTTGGGATCAAGCCCAGAACAACCTGTCCGATGCAACCATCCCTTACACGAGACACACTGAACAGAGTATGACCGTCCTAAAAAGATTCTTTTCCTGCAGATGCAGCAAAACCATTTCTCAGGACCGGGGTCAGGAGACGGACCCGGATTGGATTCGATACCTTCCCGGAGCAAGAGAATATGGAGCAGTCCTGCTGCAAGGAGCTGCTGGGAGGATGACAATTTGTGGGAGGGACGAAACAAATTAAATGGGGTTACACTGAAATGACAGTCCTTGGTCGGGAAAAATCCCGAGTCGCTCCGGTACATAGAACCGACTGCCTTGGGAAGCGATATGTACAAGCTAATTAAGTACAATAACGTCTATTAATAGCTGTGCCCTTTCTGAAACTTTCGAAGCTCAGTGATGATGCCCAATTTTTCCTGCGCTGGTGGTGTTGTTCAACATCAGTTTGCAGAGCCATATGAGTTTTGTAGGGATAATACCGGAAGCCCCAATTCGTGCTATCAAAGTCGATTTACAGGTGATATTGATCCTTTGGTCTTGACCCTTTCCCATAGTATGCTTGTTAGCGCCTTATCTGTGGTACTAAAAAGGCGGGGGGATAGTTGTCGCAGTTTTCTTATAATTTGAGCAAATTTATGTTCTTCCTTCAGCTACAGTTGGAATATTTGGAATATTGCTATGTGCACATCGTCAAAATCAAATTACCTAGAATGAGAAAGAAACTAATATCAGTAAGGATAGATTAAAGTTTTTAATATATTTAACCCGAAAGGTGTTCTATAAATAGGGGTCCACAATTAGCTCTTTTCTGAGAGGCCAAAGGCTCAAGGGACTCAAGGAGATTTCAGATAACTAGAATCAGGGGTACCCGAAGATACTTCGCTGTTGCATTCATAGAGAACACAACATTATAACAAGGGATAATTGATTGATGTTATGAAGGAAATTAGACGTGCTACAAAACAAACAAATGCAGATGACTGTTTAATTCAACAACAACAACAACAACAAAAACAACTGTTTAATTCATTATCCGAAGTTCTTGTATGGACGTGCAGTAAGGGCAAAGTACTGCTAAAACTGCTTTCCCCCCGAGTAACCCGGGAACGAATTGATATGACTACGCCTATCCTTCTTTAGCAGCAGGGTCTAGAACCAGTTCCCTGTTGGACAGGAAAAAAACGTTTGGTTGTCTCCAAGTTGATCATATGCTATTACAGAATATACTCGTTTGCTGCATCCGACCAGTACATCCAAGTTTCCCAGATTTTCAGCAAAGGTATCCTCCTGAATGGTGCATTTGTTGCACGCTGCTACCGGGCCGCTCACCCGACATCACCAGGCCCGACGGAACTTGCCTTGGGACACCCAAGGGCACTCACGCTTCTCATGGCTCCAGCGGGCTAGGCAGCTTAGAGTATACCCGCGGTAGGCATGCCTGCGTAAAAGGCGATTAAAATACTAAATTGGTTCAGGGGATTGTGTAGCGCAACCCGTTCAATGGGTTGCCAGTGCAATATATAGCTTCTCCAACCCAATTGTGAACCCCACCTACCCGTGGCGAATCCTGTTTCTTTAACAGCCGAGGTTCTGGCGACCCCATGTTCCTTATGGATCTACATTTGAAGGCGCTTAGTTAGCTGACATCGCTTACTAAACGGTTGATTCTAAAGTAAAAACCAAAAAAAAATATAGGTTAGGTTGAACTGGCGGGTTCATAAGGACCTCACATAGACTGAATGAGTCCGTAGTGTTACCAGAAGTATGCTTTAACGACCAAGCTAAAAATGCTATCAACAACCAGGACCTATGTTATAAAATAACTCCGTCCTCTTGACAAATACCAGAAGCTTCCTAGAACTTAAGCCACTTGCTGCTTCTAGATCTGACAGCTGTCAACTGGAGTCTTAGCGTGGCAAGCGCAGGGCACGAGCACAGAACGTAATCGATCGTTTCCTCCTCCAACCCGCACTTCTCACATCTGCTATCACTGACCAAGCCCAATTTAAAGGCATGTGACGCCAGAAGGCAGTGTCCAGTAAGAATACCCGTCATGAGTCGACAGTCTACAGTTTAATGATAATGAAAATATAAGAATCAGTGTTTATGAATAACATATTTTAATTAATCTCTTACAACAACCTGATCGGTGGCTACATCGCCATGTAGATAGTGTGGTGTTCCACCTTGTATAAAAGCAGGTACTGTATGTGCTCAACCGTGCAAATGGACATTAGCAGTAACATTAAATGGGTGGTAAACCATGGCTCGTTACTGCATGACCTGGAAGGGTCTACCCTTCCCCCATGTCTTAAAAGGTGGACCGCAAATTATCTGGGTTGTCGGCAGGCATCGGTGCAATTTAGAAACGAAACATCAAAACCAAGGAGAATTAAACAAGGGGTGTCACAGAGTGGTGTCCTATCCCCACTTTTGTTTAATGTCTACATATCTAAGCTACCTTCACCGCCGTAAGGAGTCACAATCGTTTCCTACGCCGATGACTGCACAATAATGGGCACAGGCCCAGGCCCAAAGATAATAAAGGGCTACCTCCCTGATCTCTCCAGTTTTTTCGCCTCGCAAAACCTGGCATTATCACCGACTAAATCTTCCGAGACCTTATTTACAACATGGACGCCCCAAATGTCGACCATTTTGAACATCCACGTCGATGGCACTACGCTACCGAATGTCCTACACCCCAAAATCTTGGGTGTGACGTTTGATCAGGATCTACATTTTGGTGAGCACGCAGCCGCAATTGTTCCGAGAATTCAGAGCCGTAACAAAATCCTCAAATCCCCCGCTGGCAGTACCTGGGGAAAAGATAAAGAAACGCTCATGACTACATACAAAGCAATTAGCCAGCCGATTACGTGCTACGCGTCACCCATATGGTCGCCAAGCCTAAAAATTACCCACTGGAAGAAGCTACAGGCCTGCCAAAATACTGCTCTCAGAATCGCCACGGGCTGTCTTCTTATGTCCCCAGAACACCATCTGCATAATGAGGCGAGAATACTCCCCATCAGGGAGAGAAATGAGATGCTGACCAAACAGTTCCTGTTGAATACCCAGAAACCTGGGCATCCCAACAGACATCTGATTGATGAACCAGCACCGCCTAGGGGCTTAAGGAGTCATCTATTCGGCGGCCCTGCTGTTGTTGTTGTTCAAGCTGGTGTTGCAGCATGCCTATGTTTAGCGGCCCTGCTGTTGTTGTTGTAACTGGTGCTGTTGCAGCAGGCCTATGTTCGGCGGCCCTGCTGTTGTTGTTATATTTGGTGCCGTTGCAGCAGGCCTATGCTTGGCGGCCCTGCTTTTGTTGTTCAAGCTGATGTTGTTGCAGCAGGCCTACGCTTAGCGGCCCTGCTTTTGTTGTTGGCGGTTGATAGCACTTTTGATGGTGGTAGCGCGTGGTGTTGTTGTGGCCGCCTGTTTTGTGGACGGAATCGAAAGGTGGTCGCCTGCTTATGGTGGCAGGTTGTCGGGCTTTGGTGGTGGCGCACATAAATACATACAAGATTGCGCTTTATGGTATTTCTCAATTTTGGTTCGCTATACAAAATCGTGCACTCAATTATGTGATTCCACCATGTTCAATTATATTTGTCCATATTCACGTAGATAGAAAGGTCTAGTGGAATGCGAACTGCGTTTGTTTGTTATACTGGGAAAAGGCTCCCACACTTGTGCGTTGCTTGTAAAAGTAATTTCCAATCAATTACCATACGCTTCTTATTTACCCCGGCCTCCTCTTTTTACATATAAAATAAGCGTTTATACAAGTCAATAATTTGTCCTTTCGCAACAAACCAAAAAAAACCAAGCCTGGTTGCATGCGCAGTTTGGACGATTAAGGATTCTATGTGGGATCCACTCCCTTGCAAGTGAATATCACACTCGAGCCGAATTCGGGGCTATACAAATATGGCCGCAATACAAAATGCAAACTTTCCCAAATGATTTGTACTGTTCCTATTGTTTGCTGGGGAAAGTAATTATAGTCGCACTTCAATATAGTTTTGCACTAAATAAGTTTAATCTCCCATTTGAATTATTTTTATCATTTCTCACTAAAACATTTTTTCTTTTTTGTATAATTACAATTTACAGTTAGCCAGCTATTTCGCCCCTCCACTTGCAAGACTCCAAAAGCCTCTTCTCTTTTTTTCTTTTCTTCCGCCCAAAATGGCCACACAAGCCATGGTATTGTGGAAAACTTTCGTTCCATTATTGAGACTGCGCAGTGGAACGGCGCCGTTAAATCGCATGATTTAACTGTGGTTGCCATGGTATAACCATACAAGGTGGTAGTCGCGGTGACAATCCTGCAGCCATCATTAAAAGTTCGATATATTTCGTTTTTGGGAACCGATGGACTAATGTCAAAATCGTACTGCGCTGAAAGTTAATGTGTCAATTCGTATGAAACTACTAGTCAGCTGTTATAGTTACGCTAAGGTGGTTGCCGTTATTGGGAATTTTCCCACATCGTTTAATTATTTCGCAATGCCACCTGCGCGAAATTAACAAAATTTTGTTTCAACCACCCCAGGCAGACATGAGTGAGGGTGAATCCTACCTTTTTCCTATCACCAGCCAACTGGTACATTCCAAGTGTGACTCTCCCAAGTGGACCATAACACGTTTTATTTTTCGCATTCATACTATTGATCATTGCAATAGCTATGATGCTCAAAAATTATATCAAAATTAAATTTAGACAACTAAAAAGCATTCAAGAGCGGGTTTAAAACATCATTTTAACAAAAACCTCATTACCTTATTATTGAAAACCCATTTCCAATCAATAGACTTCAAAATGCCTTCATCAGCGCTGTCTAAGTTCAGTGGCAAACCAGGAATTTTAATAATTTTAAAGAAAAGAAAAGTTCATGTACTCAATCTTCAGCTAAATAGCTACATATGTACAAAATATAAAGGGTCACAAAGAGAATCTTATTTTAGATAAAGCGCTTAATAAATAAATAAATTTGCAACTAGACATGTCGCGCTCGTTTTCATCCAAAAGGATAGAAAATTTGTTACATAATAAATACAAGCAACCGGATTGTTGAGGAAGTTATTCACTTAGGACAATATTTGACCAGGTTGAAAAATGCCGGCAATGTAGGACTTGTAAGAGAAAAAGACAGTTGTCCCTTAGGAGACAAATTGCTCAATAATAATAAATACTGCAGTAGGGAAATTTAAAAAAATAGGTACCCAAGTTCTCAAAGATCTAATAATTGCATCAACCCCAGAAGTTATGCATGTAACAAAAGTCGACAAAATAAAAGAAACAAATTCTTCATATATATCATGACGATTCTGTATTGGTGTCCGCCGCAGATATCGCATGACACATAAGATCTAATAAAAATATTGCTGGAAAATATGAAAAAATGTATAAGAAAGGATATGAAAAATTGTTGCATCCACTGTACCCATTGGTTTAACTACTCTCACTATAAAACTACCTTTTGCTCTTGAAGCAACTGAACCTACCCAATCTACTGTATACGCTCAGAAATCTCGCTTTTTAGAACAATGCCAATTTTCAACCGCTGATGACTATAATCATTTATTCTATACGTTTGAATTTTAATTTGAAATGAACTACCACTACAAAAGCTTTCTTCGACCGTTTCATCTAGGGAAACCTCGCCTTTTAGAGAGGCCATAATTTTAGATAATAGGATTCATTGTATCCAGTTAAGTTAGATAGTATATGTGGGGGCCCCGCAAAGTAGACAACGTTGATAAGAAAAATAATTTAACATTAATTTCCTTTAAAGTATTAAATATGGATAGGAAAAATATTTTTACATTTACTCCCTATAAATTAGAACATACCGATAAGACAAATATTTTCAATTTAACCCCGTAGAATAGAAATAACAATAGGAAAAATAATCCTACATTTATTCCCTTTGGAGTAGAAAGTATTGATAGGAAAAATAATCTTACATTAATTCCCTTTAAACTAGAAAACATATTAATAGGAAACATAATTTTAATTTAACTACACTTTAATGCCCTATGGAATAGAAAATATAGATAATAAAAATAATTAAACTTTAATTCCCTATAATGTATAAAATATAGATAAAAATGAAAATAAGAAAATAATAATACATATACTACTATAAATTTGAATTAGTCATCAACAAAATACTTTAACTAGAAAATCCAAATTACAATAAATAAAACCATTCCGCCTTACTAATAATCTCCATAAAGTACTCACAAATATGTAAACACAAAAACAAAGCAAATGTAAAAGAAATCACAAAGAACATAAGAAACAACAAATAAACAACCTTCTTGGAAATCAAGTTAAAATTATGTCATAAAATACTGGCACACATCAAAAAAAAAAAAAAAAAAATGTAAGCACATACGGATTCAAAAGTTAATAGTACCACTTGAGTAGCCATAAATAATTCGTGCACAAATTATGTATGACTACTCTTTCAAAGGCGGATGGTGTAGCATTCATTCAGTCATTCATTCATTTGTACAAACATATATTTTGACTCTTTGACATACAGTCTACGTCTCGTAACTTGACGCTTCTTTCTGCATACAATTTATTGCCACGAAAATTTTCATACTCTATTCCGTTTTTGCTTACTATGCATTTCCCACAACTATCACTATTTACACTGAGCTTACGTTTCCCACCGAGCTGAATATATGTATCTACGCAGTTCATGTTTTGTACACTTAGTATATAAGCATGTAATAATGTAAATATGTAATGCTGATAGCTCATAAGAATTAATTAGAATAATTTTATATAAATACTAAGGTAAGAAAGTGCGAACGTCAAGCTGTGAAGTTGTATTTTGATTTCTACTGTGCCTTATTTTGTCTTAAATAAATAAATTTGTTTGTTTAAATAATTATTGTGCTAAAAATAAGTGTAAACACGTTGTGTACTGCATTCGCAATTTAAAGTTCTGCTTTTCTTTACTAAAATAAATTGTATCTTAAAAATAATTGATAAAGTGTGTATATCCATACATACATACATATTTGCCGAGTCACTTTGCATATTTGTTGTTGCATTTGATTGGCATTTACATATTTTCAGTTTTCAATTGTTATTTGCTCGTGCACATTTACTTCATTTTCTTTTCACTGCCACAGCTGTTTGCATTGTGTGTTGTTAAGCGTCAGTTAACAGCGATCTTAAACTGCACATACAGTGATCTTCAAACTGCTCAAACAGTGATTTTCTTACTGTGATCTCCAAACTATTTTCACTGCCTCCGTCTGTTTAATCAATTTTACTTTAACTTATAATGTCTTGCAATTTTGTTAACTGCCAATTGAAAGGTGATACCGAGCGTTTCGTGTCGTGCTGGCTTTGTGATGAGCTTGCTCATATGAAGTGCGCTAGTTTGACAGCAAGGGTGTGTGATGCGATCAACGATAACAAGGGTGTGCGTTGGTCGTGCTTGAAATGCAGATCCACCGAAGTGGATCTTTTTAAGCTTTTCAAACATACCCGAAACGCATTCTCCGAAATCGGTAAGGAACTTTCTACATTAGGGGATAAATTCAAGTATTATGAAAACTTGTTTAAAACTTTCAAATGTATTACCGATTCAGCTGCTAATGCTAACAGCGACAGTCGTGACAGCAAACGAAAACGAACTGATGTCTCGGCTGGCGTATTGACCCTAGACCCCGTTCAAAACATCCAGAACCCAATCGTTCCTACACCTAGCACGATAGAATTAATAAACTTAGCATCTCCAAGTCCTCTTACAGTAGAGCCTTCAACATCAAAGGCACCTCCAACAAAACTAGCAGCTAGAAAAAATATTGAACCTGCAAACCGTTCTCAGGCAACTGAGCCTGGAACTAGGAAGTTGGTTGTAGTCCCTCCTAAAAAATCGATATTCGTGTCAAGATTCGACAGGGATACTACTGAGGAGGATCTGAAATCGTATATCTTCTCAAAAAGGAAAACCCATGACGTAACAATTCGGAAATTTAATTTTAGTTATGAAAGAAACGTATCTTCCTTTAGATTAGATGTACCTATTGACCATTTTGACACTATCTTGAGTAACGATTTTTGGCCCCCTGGGGCACTTGTGCGGGAATTTGAATATAGGCGGAATAAGAGTGTTCCAAACTTGGCAAAGATCCCTGTTAATAACACTGAGTCAAAAAACTGAACGAAAAATCTGCTTTAGATATACTTTACCAAAATGTTAGAGGCTTAACACCAAGTTAACAGAACTGTTTTTAAAATCATTTAACTCAAGCTACGATATAATTGCTTTAACCGAAACCTGGCTGAAACCTCATGTTTTTAACTCAGAGATCCTCTGTAATGACTACCAGATATATCGAAATGACCGCCTGAACAGGGTTGGAGGTGGGGTTCTGCTTGCTGTACACTCTTCAATACCATCTGAAGAGATTTGCGTAACCGCCACCGATACAACTGAGTTCTTGTGCATACGCACACAACTAGCAAATATCCACATTTATTTGGCCATCTGTTATATCCCGCCATCTTCTGAACTGTCCGTTTATATGAATCACATTTCCTTGCTAAGAACTGTTAATTCGATGCTAAAGCCTTCCGATTCCATTATTGTCTTGGGTGACTTCAATATGCCACACATATCATGGTGCATCTCTGACTTTAATATCGTACCAGTTTCGTCAAAGTCTTCCAACAATGAATTTCTAGACGGAATGTCTGAGCTGTGCCTTCAACAAATCAACATCCAATCGAATAAATTCGGAAGAGTGTTGGATTTAGCCTTTGTGGATGATGAATCTAAATATTCCATTAGTCGATGCGAACCCATTATTGAACCTGAAGATGCTTACCACCCTTCCCTCAAAATAGTTTACGAAGTTGTAAATTATGCTTGTAACAGCGGAAATAAACGATACGACTCCAGTTATCGCTTCGACTTTGCGAAGGCCAATTTTAAAAAATTAAATCGTGATCTATCTCGAATAGTGTGGCCAACATTTAATGCTGATGTGGAGCAAAGCGTTTCTCACTTTTACAATACCATTTACTGTCTTTTTGAAAAATACGTACCTAAGCGGATTTGTGTACATTCCGATACAAGCCAAGTATGGTTCACTAAAGAGCTGAAAATTTTAAAGAATAAAAAGTCTCGATCTTTCAAGTTGTTCAAAAAGACGGGTTTACATAACCATTACTTACAGTACTCGATTCTACGCTGCAAGTATTTTCAATTGAACAAAAAGTGTTACAAAGCTTATCTTTGTAAAATGAAAAGAAATATAACTTGCAACCCGAAGGCATTTTACGGATTCGTAAACTCTAAACGCAGGGTGAAAGGGTTTCCATCATCCATGAAATTCCAAGATAATATTTCCAGCGATGATCAAGAGATCGCCGACTTCTTTGCGGAATTTTTCAAATCAAATTACTCTATTGAGACCAACGTTCCACCTAATGAATACCCATACCATATTGATTCATGTTATTCAATCAGAGCTCCATTTATATCTTCAGAAGATGTATTATCTTATTTAAAAACTTTAAAAGTATCATATTCATACGGCCCCGACAGGATCCCGACACACTTTCTTAAAAAATGTGCCGCAAACATCTATCAGCCGCTAACAGATTTATTTAATTTATCTTTAATTTATGGCGTTTTCCCAACAATATGGAAGGAATCTTTTCTTATTCCGCTTCATAAAAATGGAAGCAGGTCTTCAATAGAAAACTACCGGGGCATAGCAAAGTTATCCGCTATCCCAAAGTTATTTGAGGCTATTGTTACCCACCACCTAACATTCCCTATTTCCCCCATAATTGCAAGCTCGCAGCATGGGTTCTGTAAGGGCAAATCACCTATCACCAATTTACTAGAATTTACCACCCACGTTTCTAATGGATTTAGAAAAGGCCTTCACACTGATGTAATTTACACCGATTTCAGTAAAGCTTTCGACAAAGTATCACACCCATTACTTATTCATAAGCTCAGTAAACTCGGTTTTCAACCACGTCTTATATGTTGGATTTCTTCGTATCTTGGTTATCGTACGCAAAAAGTAATCTTTAAAAATACACTTTCTGGGGTCATCAATGTTTCTTCTGGTGTTCCTCAGGGCAGCCATCTTGGTCCGATTCTGTTCTTGTTGTTCATAAACGATATATCTGGTACAATTAAATACTCAAAAATCTTGATGTACGCAGACGATGTAAAACTTTTCAAATCATGTGCCTCGGTTGAGGAACATTCCTTGCTTCAAATGGATTTAAATCACTTGGTTACCTGGTGCAATGTAAATTATATGCCGCTCAATCTCAAAAAATGTAAATTCATGTGTTTTTCTCGGAGAGTTTCGCCACCAGCTTCATATACAATTAACAACTATAGTCTAGAAACTGTAAATAATTTTATTGACTTGGGAGTCATGATGGATTCCAAACTTAGTTTCAATCTTCATATTAATGCTACAGTGAATAAAGGCAAAGGTGTTTTTGCATTTGTTAAACGGTGGTCAAAAGAATTTAACGACTCTTACATAACTAAAACACTTTTTACAACATTAGTTAGGCCAATATTAGAATACGGCTCGATAATTTGGAATCCGCGTTATCAAGTCCATGCAGACAGTCTCGAATCAATACAAAAACAATTTTTACTATTTGCCTTAAGAAATTTCCAATGGGACTCTTTAACTAATCTTCCACCTTATACTAATCGATTAAAGCTTATCAATCTTCCAACTCTTGCTAGTCGAAGGGAAATGCTTGGTGTGATATTTATGACAAAACTTTTAAATGGATCAATTTCGAGCCCATTCCTTCTGAATGAAGTGAACTTTTGCGTTCCCTCTCGGACATCGAGACACTTCAAACCTCTTCTGCTGAAACAATGTAGAACGAATTTCGAACAAAATGAACCTTTTCGGCGTTTATGCCAAGATTATAACTCTCACTCAAACACATTTGATAGCTCGGACTCCCTTTTTTCTATAAAAAAAGATTGTTCTCACCTCTCTAAATTAATGTATAATACGTTTGCTTCTGTTCTCTTTAAGTATTACGCTTGGCTGATGAAATTTCTTCTGTAGCTGAGCAGTCTCAGATCGTGACGCTTGACAAACCGCTGCCCATCAAAGACTCGGCAAAATAGAAAAAAATAAAAAAAAGTTATTATATATATATATAAATCGATCGCGTGAACAGGATTAGCCTGGTTTCATTGGGCCACTTGAAGGCAGCGCGCTGCCGCAACGTCCATTAAAAAAAAAAAAAAAAAAAAAAAAAAAAAAAAAACTTCGCCAATAAAGGAAATTATTGTTTGGTCATCAAACCTGAAACTAAGTTTTACTTTTCTATTCTATAATAGCACAAAGTATCTAGGAGTTATACTAGATAGTAAGTTTTCGTGGAAACACCATGTGGAAGAGAGAGCGGAGAAAGCCTCCGCGGCACTCTATGCGTGCAAGAGGATGCACGTGGCGCCTATCACCCAAACTCTGTCTTTGGGTTATAGGTTTGGCAATTGCCGTAAATACCCATAAAAAGAACGTATACCAAAAAACTTGAGAGGGTATGCAGAGTATCTATGATAAGCATAACTGGAGCCCTAAGGTTTAAGGCCTCATAGCAGCTTGAGTGCAGGCTGTGGGGTCTTCTGTTTACTGCGTCCATCCAGAAATAAGGAGATCCTACAGGTTGCCAGATTACTGCAGCGTCTTTCAAGTAGAAATAATAGCTGTGAAGAAAGCAGCAAAAATTTTGGAGAACGCTGCAGTCAATATATATATTGATAGGCTGCGATTAAGGCAATAATCTCACACAGTACTTCTTCAGGAAATATTCTGTGATAGAAGGAAGCATTGGAAAAACTTCGCTCACGCCGGACCATACATATTTACTGGGTTCCCGGTCATAAAGGGATATGAGTTAGACGTTTCACACCGTTGGACATTGCCTTCTGGCGTCACATACTTATAAGTTAGGACTCGTCAGTGCAGGAAGTGTGAGATGCAGGAAGAAACGGTTGAGCACGTTCTGCTATTACGGGCGACAGAGTTGCCACATCTCGAGGCAGCAATTAAGCTGGGTCCTATAAGACTGCTGGTATTTTCCAAAAGGACTTATTATATAGCATATGTACTGGTACCTGATTGGGGTTCTTCCGTTTGGTCGTCAAACAAATTCTGGTAACACTATGGGCACATTCAGTCTATGTGAGGTCTTTATTGACCGGCCAGTTCAACCGAACCTACCCTAAGGCATAACATAGGGGTTGGCTGTTAAATCAAGACCAAAAACTTGGGAGATGTACTAATAGAAGCGTTTTCAACTAAATACCTATCGTCCCAAGGTTTATATTAAAAATTTTACTTCTATCAGGAGCCTTGTGCAAAAAATATGGCATGTTGTGTTGTGTTCCTTTATATTTCAAATAAAAAATGTATATTTCTTCTATCATGATTTAAAATGAATGTGATGTGATTATTTTTTGGTTTTAGTAATTTGTTGTCAGACTTAAAATTAAAATTGGTGGGTTTTCGAGTGGAAAATATATGTTAAATATCGGATGTAAGTGCTACCAAGTGCAGATGTCAAAAATTGTCCATAAAAAGCCAAATCAACAGAGCCGTTGTTCCGAAATTGATCCAGATATATTTGTGGGGATCATAGCGTTGTTGTTGCAATAGCATGTTAAATTTTTATCATTATCTGGATCATGCTTCATTGGAAAACTACTACCCTAAAAGACGGAGGTCACTAGTTCACCCACACATTCAAAGCTTTTTTCGCTCTCCACTAACACATCGACGTTTCTTGCTGTCAGCAGCGTCATCTTAATACGACAATTTATTAATTATTCCGGGAAACATTTTAAAACGATGAAAAACTATAATTGTGGTAATTAAACTAAAAAACTAAAAAAGTGCTTGTGCTACGGACTTTTAGGTGTGACGTGTGTTAGCAGTTTAGGCACTTCTAAATTAACCTGGCGCATTAACTAGAGGCAGCCAAGTCCTCTTGCCACCAATTGGAATTGGAAGATTCGATTTCCAAAACTAAAAAAGGTAACGTTTTCAAGACAGTGCACAACCTAAACAAAGGTGGTATCAAAAGACGCGTGTCGAGATCCGTTTTTAGAATCTGAAAGTTGTATAGAATCGACGGGATGGCCTAGAAGGTTTCAGGTGGTCATACTAAATCGCTCCCGTGGAGTGTCCTTATCGCTACAACCAAAGCAACATTATTTACTCTCTGCTTTTCATTCATACGTATGTGTATTTTTAAATAATAAAAAAAAATGTTATATTATTCTAATATATATCATCTCTGCCGGGGTGCGATTCAGCTCAGGATATGCCAAAACAACAAGAAACCTACAATTAAATGCAGATTCACGTGTCATTTGCCAAGGATTTACCGGTAAACAAGGTACTTTCCACAACCAACATGCTTTGGAATACGGTACAAAATTGGTTGGATGTATTTTCCCAAAAAAGGGTGGAACTACGCATCTTGGTTTGCCAGTATTTGCTTCGGTAATTTATATTGATTTGTATTGATTAAAAATTGCAATAGTAGATAATGTAATGTGAATTAAAATTGAATAGGTAGCCGAAGCAAAAAATGCAACTGATCCGCATGCAACTGTTGTTTATGTGCCGCCACCGGGAGCTGCTGCTGCTATCATAGCAGTATTATAAGCACGACATTTCTTTGATTGGTTGCATAATCGAAATTGTGCGCTTACATGATATGGTTCGCGTTAAGCACGCTATGTTAAAGCAAAATAAATCTCGTCCAGTCAGGCCCGATTGTCCAGGATCATCGCACCTGAAATGGTAAGTAAATTGCCTACCATATTAAATATATAAACAACATGTATGAATTTGTTAGTGATAATTTGTCATGCTTTTGTTGATAATCAACTGAAGAAGGCAAATACCAAAGAAATCGAATTACCAATTGATTTCTTTAACTAGCGTTTGGAGAGAAAAAATACATATGTTTGTATGCATAGAACTGCATGGAAAGGGAGGAATTAATTAATTATGATCAGTAGATTTATAGGATTTTTATTATTTTCTCTGCGTCGCCGTTACCATTACATTGCGTTAAGAGAGGACATCAACACCTTACCCACAACCAGTTAAAATTTTAGTAAATTTTGCTCTTTTCATTACTGATTCAAAACGTGGGAAGTTATATATGTAGCATACCATGGAGAATGGTAAATTTTAACAGACTTTCGCATTGCGGTCATTATTAATATTCAATCCCTAGAAGGTTCAATGTAGTCATATCAATAGGTCCGGAGATGGTCGGGTTAGTACCTCAATGGTGCTTGTTACCGGAACGTAGATAGATAATTTATTGAGGATTGCACAATGACTTGCACATCTCCTTCACAGCACCTCGTCGTAGCCGACTTCTTTGATGAACCCTAGCAGAGTTCTTGGCTTGAGGGATTAAATGTGGGAATGCACTGGCCATGGTGAGCCCATAAACTTAGCCCTACGTTTTGAGATTGCTTCGTATTATTGGAGGATATGGTCCACCGTCTGCTGATCGATCACAAAATCGGCACGTGTTATTCGATAGTATGCCCACTTTCTGCATACGGCTGCTCAGTCTATAATGCCCTGTAAGAAAGCTCTTGGGATTCTTCGGTTATCTTTCGATAGGTCTATTATTGCCCTGTAGCGACTTGTGCTATAACTTCCTAACAGTAACTTAGATTGTCTCAAACCTGGCGTATTGCTCCAGTGTTCTTCTCTCTTTCCCCCCCTTCTCCTAATAAATGCCCCTGTGAGCCAACTGACTGGAACGGCTCGGGATCGATGGGTTATGCAGTTCCTGCCTCTCTTTCCGGGTTTTCCGCCTGCTCTTGTTGTAGCAGTGCTTCGCCCCATCCAATAGGTGCGACAGATCACAAATTGTCATCAATGTCCTCTAACGGGAGTCCAAGGAAACAGAAAGTTTCAACAGGGGTGGACCATAATGAGAGGAGTGTTAGAGGCGTTGATTCCACAATACAGCTAAAGAGATGGTTGGTGTCATGTGGGGACACATTATAAGCAGGACATATGTTTTGTATCTCGGGGTTGATTCTGGATAGGTAAGAGTTTAACCTGTTACAGTATCCAGATCGAAGTTGGGCTAGAGCGACTCCCGTTTCCTTAGGGAGAGTGCGTTCCTACTCTGCTAGTTTTTTTCTTTGAGTACAGGATTCACCGGGAAATTCCTGGCATAGAGGTCCGGCGCCTGTTTGCGGAGTTCACTCAGAACCTGCTTGTGTTTTTCAGCTTCATACGGCTGTGCTCTCAGGTGCCGTATTTTCTCATAATGTAATGAGGGCGTGAACAACAAGAAGCCACAAAAGATTTGTAAAAGTTAAGAGGACGTCGGGTTTTGGGATCAAGCCCAGAGCAACCTGTCCGATGCAACCATCCCTTGCACGTGACACACTGACAAGAGTATGACCGTCCTAAAAAGATTCTTTTCCGGCAAACGCAGCAAAACCATTTCTTATGACCGGGGTCAGGAAAAGGATACGGATTGGGTTCGATACCTTCCCGGAGGAGGAGAGTATGACGCAGACCCGCTGCATGGATCTGCTGGGAGGATGATAATTTGTGGGAGGGACGCAACAAACTAAACACTAGAGTCCGCCTGCTCATTACCCTGTACTCCCCTGTGGCCTGGGACCCAGTGCAACAGTACTACGTTGTGAACCCAAGGACCAGTGCTGACTTTATTTCGAACCCCACAATTGCCTTTAGTGGGGCCTGACTGTCTGACTGAGTATGGCAATTGTTTCATTGGAGTATCAGCGCAGAAGGTTCAGCTTAGCGCACCAACATATGAGCCATTTATTTTGAAAGTGGCATAAGTCATTTCCAACTCATGGTCTTAAATGCATTGTTATTTTTGAACGAATGCATATATAGATGGTTCTACAATTATAAAATAATAATAAGAATTGCATCTTTTGGATATTGGACTCTAACAAACTGGAGGCGAGGAGAGATACAAACAAATTATCACTGAACCTAAACGACATGAAATGACTTATGCCACTTTCAAAATAAACGGCTCATATGGCGAATACTTCTGCTTGAAAGCTGCTCGTATGTGCTTTTAGAGGTACTGATATTTTTGCTCTGGGTCTGGAGACTCTGGCTTGAATCCCCTCTGGCGTCTTCGAACCAGGGCCATAGAGAGAAAATCCGGGTCCGGGACTAAAATAATTTACGGGCCCCCTATAAAAAATCCACTAATACATTTTATTAACGTGAATTAATGACGTTTCATTCATAAATCATTATTGATGGATTACATCAAAAAAAATTTTTGCCACATCAACTAAATGATTTTTGGCTAAGAGCTGACAATAAAATTAACACAGAATATTTACTATTTGTTTTATTTTATTGTAACGTAGAAATAAAATTCTCTTTTAACAGCCACATATTATTTCAAATAATCTTTTCTAGTTATTTGGTAACATTTTCATACATTTCTGATAAATTTAATGATGATTATAAATTTTAATTATTCAATATAAAATGTTCGGATATCAAAGAGTGGCTTTACTTGCTTTTTTCGCTGCAAAATTTTTTATAATAATATCAAAATTTAACTGTCTTGCCAAAACGGATGCAACACAAAGCGTGACAAGTCCTAAAACTCGCTCTTTAGATGAACACGATCTATGAAAGTCTTTCATTCTTGAAAGGACGCTGAAGGAACGTTCTGCACTAGATACAGTGACAGGTAAAGTGCAAAAGGTACGTAAACCAATACAAAAGTTGGGGGAAAAGTGTATACATATTTTGAAAATAGAAGGCATTTAGCAATTCCAATGGAGACAGACCTTTATCAAAATTTGCTTCGTAAATGTGTTTCAAGTGAACTATTTCACATTCTAAGCATTGAGAAATATCCGACTTGTATTTTTCGACAAATTTTGCTGCGCTCGCCCGAACCGTAGTTTCATCCATGTCTTAAATTGCCACAAAAAGGAAAACTTTTCTGTCAAATTTCTCATAGCTGCAAATCGTTCAGTAATGCCAGTGATTACCGAATCAACGATCACCAAGAATGTATTGTTTTTGAAATCAGACTCTGAATCATCCGTAATCATCTCATTTACATTATCTTCAGAACGCCTTTTGGGTTTTCTCTTTCGAATGTCCGGAAACTTTGGCGAGATGTTCAATTGAATAGCAACTGTTTTGCATTCGTTTAAAATTGTTTCCCATTGGTTCCTGATCAACATCAAATCAGCTAATAAGGCATCTAGATGTCGGACCTCAACATCTGTGGTGGCGTCTCTCGCTTGGAGGACCACGCTTCTTTCATTAATGGTAGGGTTTTGAACCAAATTGAGGACAGCAAGATACATTCGAACTTGTTGATGTACTTGAGAATGCCGGTAACATCGCAGTATGCTTGCGGAGTCAAATTTGGTTTTTGGCTGAAAGACTATGAAGAGAGCTAGGTACATTTTTTTTGAGGATGTCACATCGTTGTGGAGTGCTGCCGAAGAATTGAAGAAATAATTGCAGCCGTACAACATTCTGCAGCATCAACACCACATAAATTGATAGCGTTTTCTTTTCTGAAATAAATTGTTGCCTAAGTAAATGGTAATACTCTACCCCATCGGGTTATGGGGTCAGAATATACCCGCGGTAGGTATGCCTGTCGTATGCGTAAGAGGGGACTAAAATATCAGATTCCAGGGGCTGTGTAGCGCAACCCTGCAGGTTGCGAGCGCAATATATAGCTTCCCCAAACCTAATTGTCAACCTCACCTATCCGCGGCGAATCCTGTTTCACTAACAGACGAGGCTCTGGCGACCCCAAGCTCCTCATGGAACTTGGGGTGGGGAGGGAGGGGATGGCCTGAAGGTTTAATGTGGTCACATAAATCGTTCCCGAGATGGTCGGCCTAGCACCTTAATGGTGCTGTGGTACCGGTGCATACCGGATCTGTATCCGGCAAAGGACCATCACATCGATAATACTCCTCAAAGCCTTCGGGGAGCAACCTTATCGCTACAACAACAATAACAGCAATAGAGTTACTCCTACCCCAGAAAATGGTCAACATTTATAGTCCTTACAAAGAACATTTCAACTCACCAAATTTACTCATATTAACAGAGTATATGTGGAACTTAAGAGCGAATTGAGAGTTTCACAAAGTTGCACTGCCACACCGCCATTTTTTACAGGGTAAAAGTGTAACGCTTTTGCGTTGCGAGCAGGCAAGAATTTTCACAAAAGAACGAAATACCCCGTAAAGGCGTTGCCTGTTTTTTAGAATAGAACAACAACGCTTGCGTAACACTTTATCCAGAAAAGAAAACGCTATCATAGCTGCGGGTTGCACAAGGCGAGTAATCAGCATTCGAGTTTTTGTCGAGAATGTGACGTAGTGCTCCGTTGTAAGCTCCTTTCATATTGGCGCCGTTATCGTACCCTTGTGCACGACAATCTTCAATCATGTATGGCAAATTAGATCAGCGATTTTCTGAGCAGTTTTTTGGTTACAATTCACGAAAGCCAAAATCTGTTCTGGAATTGCAAATTTGTTGCTTTCGAATTGAAATGGAGTGAGCGCAAAATGAACGTAGTCAACGTGACTAGCATCAAGCATAGCATCAACGATAATAGCAAAATACTTAGCTTTCTTGCCTTGATCTAATATAGTTTCCCTCACATGCTTTGCACAAATTTCTATAAACTCGTTCTGAATGTCTGGGGAAAGATAGTGAACTTGTAAACGTTTGTGCTGCTATTGTGAAATCCTAACTTTCTCCAAATGATCTCTAAGTATCGGATCATAATGACTTATGAGATCTTAGATGCCCAAAAAATGTCCATACTTTCGCTTTTTGAAAAAAAATAGTGTCCAAAATTCTATATAAAATTTCTTTCCACTTTTGAGTTTCAGTGATTAGCTGTTCATTGATAAGTGTATCAATTGTAGCCTCCTTTCGAATTAGGTTTTGTAAAGATCGCCATTGAATATAACATTTAATGTGATCTTCAGTATTTTTGTGTGATGGCAGTTTACTGTATAGCTTCTTCCATACCTGGAATTTCGAATATTCGCCAGGACAACAAATTTAGGTCGATTTAAAGTATTGGTGCTTAACCGACGACATGGTAGGCAAAAAAAGCATTGCTACTGGCACTCCACACCAACCAGTGACGCTCCACTTTCTCTCCATTTGGAAAGATTCTGTTTAACAACGAGGTAGGAAATGCCTCGTCATGACAATCACGTGGAAAAATAACAGGGCACTTTTGATGACCTCGACGAATTATTTCGTTGACTTCTTCAGATCGCAAAAACTCATTATTCACGGTACCGATATCGAAGTCGTTTAAATAATCTAGACTTTGATACAGAGTTGGTCGTATTGTTGGAAGGCTTTTTGAAGATGAACCTTTATCAGTGTTACCACGAAAACTTTACGATTTCGGATTAATGTAAACATATATTTTTGTTTGATGTTTTTATTGTCTCCTCACTGTTCGAGGGACCAGGTAAAAAATCATTATCAATATTCGTTGCTTTTGAAATTCGGCTTAAAATTTCCACATGGAACAACTAAAGACTCTCCTGAATTAAAAAAAAATGTCTTAGTACCTCTAAATCGCGGGCCCCCCGAGAAATACCGGGCCCCCTGAGAAATATCGTGCCCTGCGCTTGTCAGGCTAAGGCTCCAGCTATTAGGAGTGATAAAGCTGTCAGATCTAGAAGCAGCAAGTGGCTTAAGTCCTAGGAAGCTTCTAGTATTTGTCAAGACGACGGAGTTTTTTTATAACATAGGTCCTGGCTCTTGATAGGGTTTTCAGCTTGGTCGTTAAAACAAACTTCTGTTAACACTACGGACTCATTCAGTCTATGTGAGATCCTCATGAACCGGCCACTTCAACCTAACCTATATTTTGTGTTTTGGTTTTTACTTTAGAATCTACCGGTTAAGTAAGCGATCTCAGCTAACTAAGCGCCTTCAAATGTAGATCCATAAGGAACATGAGGTCGCCAGAGCCTCGGCTGTTAAAGAAACAGGATTCGCCACGGGTAGGTGACGTTGACAATTGGATTGGAGAGGCTATATATTGCGCTGGCAACCCATTGAAAGGATTGCGCTATAAAACCCCTTGAATCAATTTGGTATTTTAGTCGCCTCTTACGACAGGCATAGCTACCACGGGTATACTCTAAGCCCACTAACCCGCTGGAGCCATGTGCAGCGTGAGTGCACTTTGGGTGTCGCAGGGCAAGTTTCGTCGTGCCTGGTGTTGTTGGGTGAGCGGCCAGGCAAGGCAGCAGGGTACACATGCACCATTCAGGAGGATACCCTCGCTGAGCCCAGAAAATCTGGGAAAATTCGATGTACTGCTCAGATCCAGCAAACGAGTATGTTCTGTACTGGCATATGATAAACTTGCAGACAACCAAACGTTTACTTTCCTGTCCAAAAGGGAATTGGTGCTCGGCACTGCTGCTAAAGAAGAATAAACGTAGTCATATCAATTCGTTCCCGGGTTACTCGGGGAAAGCAGTTTTAGCAGTACTTTGCCCGTTTCAATTTGCACATCCATTCAAAGAACTTCGCATAATGGATTAAACAGTCATTTGCATTTATTCGTTTTTGTTTTTGTAGCACGCCTAATTTACTATCTATTACCCCAACACCTATCAATTATCCCTTGTTATAATCTTCGGGTACCCCACTGCCGGAAGATGCCTTGGCATGGTGGAGGTTCACTTGAATTTACTTTACAGGTCCTGATTCTGGTTATCTGAAATCCCCTTGAGTATCTTATATTTATTAAGCACTTCCGGTTATATTAAAAACTTATTATCTATCTTTACTGATATTCGTTTCTTTTTCATTCTAGGTAATTCGATTTGACGATGCGGGCATAGCAATATTCCAGCTGTGGCTGTAAGAAGAACGTACATTTGCTCAAACTACAAGAAAACTGCGACAACTGTCCCTCGGCCTTTTTAGTATCACATGTAAGGCCCTACCACGCATATTATGGGAAAGGGTCAAGTTCAAAGGCTCAACATCACCTGCAAATCGACTTTGATAGCACGAAATGGGGCTGCATATATTCCGGTATTATATCTACAATACTCATATCTATGCAAACTGATACTAACAACACCACCCGCGCAGGAAAAATTGAGCACCATCAGTGTGGGCTTCGAAACTCAAAATGGTTTCAGAAAGGGCACGACTACGAATGAGTTTATGTCTTTACATATGTAGTTTGTAGATATAAATATGCACATATGTAAGGTTTACTAGAAAATTATGGAAATTATTTGTAAAAACCATTGTATACATAATTTATTCATAATTAAATATTATTTAAACAAAAGGGACGCGTTTCATTCATATAAAAAGCGAATTGACAGAAGGTAAACGGTACGGGTAACCGATAGGCCAGTTACCCGTGTTGTTGTTGTTGCATATGTTTTGGTTAGCGATAACGAAAACATACCTAATGAAGTAACTTAAAAATGTAAATAACATCGAGCGAGAAGGAATGTCGAAAACACAATAGGTAAGAGCGAGAAAGCGAGTCACACGTACACTATTTTGAGAGAGCGCATGCGCCCTGCAAAAATCGTGTGACCAAAAACGCACACAGCCACACGAATTTTTGACAGGGGTGACGATTTGGAATGAAAAATTCTCCAAATGAAATAGCATGTTGACAAATTTAGCTTTCTCACAATGTATCGTGCTCTCTCGCACCTATTATTTTTATAGGGATAGCAAAGTACGTCATTTTTGCGTGCAAAAAAATCCGCTATTTCTAATTCAGCAGAGACAGGAAAACATTTGGTGGTGGAAAATTTTTTCAATTTTGAGAGTTTTAAGTGGAATATCTCCAGAAAGATTTAAAATTAAGAGGGAGTTCATCACAAATATATATATTTTAAAGTGCACAAACTTATAATTTAAAAGTTATTTGGTGTTAAAGTTTGCAAATTTCTAAACAAATTTTATATGTGTATACGTATATATATGTGGCAGCACAGCTTTGTAATGTCATCAATAAAATATATATATTGTAACGAATTTACTTGCAAATCCTCTTATTTGCAATCCTCTGCTAAGTTCGAATCACTAAACTGTTGAATAAATAACTCCAATATTGAATGATGGAAAAATGGCCTTTATTAAGTACTCCACAATAACACTCAAACTGTGCAACGAATAGCTTAATAACCAAACTGATATCTTAAAGGAAACTGACTTTCAAAATAATAGTGCTATTGCTCGCTAGATATCGTCTTACTCGTAACTGCTTGACAATTCAAATCAAACTGAATTACTTCTTACTCGCTGGCGCCGCTTTTATAGTTTACGCTGCATACTTCTAGGCTCTTCGATTTCCA
The DNA here is from genome assembly GCF_040869045.1 of Eurosta solidaginis. NCBI lineage: Eukaryota > Metazoa > Arthropoda > Insecta > Diptera > Tephritidae > Eurosta > Eurosta solidaginis. The sequence continues at coordinate 117,623,366 of NC_090321.1, forward strand.
GAAGTTACTAGTTGTTTCGGCTACAAAATCGCCAGCCACAACTACGTGCACAAAGTATTGCTCTCTCTTGTGACAACTCAGAGAAGGCATATGCATGTGTTTGTAGTTTACAGTCTCCCGCACACACATAAGCGTATAAGTAAATTCATCGGTGTGTGACATCTCATCTCTTGCTGCCTTGTATGTAAATGTTGCTCGTCGGAATGTGTACATATGTGTAGACGCAATTATTTATTCGTTTATGTAGATACATAATGATTGAATTATTGATGTGCATTCACGTCACTGCTTAGATCGGCTTAGAGCTGGCAGCACTCCTTAGTTTTGCTAATATTCGTAACACTGCCCACCACCTAAGTCTGATCGTCCCGATCAGACAAATCTCTCGATCTAAACGCTGCTAGCATCGCCAAATGTACCACTCTTCTACTCCGTGGTTTCTCAATGCTTTGTATGCGGTAGATGGTATCACTGAGCTTCTTCACAATCTTGTACGGGCCTTCCCAACTGCACCGAAATTGGGCTGGGACACCTTTCCGCCGGTGAGGGTTGTTTAACAGTACCAAATCTCCATTCCGGAAACCTTCCGAATTATTTTCCCTGTCGTACCTGTGTTCCATCTTACTACTCATTATTCTGGATCGTTCTCTCGCACTCTGTTGCTTGGCCAATGAAGAACTACTTTGTAGAGCTTGTTCTTGACGGATTGGCTTCACATACTCAGTATCGTTCCGACGTTTCCCAACAAAAGTACGCGCTGGCTTGAAATCATCCTTGCATTCTTTCAGAAAAATTCTTTCAGTGAATTTAGTGCGTCCATTAGGGTTTGTTGATGCCGGTCTTTTCCTCGCAGGTACTTTTAATTTCGCTTTATTTGGCACATTCGATCCATCAACCTTTGCTCGATCTACTTTCCTTGACTTTCGTGGTCTCTGTCGAATCTCCTCAACCAGCACTCGCTTACTGCTGAACCCTTTTTCCAAACTGAAGTTAAGTGGCACATCTTGGTTCTCATAATGCATCACCCTTCTCTGCATATCGATCTTGATGTCATGGTCAACCAAGAAATCCACTCCCAATATAACTTCATCAACGATCTCCGCCACAACGAATTTGTGTAGAACCATGACCTTCCCAATTAGGACTTCACATATTACTTCTCCCTGAACTTGGTTATATTCGCCTGTGACCGTACGCAACCTCGCTCCAGGTAATGACTTTATTCCCCTGTAGACCAAATCAGATCGAATCAAGGAATGAGATGCCCCCGTATCTACAGTCAGTACACGCTCTTTACCATCCACATTCCCTCTGATGGTAAGACTGCTTGATTTCCTTCCAATCTGCGACACAGATATCACAGGACATTCAACAGCCGGGGCAAGTTTTCGTTCTTTACTTTCGACACGCTCTTGCTCATTTCCGCCAGCTTTGCGTTTACGGCCACCCACATTGTTGGAACTATTAGGACCAAGATCGCAATGACGTGCAATGTGACCTGGGTTGCCGCACTTGAAACATTTAATAACTCCGGCATTCTTCTGTTGAGATCCCCTTAGTGCTTCCAAAATTGTGTCTACCCACTCCGGCCTTTCTACTTCCACACGATGAGCTTTGTATGCTGGTTTACTCAATAATGACGCCGTTTCCTGAGTCAATGCATGGGATACCGTTTCAGAAAATGTTTGCTTTGGGTTCGCGTATGTGGCTCGCTTCGTTTCGACGTCCCGTATGCCATTTATAAAGCTTTGAATCTTCACTCTTTCCGTGTATTCCACGGGTGCGTCCGCATTTGCAAGATGAGCCAATCTTTCAATATCTGAAGCAAACTCCTGCAATATCTCATTTGCTTTTTGGTAGCGGTTTTTCAACTGAATTTGGAATATCTGTTTCCTATGCTCGCTTCCATAACGTCGTTCTACAGCAGCCATCAATGTTTCATAACTGTTCCGTTCGTACTCTGGAATCGTCTGTAAGATTTCCGCTGCAGGCCCTTTCAATGCCACGAACAGTGCAGCAACTTTATCTTCCGCATTCCAGTTGTTCACTGCTGCGGTCTTCTCAAACTGTAGCTTAAAGACCTGGAAAGGAACAGAACCGTCAAAGGATGGTGTTTTTACCTTTGTATTGCTTGCTGAAACAGCTGGGCGGTTTAATTGCAACTCTTGTATACGACCTCTCAAAGCATCCACCTCGGCTTCGATTTTTTCCTCAAACTGCGTTATTTTCTCGTCCATACGTGCTTCGAGTTTTGATGATATACGCGCCTCTTGTGCTTCGAGTTGTACTGTTATGCGTGCCTCTTGTGCTTTCAGTTGTGTCTCCATTTTTGATGTAATCTGTGTCGACATTTCTGCCATACGCGTTTCTTGTGCTTCAATCTTCGATGTAATCTGTGTCGACATTTCTGCCATACGCGTTTCTTGTGCTTCAATCTTCGATGTAATCTGTGTCGACATTTCTGACATACGCGTTTCTTGTGCTTCAATCTTGGATGTTATGCGTGTCTCCTGCGATTCTAGTTGTGATGCCATATATGTCTTCTGTTCTTCCATCTTGGATGTTATACGGTTCTCCTGCGATTCCATATATGTCTGCTGTTCTGCCAGTTGAGATGACACTGTCGATGTTTGAGCAGATATTGCAGCTAAAATCATGTTCAAGTCTGTACTGGTAACCGTCTGCGATGTTTCGTTCTTCTCTTCAATTTTTGTTGTCTCCTCGCCATCAAGATGAAAGACATGCTCTTCCATATCAATTCCTTCTGCTTCCATTGCTTCTCGTAGCCGTGCCTGAAGTTCGAGTTTAACGCCGCTTGTATTCAATCCACGGCTCTCCAACTCCTTCTTCAGTTGCGGGATCTTCAATTCACTTAACTTTGCCATGTCCTTGTTGTCCTCTAGAATTTATTCAACAATTCCTCTTCTGACACCAATTATAACGAATTTACTTGCAAATCCTCTTATTTGCAATCCTCTGCTAAGTTCGAATCACTAAACTGTTGAATAAATAACTCCAATATTGAATGATGGAAAAATGGCCTTTATTAAGTACTCCACAATAACACTCAAACTGTGCAACGAATAGCTTAATAACCAAACTGATATCTTAAAGGAAACTGACTTTCAAAATAATAGTGCTATTGCTCGCTAGATATCGTCTTACTCGTAACTGCTTGACAATTCAAATCAAACTGAATTACTTCTTACTCGCTGGCGCCGCTTTTATAGTTTACGCTGCATACTTCTAGGCTCTTCGATTTCCAGAAGTTACTAGTTGTTTCGGCTACAAAATCGCCAGCCACAACTACGTGCACAAAGTATTGCTCTCTCTTGTGACAACTCAGAGAAGGCATATGCATGTGTTTGTAGTTTACAGTCTCCCGCACACACATAAGCGTATAAGTAAATTCATCGGTGTGTGACATCTCATCTCTTGCTGCCTTGTATGTAAATGTTGCTCGTCGGAATGTGTACATATGTGTAGACGCAATTATTTATTCGTTTATGTAGATACATAATGATTGAATTATTGATGTGCATTCACGTCACTGCTTAGATCGGCTTAGAGCTGGCAGCACTCCTTAGTTTTGCTAATATTCGTAACAATATATATACATGTGCATGTTGCTACAAAAGCGCGATTGATTTAATAAAAACATTTATAATAAGTAAAAACAATGCAAAAATGAAATGTGAAATATACAAAAATGCAATCTAAGTTTATCGTTGCCAATTTATATAGATATGTATGTGGATTAAGGTTTTGAAAGATGTGTAAATTGTAATTTAAAGTGCTATAGAAATTTGCTAAATTTGCAAATTTTAACAACAAATAACTTTTAAATTATAAGTTTGCGCACTTTAAGATATATATATTTGTGATCGGGAGAACTTCCTCTTTCATTTGATACCAAGTTTTATCCCGAACTCGGGGCTGCTATTCTAAAATTTTCCCAAAGTTTTTAATATACAATGATTTTTGCTGTTTATTTAGACAAAAAATTTTGATTTGATTTTTGTGCTCATCGAAAGAATTCACAATTATATAGCACCATGCCGCGAATTATGATAAAAGGTGGTGTGTGGAGAAACACTGAGGTAAGAATTTGACGCGACTGGTTACTCTTGACCGTTTATTAACTAAATTGATAACTTTCAGGATGAAATCCTCAAAGCAGCTGTAATGAAATATGGCAAAAACCAGTGGTCACGTATTGCATCAGTGCTGCACCGCAAATCTGCCAAGCAATGTAAGGCACGCTGGTACGAATGGCTTGATCCTAGCATAAAGAAGACAGAATGGTCACGGGAGGAGGATGAAAAGTTTTTGCATTTTACCAAATTAATGCCAATACAATGGCGTACAATTGCGCCGATTATTTCAGAGGGTTAACTGGCACCAATTGTTCACACCAAATTGTTAGGTGCAGGATTCGCCACGGGTAGGTGAGGTTGGCAATCACAACCCCTTGAATCATTTTGGTCGGCAGGTATGCCACGGATATATTCTTGGCACTTGTTATTGATGGCTCTTATGATGCCACCAACACAACCTGGACAGACGCCAATGCTCAGTCAACCACCCAAGCCGGGTCAACCCCCAATACCCGGACACGTCCGGACGTCCTGGTTATAATGTATGCTAATACAACTAATAATTCACATTTTTGCTGATGATTATTTTTGTGTTATTTTCTTTAGCAACCACCTGCACCTGTTACTGGTAAATATCAACAGCCGCAACAGTATGATCAAGCCCAACGCCGTTTAGATCCCGATCAGATGCCAAATCCGATAAGCGTTATCATTGGAAATCAAAATAGCACTGGTGGTGCTTTTATTACTAATGAACAGGGTTTATTACCACCATTGGTGACCACAAAATATGTGGTAGAAGATCAGGGTAACTCCTCGCCACGTTACGTTAGGTATCGTTAATCGAAATTAATGTTTTGTTTGGCAATTACATTGATCTTTCTTCTTTGCAGGTCGTTTTTGTATTGCATACCTGCAACAACTGATTTATTAAAAACAACAGCTTTGTCCATTACACTTACCGTCTCACCAATGGGACGCACGGTTGAGGATGAATATGAGGCACCAATTGTAAATTTTGGTGAATTGGGTGCAATTAGATGTAATCGTTGCAAGGCTCAATAGCAACTTGTAGATGCTGGTCGTCGTTTCCAATGTCTAATGTGTAAAGTAACAAGAGATGGTAAAAAAAATTTTTCACTTTTACTTGTGTTCATTGATCCATATTTTTTCTCAACAGTGCCAACATTTGGGCCATACCGGACAGCGTGTCGATAAATATGAACGTCCTGAACTTTAGTTGGGTACATGAGTATTTGTGTAAAAAATGTTTGGGTACCGATAGCTCTCATGGTAAACCTCAACTCATATCCAACATCAATGCCTCGCATTCAATTGTGGCACTGTACGCACTACATTGGGTTCACGTAGTATGGACAAGCATATTGTTGATTCCAGTGGTAAGGCCACAATTTCAAATGATGGGGCAACCATTATGAAACTATTGGATATTGTGAATCCAGCCGTAAAACTCTAGTACACATCACCAAATTTCAAAATGCTGAGGTAAGTTTTTTGTTATATTAGAATGTGTAGAATAAAAATGTTTCTCTTATCAGGTCGGCGATGGCACCACTTCAGTAGTATTTTAAGCATGTGAAATCTTAAAACAAGTTAAGCCAGATGTTGCGGAAGGCGTGCATGCACGTATCATCATTAAAGCTATACGTAAAGCATTACAATTATGCATGCTAAAATATGACATGGCTGTACATGTCGAAGCGCCAATCAAATGAGCAACAAAGTGCTTTATTGGAAAAATGATCTGCCACAGCAATGTCCTCCAATGTCCAAGAGTATCAGAAAATTGTTGATGCTGAATGGCGTATTCTGTAGAATAAACTAGCTAAGTAAGGCGCCAATGTTGTGTTTTCTAAATTACCAATTGGTGATTTTGCTTCACAGTATTTTGCAGATCGTGATATGTTCTGTGCTGTTCATGTACCAGAAGAAGATTGGAAACGTAGAATGAAAGCTTGTGGTGGTGCTGTTATGACTACAGCCTATGAAGCCTTTAAATTGTTAAGTAATATAATGAAAAGATTGCGTCCAAGGTTGTGCCTGAAGGTTTAATGTGGCCACATAAATCGTTTCCGAGATGGTCGGGCTGACACTTTAATGGTGCTGTGTTACCGGAGCGTACCGGATCTGTATCCGGCTAAAGGACCATCACATCGATAACACTCCCCAAAGCCTTCGGGGAGCAACCTTATCGCTACAAAAACAACAACAACATTGTGTCCAAATCCCGAAAAAAAAACTATAAAATTTGTGTCAGTGAAATGATAATTATTGCTTTTGGTTGTTATTTTTGAGGCATCGTCATCGAGTTCCTTCTGATCGTATATGCCGGTTCTTTTGCATTCTTTTACATGCATAAAGTGCCGTTGAAGCCTTCCTCACCCTCTCCTCCACGTTGAGCTTCCATGACAGCTTACTGTCTAGGATCATTACTAGATATTTTGTGCAAGGTTTCTCCCGTAGGGTCGCCCCTCCTAACTTAGGCCTGGTCCAATTAGGGACCTTGTACCTCTTTGTAAACAAGACCATATGCAACGTCATCTGTGTAAACCGTAAGTTTTTCTGGTCCCTCGTAGAATCCCCTAAGCAGTTGGTTAATGACCAGCGTCCACAGCAGAGGTGATAGCACCCCTCCCTGCGGAGTGCCCCTGTCCACTAATTTCGTGGCCGCGTACAATCCCCATTGCGATGTAATCTTACTGCAGTTTAACATGCAGTCGATCCATCTGGGTAAGGCTGGATGTACTTCAACGTAATTAAGACCATCAATAATCGCCCATTTAGAAAGCCCCGGCAATGCTTAAGAAGACTTCTAGAGCATATTCCTTATATTCCAGGGCTTTTTCTATGCTTATTACCACCCTATGCAATCTGGTGTCTACTGACTTGCCTTTGGTGTACGCCTGTTGTGTTGTGGAGAGCAGCTTTTCATCCACGTTGGACTTTATGTACACATCTATCAGCCTCTGAGAGGTTTTGAGCAGAAATGATGTTAAGGTACTGGGTCTATAATCTTTGGGATACACGTGACCGATCTTCCCCGCCTTTGGTAGGAAAGCTACACGAGCAGTTCTCCAAAAGTGCGGTACATGATTCAATTTATGCACCCATCGAATATTATTTTAAGCCATCCCACGACCGCCCTACTTGAAACTTGTAGCATGGCCGGACATGTACCATCTGAGCCCGGTGATTTCACCACCACTACGAGGTCCTCAGTAGTGTAATTAGGCAGCATATATGAATGCAGCTGTTTCCTTACCATTACTACAGCTCGCACCCGTCCTTATGTTTGCGCATAGTAAACGCCAAATCCGCGCGCGCTAAGTCCAGAAACCTTTCCTCTCGATGGAAGCCACGGCTCCTGGATCAGCGCGTTAGGAGGAGGAGTTCGCTCGACGCCACTTCACTGTATTGGAGGTTTATCTGTAGGACTCGCAGTACCAATGGGCTGCTTGTCCCCCTCCAGCACCTTCGTCGTGACGTCGCCGTCCTCCTCTTGCCCTTTTGGTTTAGAGTATTCGAATCCCCCTTCAGCCTCTTGCACCTGTTGTGCCGGGTGTTCCTTTGTGCGACTCACAGCACCATCTGGCTGTTAGTCCCCTTCTAACACATTCGGAGTGACGTGGGCTACCTCCACCTGTCTTTTTCCCTTACGCTTTTGAGGTCCTTTTCGACTTCGCCCACGTCCAGCGTGTTAGGACTTTAATACCCGCGACTTCTTTTCCTGAGTCGCATATAAATTTTGCCTGTACCTAAGGACATTTTCCAAGCTGCGCGTACAATATATCCTCCGCCTGCTTGTTTATTTGGCCTTCCTCCGTAGGCCGAGATACAGTAAGTACCTTCCAATCCTGTGCCGGTATGTTCGGATTCTGATTCTGCAAAAGTCGCCTCCGACATCATCACGCATGGTATCCATACCTTAACTTTTGGTACCTTGGGGATTTGCGCTTTATCCCCCATCTCAAAACGCGCGTTCGTGCCCTGCTTTTGGAGGTTTGGAACCACTTCCTCTAGGCACCGCAAGCTCGCGATGTTGTCGCACGCTATCATCTTCATACCATTATACCATCCCCCGAATCAAAGGTTGGAAGGAGCTTACTTGGTTATTCCCGCATCATCTTAAGCATTAAGCTAATAAGCTCCTTTTCTACAGATCTCCACCTTTCACTAGTCATCTGTTCGAAAGGACTGCTACGATCAACCAGCGCCACAGTCAGTGACTGCTTTGCCACATCACTCATCTTCTCGGGAAAAGCCAGCGTCTTAGTGTTATTTCCCTTTGGCACTTCCGAGAAAGCCGGAGTCTTAGCTCCCTTTAGCACCTCCGAGAAAGTCGGAGTCTTAGCGTTATCTCCCTTTGGCTTATCTCCTACTTCCATAGTTGGAACTTCCCTCTGGCTCGCAGCCTTCGAGGTAGTTGCTACCTCGCTATTGGGTCCCATCTGTCTTACAGCTTTGGGCCTACTTGTCTAAGGACTGCCTACTCATCGATGTAGGAAACAATAGCATAGGCGTAGAAGCAATAGTGACTCCTGGTGGTAAAGGTAGCTATTGATATGTAGAAGTTAAGCAGAAGTTTGAATATGAGTTTTTTTAAGTTATAGCAAAAAAGCGTTGAGGATTTTTAGTATCTTACCAGGTACCTTCGTACATGTTTCTAAGAATGAAGAATAAAACCTATTCAAACTCAATTTTCACCAGGACAAAGCCGCTGAGACTTCGCTATACTTTAACATACAATACATTACCCCATTTTAGCACAACTATCATTTTTTGATTTTATTAAATTTTATAAAATGTTTCTTCCTCTACAGTTCTATTTCGGTATTGGATGGTAAATATGGCTTTCGCATTTTCTCCATCAATAACTGTGAAAAGGTGGAAGAAATCTATGCGTGCAAATCTCACATATTATCTTGGTCGAGCGTTTCTTCAATAGCTCTCTAGTGGTGACACTTCAAAAAGAATCAAAATATCTGCCATTGCGTCTACGGCTCAAATACCCACAGTATATGAATGAATCAATTGCACCTAATTGTCTGCCTAATGGATAGTATACATATTCATGATATACGAGACATCAAAATGTTACATCAAATCGAAAATATTGCACCAAACGAACTGGGTGGGTTTAGAGGGTGAGTTATTGAATAACATACGAAACCCACTTTAACCCATCTATTTATTTGCATTACAGCTGAAGCTTTACAAACAGCAAAAATTGCTGGCGCCAAGCAATTGGAAAAGGCAGTGAAGCATTCATCACACTGTACGGATGGTGTAAAGTTAGAAACTGCTGTTGTAACAGCTGCCACCGACACAACGGTTATCTCTACTTCGCCGAGTAGCGGCTCATCCGACTATCTATCGAAGACAGTATAATCATATATTTTTCCAACACAGGTTAGCGATGTACTTGCACAGGAAAAGATTTCAATTGAACCCAATTAAGAGAGTTTATTTATTATTAAAGTACTTACCTTTCTTTATATCAACAGTATTAATTTAAGTTGCAATTTCATGTACATATATAATAAGGGATGTGATACGATTGCTATCGGAATTAGATTTGAAACCAATCAATACTCCTGCTAAGGGTTGCAGAATTATTGCTTGAATGATTAGATTTAGAACAATAATAAGTCTGACTCATTTACAATTCGTACATTTTTAAGTTCATCAATTACGACAGCAATCGGATTCCACGACACCTTTGAATATTCTTGATCTGAAAAAAGAGTAAACCTAATCTGAATTTCTACTAAGCTTTAAGTTGTAGATTATTTAAATAATTGGAGTTTTTTCTGAAGCTTAAAATTATTTTCTGTTCGCTTGGAAAAGATTTCAATTGGAAAATAAAAACCAATAAGGCGAGTTTATTTATTATTAAAATACTTACTTTTCTTTATATCAACTATATTAATTTAAGTTACAATTTCATATACATATATAATAAGGTATGTCGTGATACGATTGCTGTCGGAATTAGATTTGAAACCAATCAATACTCCTGCTAAGGGTTGCGGAATTATTGCTTGAATGATTAGATTTAGAACAATAATAAGTCTGACTCAATTACTAGTCCTACATTTTTAAATTCATATTTTACTTTACTTTATTACTTTAAAATTCAATTACGACAGCAATCGGATTCCACGACACCTTTGAATATTCTTGATCTGAAAAAAAGAGTAAATCGAATCTGTTGTTGAGTAAATTCATTCAAATAATTAGAGTTTTTTCTAAAGCTTAAAATTATTTTCTGCTCGCTTAGAAAAGACTTCAATTGGAAAACAAAAACCAATTAAGCGAGTTTATTTATTATTAAAGTACTTAATTATTTTTTATATAAACTGTATTAATATAAGTTCCAATTTCATGTACATATATAATAATAATGAAAATAATAAATATTGAAAATTCAATTTTTTTGGTTCATATTTTATTCATATGGCTGCTCCAGGTAAAGTAAATCTGCAGGTAAAATTCATGTTATATGGCGGTTATATAAATGGTAAAACCGCAGTAAAATTGATTGTCAAATGACTCGAAAATGTAGAGTGAAATGACGGAGAATATGACCGCCATTTGACGAGCATTGTGACGTGTGTGAGCAGCACAGTACTATGCCCACATCCTATAAGTTGGAGCGGAATGCACGATCACATAAATAGGTACGAAATGGGAAAAAATGTAAAAAATCTACTCTCGCTAGTGCAAACGTGACTAAAATTTAACAAGGGCCGTGACCGCACAATGACGGTCAAATGGCTAGTCAAATGACGTGGAGCGTTTTTGCACAGCAATGTAAAAGTCATTAAGACGATAATTGGTGACCAAGTTATTGGTAACGATTAAGTAATCGATTAGGTAACGGGTACCTGTCTTGTAGGGTAATGGTTTGGGTATGGCGGTATGGCTACTGCATATTACGCTGCACGACATGTAGCGACAGCGGCGCTTCACAGTACGATATATTTTGATATAACACATTAAGCGGCAATCGAGCGACATATTGGTGCAAGAGTTTGTGTTAATTTTGCTTGCAAAATGGACGACGTAGTTTTTGAAGCTGTAATAATTTAATTTTTGTGCGAAGAATAGGAAAGCAGAAGTGTCGCGGATATGGCTCGATATAATAGCTTTGTTTTTTTACATCTATATACGTTTACGCTTAAACTTTATATGGACTGCTAGGCGTTAAACTTTATCTATTTTTCTAAAATTGCTGCGCAAAAAATGAGTACTCCTAAATTTTAATACGCATTATACACAGAAGTAACTGAAATATGTGTCTATGTTTTACCTCTACAAATGGTGTGTGTCCACTATTAACTGCGACCGATTCAGCTATAGGATTTTCCTTCTTCTCCCAGTTCCCATCTGTACCCTCACAGGGCCAAGTTTTTGGTAAAAGGGTCCACATTTTGCTCAATACCGGTCATTCGTGGCGAAGAGTCTGGATAAGGTACTCATGCTTTGTCAACAAATATGGCGGATTTAGGGAGGACAACTCGCTAAACCCCGTAATTCCGAATGTCATTCGAACCGTGTTCATGGGATACATAACTGTGTCTTATAACGGTGGCGTCCAGATACCGGACACCCTCTGGTGGTAACTAGTCTTGCTGGGATATTGGGGGATATGTCCCAGCTGACCTATCTTCCTCCATAATCGTGGGTATTTATATATGGAAAAAAATTTTACACAATTAAACCAAAATGGAGCTGAACAGCTCCCAAGAGACCCGGTCGATTGCGACTTTTCGGTGCAAGCCGAATCAGCTGTCGCCACAGACATGCTGGTTCCGAATAGTCTCCTGCATGGTCCTGTGGACCCTGGTCATAGATGACCTCAGTTCAGTTAATGAAAACCAAGGAATTTGACACACAAGAACATGCAGATGACGTAGTTATTTGCATCGCAGGGATGCACGAGGAAACAATATCAGATTGCATGCCACAAGCCCTTCGCATCATAGGGAGGTGATGCGATACCAAAAGATTGTCAATTAGTCCTAGCAAAACTGTCATGGTGCTTTACACCCAGAGAAGGAAAGCATCCATCCCAGAACCATCCCTGGGTGGAACAAAAATACAATTCTCAATGAAGGCAAAATACTTAGGGGTGACACTGGATAGAACCTTAACGTGGAATGCACATTTGGATGCTATCCTAAACAAAGAAACAAGAGCTTTCTTTGCCTGTACTCGACTTTACGGCAAAACATGGGGGATATCTCCAAAAATGGTAAACTGGAAATTTAATACTGTTGTAAGGCCATTACGTCTAGGTGGTGTGACTCTTAACCCCTATGTTATATGGAGTAAAAAGCCTGGAGAGGTACTTAGATACATCAAAAGCATCCACATACAAAATTAGGCTGAAAGGTCATGCACAGTAGATCTGCACAAAGGTCGCAGTGCTTCCAGACCTAATATTAATAATTAATACACTATGACCACCAGAGGTTTGTATCTCTTCTTTTAGGTGCATCATGTTCTGTAGCTGGTTGCCGCTAGATGGGTCTCCTAAACATTATCTAAGCCTTACCTTAAAGCTAACACACTACAATTGAATGAGCTTCAAGAAGGCACATTCAGAAATTTTCTAAAAACTGTTAATAAAAAGTTTCGAAAATTAATTAAAAATTTGACTAATTTAACTTTAAAATTTTTATAATTATACATACATATGTATGTGGTTTGTGTTATAGTTCGGACTATGTTATAAATGAAAACTACTAAAGATTAATAAATAAACGTAATTTGCGAACACTACCATTTTAAAGTGTGCCTCTATTATTTTTCACGTGGCTATATTTTTTAATAATTCATACATATGTATTATAAAAAATTGGGTATACATATGTGTATACGAGTACAAATGATTAAAAATGATTGATTGTTTTACAGTATTTAAATTTATTAAAAGAATATCTCTAATAAGTCCTCGTCTATACTTGCTCTTATCTATATATATATAAAAAGAAGTGTGCATTTTGATTGTCACTCCATAACTCGAGAACGGATAGAAAGATTGCCATGAAATTCTGAGGAAAGATACAGGAAGGCGAGATGATGGTTAGTTGATTTTGAAATCCCAAATCGGTTTACCCATTCTTGAGTTATGGAGTGACAATCAAAATGTACATATATATATATATAAAGAAAGGCTAAAATGTGTGTTAGTTTGTCGCCGGTGTTTGGAGAAATGCGTCGGTCGATTCTGTTCAAACTTTGGTTGCGATCGACGTACAGGGTCTTGAGATATAGGCTAACATGTGGACCTCGGTACCCCTAGAGAGTGTGTGTAATACGGATATCAAATAAAAGCTGTTCCTGAGAGGTTTAAAGTAATTTTCATTGTGATATTAAATTAGTCGCATCAGCCTGGCAAAGCTGATAAATATGCATGCGGAGCCGAAATAAAGACATGAATTAATAATACCCACATACCTATTTACATACGTCCTATTCGATTTGCCTGAAATTTGGTATATAAATTTGCCTATATTGGTATTTACGATCCTTTTTTCCAGGAAGTAGACCATAGACGGACTGGGACTGAAATTAGGACTAGGACTAGGACTGAGACTCTGAGTATTGGAACAAAATACATACCGCTCTCTGGGACAGGCAATAACGAATGAAGAAGAATGAGAAGAACTTGAGAGAAGAGAGAAGGAGAAGAAAACTGAGAAAGTGATAGAATGAGATGCAGATGGAGATAGATGAAGCGAAAAAGATGGAGGGAGGAGTGAATGAAAGTGAAGAGGGCGGAGGGCAGAGTTAGATGGAAAAAGCTTATTTAAATGTATGCAGATAGAACAACGTCTGCCGGTTCTGCTAGTGTCTGATAAAATGAATTTCAGATTTCAATTGAAAACACCGTTTCCACTGACACTTGCGTCGCAGGAGCAGCGAGTGCAATTTCAGCTATGCTTTTTAACTCTTTCTCTGTATATCTGTGCCAGAAGTTTAATACGCTTGTAGGTGGAGAAAGGCGTTTAACATTGTCAAAGCAGTTAATTGTATCTACAATAGTTTTCTTATTTGACAAAAAGCTGTGTTTTTTTTTACATCTATAGACGTTTACGCTTATACTTTATATGGACTGCTAAGCGTCAAGCTTTAAATACACCTCTGAAATTGCTGCGCATAAAATTTGTACTACTAAACTTCGATACGCATTATACTCAGATGTATCTGAAATATGTGACTTTGTTTCACCCCAACACTAATTCTATGTTTCACCTCTAAAAATTGTGTGTATCCACTATTCGTCGCACCCGTTTCAGCTATATGTTATACATTTTGACCACCAGAGGTTTGTGTCTCCGATTTTAGGTACACCCTGTTCTGTAGCTAGTTATTTAACCACTGCCGCTAGATGGGTCTCCCAAGCATTATCTTGTAGTGTACTTGATCATATCGATACTACTGTAGTCACGTTAGATAATATGTTTATTGATCAAACGTAACATTTAATATATAATACTCTTAAAACTAATAACAATGAAATTTGGATGTTCTTGTGTAAACGTTCTTCTTTATTTCTTTATTTTATTCTTCCGCGTCGTTCGTTGAGTTTAGGTATCTGTCATTAGCCCAAAACGGGTAGCTGTCATGCAGAAAAGCGAGCATGTTGCCACATTAGCCCCCAGGAGTGACTTCAATGCACCTGAGAAGTCACGGATCGTTGCACTGCCGACTTCTGGAGTATGTGCGCGGTATATTTGGACTCCTGGAATTGCTCGTTGACGCCACTACAGTTGAGTTACTTTTGCCTATTCTGATTTTCTGTTTCAATAGATGCAGGCTTAAACCTTTCTGTTGATACTGTGGTTGCCTTACCATCGACGTCAATCTTGAATACATAGTCCGATATGCGCTCGAGCACTTCATATGGACCTCGATACGGTTGTTCAAGTGGTTTTTTTTACATCGTCTACTCGTACGAACACATGAGTTCAACTATGAAGACTAGAATGTTTGAATGCTCGAGATCTATTGTGATGCGCGGTAGCTGACGAGCGGACTGTACGCATGAAGTTTCGAAATTCTTCGACAAAATGTTGTGGCTCAGGCCCCATCTCGACGTCGATGAAGAATGCCCCTGATAACCGGAGTGTTGTTCCGTAAAGCATTTCTGCTGTGCTGGCTTTAACGTCGTCTTTGAAACTTGTGCGAAGACCGAGCAACACCACTGGCGGAATATTTACTCAGTTTGATGAGGCGTGGCACCGTATTGCCGCTTTGAGGGACCTATGCCAACGCTCGACCATACAATTCGATGCTGGGTGAAAAACTGTCGTTCGAGTTCGGTTGCATCCTATGAGTTGCGTGATGCGTTGAAGAATTTTTACTCGAATTGAGAGCATCGATCATTGGTAACGGTAGCTGGTGCTACGAAGCGGTTTACCCACCCGGCGGAGAATGCTTTTGCTATTGTATATATGTCTTTTAGCGGTATTGCTTCGAGCCAACGGGTGAAGCAATCGATTATCGTCAGGCAGTATCTGTATCCGTCGCAAAATGGCATAATTATGATGTCGACGAAAACGTGTTTGAAACGTTCACTCCGTACCTCGATGTGTTGCGGAATGTTTCTTTCATTACGGTGTACCTTGCTACTTTGGCATGACAAAAATATACGTACCCACCGGATACTGTCACGATTCATATGCCACGCGTATTGTTCACTTACAATTGTGGCTGGTCCATTGGGGTACGAGATGTTGTGAATTAGGTCGAACACTTTTCGTCGTAGTGACGGGGGTATGTATGGTCTTACCTTGCCTGTCAATACATCACAGTACAACTCGGCATCTGAATTATCGATATTGAGTATGCGTAGTTTCAGAGATGTTGAACTTGAACGCAGCAGATGGTGTAGTTCCTGATCGTTATGTTGTTCGTCTTCGATCTCTCTAGCTGATATGCTCACAGGGAGGTTTATAGTATTAATCCGCGACAGCGCATCGGCTATCGTGTTTTTATGTCCCAGTGTATGTACTACCGTGCTGGTAAACTGACTTATATACTGAAGTTGGCGTTGTTGCCGGGGCGAAACCTTATCACAATTTTGATCTAAAGCGAATGAGAGTGGGCGATGGTCGGTAATAACTGTGACGCTTCGGCCCTCTAACAGATGTTTAAAGAATCGTATGGCTTTGAAGATAGTTAATAGTTCCTAGTAGGCGCTATATTTTCGTCCAGTCTTATTGAGTTTAGCAGTATAGATCCCTAAAGGTGGTATCATACCGTTGATAGATTGGTCCAGCGCCGCCCCCATTGCCTGATCAGATGCATCGCAGCGAAAAGTAAAAGCAGCCTCCATTGCTGGGTATGCCAGCTGGACGCTACCTTTCAATGCCATTTAACAGTCATCAAAGGCTTTTGATGTTGTTTCATTCCATCCCACTGGATGTTTGTGGTTCTTTTTCGCTCCCGCGGTGAGGGCGATTAGTGGATCCTGAATTTCCGAAGCTCGAGGAAGGTTTAGCCTACAAAAGTTACATGAGCCTCAAAAACGTCGAAGCTCAGGAATTGTTTGTGATCTCGGGTAGTTTCGCATTGCTTCTATGCGATCAGTGGTTGGCTTAAGTCCTGCTCTGTCGATTGTATGTCCGAGGTAGGCCACCTGTTGTTGTGCGAACGAACATTTGTTGACATTAATTGAAAGGCCGTGCTGTCTGAGATGGTCGAACACCATTCTTAGGTGTTTTTTTGTGTTCCTCCATGGACTTAGATACTATCAACATATCGTCGATGTAAATATGACAAAACTGCAAGTCTCGAAATATGGAATCCATTAATCTTTGAAATGACTGTGCAGCGTTACATAAGACGAATATCATAACGTTGAATTCGAAGAGGTCGAAGGGTGTTATTAGCGCTGTTTTCCGTCGGTCTTCAGGTGCTACTGGAATCTGGTAGTATGCTCGCGTGCGATCCAGTGTTCTGAACACGCTGCAGCCATGCATTAAATATGTGCAGTCTCGGGGGTGCGGAATGGGATACCTGTCGGGCACTGTGACTATTTAATCGTCGGTAGTCACAACAAGCGCGCCAATTTTCATCTTTTTTCGCACGAGATGTAGTGGCCTGGCCCATTCGCTCTTTGACGGAACGCAAATACCTAGTTTTAATATACTGTCGAATTATTTTTTTGCTGCTGCTAATTTTTCCCAGCGATCCGACGCGCCTTCTCTGCGAAGGGTGTACCCTGCGTAGTTATGTGGTGCTTTACGCTATGCTTAGGCGTGAGGGGATTAGTGGGTTTGGTGATTCCCTCGAACTCCTGGAGGAGGCTCCACATACTGTTATAAGTGGCGGATGTAATGTGTGCGACTGTCATTTCTTGCATTGATGCTTGAGGTCGTGAATACTTGAGTTAGAGTGCACCAGCCTCCAATTGCGTTGATGGACGAGCAGGTTGTTATGTTTGATGAAGTTGGCACCTAATATGGGATGCGCAATGTCTGCGACTGTGAATGGTCACTTGAAAGTTTAGCTCAGACCAATGTCGAGCGTTATTTGGTGTAAGCCGTAAGTTCTTATTATAGAGCCATTTGCTGCAAAGAGAGTGAAATCAGTTTTCTTTAAATTCGTTGGAATATTATTGAGAACTCCCCTGGGTAGCACCGAAATGTCGGCGCCGGTATCGATCAAGAATTTGAGACAATTTTTTAAATCGGTTATTTGTAGACGCGAATTGAACGGGCCGTCAGCTGTGCCTACGAGAATGACCGACGGCCTTGTTATTTGAAGTTGCTTTTGCCGAAATTACAGGCTTGTCGGCACTTCTTTGCTTCAGCACCGAATAGTGTGTGATAATAGCACATGTTCTTTCCCATCTTTCTCACTTTTTCACCTTTTGTTGTTTTTATCGCCGTCGTAAGCGCCTGTACCCGGGCGTTTAATCCTTCGATAACATGTGCAAAAAATTTTTGTGTTTCGTTGTATGCCACTGCCCTGTCAGCTGTTGGGGGCCCCACTTTGGTAGTCAGTAACATAATGCTATTTTCCATCTCATAAATTTTGTCTGCTTGTAAGGCGAGGCTGTCAAGATCGTTAGTGGCGCTGACGGCCAAAATCCGACGGACGTTCTGTCGCATTTGTTCCAGAAAAATTTTACGTAGAATGTTCTCGGTCACCATACCAGCTGCTAAACTTTCTAAACGCAGTAAATAGTGTGATGGCTTCCCATCAGTGAACTCAGTGTTATATAGCAGACGTCGTAATTTGCTTTCGCTGCTTTCTTCGAATATGTCAAGCAGTCATGTCTTCAAAGCCTGGAATTTACCATCAGCTGGTGGATCCTTAATAATGTCCGCCACCAATGTTAGGGTAGTATTGTCCAAGTGCACCAAAACATACCGGTACTGTGATATGTCGCTGCTGAAATATTTGAAGATGTGGTTGCCGTGTTTTTGGTGCTCGAGTTTTGCGTTTGCGTGCTCATTTTGAGTTTGGGGTCCCCAATGTAGTGTACTTGATCATACCGATACTACTGTAGTCACGTTAGATAATATGTTTATTGATCAAACGTAACAGTTAATATATAATACGCCTAAAACTAATAACAATGAAATTTGGATGTTCTTGTGTAAACTTTCTTCTTCTGATTATTCTTCCGCGTCGTTCCTAGAGTTTATGTATGTGTCATTAGCCCGAAACGGGTTGCCGTTATGCAGAAAAGTGCGCATGTTGCCACAATCTAAGGCAAGGTGCACACGAGGCTACGCGTCATAGACGTGTACAAGATATTTCATATAGCTACAATTTCTCTACGCCTTAAGATCTGCACACGAAGCTACTTTCGAGCGTCGCTACAAATAGCAAACAATTATTGAAAAAAATTAAAAATTAAATTTCTTCAGCTATATCCGTCCCCGAAACCAAAGGAAAATAGGTATTAAACGTTGTTTGCATCCCCGTGCCTTTGTAAATTATGAAAGGCAATTTTAAACCACCGCGGACTAGAGAAAAGGGTGATTTCTAGTTTCCAACACTTTTCAGCTTTTTAAACGCTTCAACAATGTCTAACCAAGCTGTTGTGGTGTTTAATACTCTTTTTCGCTCTGGTAATATACCTTTCACGCACTTTTATTAACTAAAGAAACATTTTTTAACTAATCACACAAATTTGCATATAAAAAAATGTTAACAAACATCTTGTTCTTCCTTTTTTTCAAGCGTACGTACGCTCAGCGACCAACATTGCTGTACGCTTAGCTACACGAAAATTGCATGCTTTGTCGCTTTCATGCAGCTGACGCCTCGTATGCAGCTCTCCATTCAAATACATGTGTTCGGCATTAAAGCGTACAGCGTCTATGACGCGTAGTCTCGTGTGCACCTTGCCCAAAGTTTCCATCCTGTTTTATCCAGTTGTTAAATTATAGATTCCAATATTACCATATTCGAAGCATTGTCGATTGTTATGGAGTAAATCCTGTCCATATTTAATTCATACAATTTAAGCGCGTCCACAATTATATTGGATGAATTCAGTGCAGTATGTTGGACAAATTTCTCTTTTATTGACTGGGAAAGTAGTACAATTTCGCCATTATCAATGTACCATGCATTTACTCCAGTAACGGACCTGTCTAAACGACTAACACAGTCTACAAATTGTTACTAGCTTCTTTTAACCATAGATACTGCATCAATAACTTTAGCTTATCGATTTTGAAAGTCAGACATCATTGAAGATCGCAATACACTAGCCTTTTTTAGGTTCTCCTCCTTAATATTTTGAATGTTTATGGATAAAACTACCGCTTTGCATATCGGGTCGATTATTTTCCTAAATCCACTGTCTTCCATCAATTTAAGTGGTCGCCCATTTTTGGTGACAAGTTCAACACAGCCGTCCACTAAATCTTTCTTTGATCCGTTGACTGTAGCTGATGCCAATTTGCCTACAATACACTTCTCAATGTTATTTTGTTTAGCGTCCCTTTTGTTCAGTTTCTCGGAAATTGCCACTTCGACTTGCTCACATATATCAGCATGTTTTCTTTTCAAGTGGCGCTTTAAATTTTCAGTGTTTTCCAGTCATTGGTATTTGACAATGTTTACACTCATTTATTTATTTAGTCTAGTAACAAATGTTTATTACATACACTTATGACTAAATTACAGAGACCAGCTTATATTAAGCTATGGAGAACACTAGCAAAAAGAATTTATATTATTACATATTAAGTAATTTTTTAGTTTAAGTTGAAAAGCGTATTTTGAGTCCGAGAAATCAATATCCAAAACACTTGAGAAGCAATTAATTTCTGATAGGGCTCTGTTAATAGGCGCTTTTGAGTTATAAACAGTTCTACTCAGCCCTATGAAAAAGATTTCAAAGTAGCGGAGGTTTCTACAGGGAGTATTTAAGCATAGTCTTTCAAGAAGCAGGGCGCAGTCAATTTTGCCCGTGAAAAGATCGAAAATGAATAACGAGGCCAAAAGAATTCTGCGATTGTTTAGGGATAGTAAGGATATTAGTTGGCATAAACGGGATCGGTTCAGAGAAACGTAATGAAATAAGCGCGAAGCGCATAAAGATTTTTTGAACCCGCTCCAGGCGGTTGATGTGAACTGCGTGGTAGGGCCGCCAAATGAAAGCTGCATACTCAAGTTTGGACCGCACAAAGGACGTATATAAAACTTTGAGTGTGTAGGGGTCAGAGAAGTTTGCGGAATGGCGTCTGACAAAAGCAAGCATTGAAAGCGCCTTAGAAATTGTGAAGCTGACGTGAGTGTTAAAATTAAACTTTGAGTCGAAGTATACCCCCAAGTCTTTAACTTCAAGAGTCGTACGAAGAAAGGTTTCTGCAATATGATAGGAGGTATGAAGTGGCCTCAGCAGTTTACCGTACGTCACAGTGTGGCACTTACTTATATTAAGGAAAAGACGGTTCTTAACACACCAGATATAAAGCTTATTAATCTCAGATTGAGCAACAACGACATCATTATAACAACTGATCTCAGAATAGATCTTGAGATCATCAGCATAAAGCAGAAATTTGGTAGATGAGAAGCAAGAGCTAATGTCATTAATGAACAAGATAAATAGTAAAGGGCCCAGAATACTGCCCTGGGGCACTCCAGAGGTGGCCCAAAATGGTTTCGAATAAACGCCGTCAATATTTACAACATTACTTCTGTTGTGCAGGTAAGATTTAATCCACTGTAGGAACGTAGAGTGGAACCATAACAAGCTAATTTCGCAATTAAAATTTTATGAGAAATTTTATCGAATGCCTTGGAGGAGTCTAGGTATATTGTATCAACCTGAAAACCCCGCCTAAATGCCGCGTAGCAGTCCTCAGAAAACACAGCGAGGTTCGTTAATGTGGATCTGGCCGGGACAAAACCATGTTGATTGGCGCAAATCAGGTGTTTATACTAAGGTAAAGCTTGTCATTGACAACACATTCGAAAAGCTTCGAAGTTGTAGACAATTTGGAAATAGGCCTGTAATTAGAACAGTTACTTTTGTTGCCAGACTTAAAAATGGGAGTGACGGATGCTTGTTTCCAGTCATCAATAAAAATACCCGATGCCAATGATTTATTGAATATAATCATTAACGGTCGTACTAGCGAAGGACAATTTTTCAATAGAATAACTGAAAGATTGTCAACATCAGTTCTGGAGGAATTTTTAAGTTTTTTAATCCCCTCAACTATGTCTGCCTCAGTGAGAGTAAGTGACCCAAAATTATTAGCGGAGGGAGACTTAATTAACTTGTGTATGCTATCTGTATCTTCCACAGTTAAATCATTATCTGTGATTAAGTTCGCCGAGAAGAAGTCAGCAAAGAGATTAGCAGCCTCATTAACAGAGTTGGCAGTAATATTATTGTAGCTTACTGATTTCGGTATGCTAGATACGCTCTTCGTGTAGTTAATGTAATTCCAAAAGTTCTTCGGATTGCTCTTGATGTTTACCTACGTACTTAGCATATAAAGACTTATTAAGATTGTTAAATTTTTTCTTATAAACAATAAACAAATCATAAAATCGACGCTGATTAGTAAACTTGTATTTTTTAAAGAACTTGTTCCTCAAATTTTTTAGATGTTTGAGCTCGCTATTGTGCCAGGGAGATTTATAAATTTTATTTTTATATACCGGCACGATTTTTTCGCAAACCTTATGAATTTCATTTTTAAATACATTGAAAGACTTTCCAACTTCACTCTCGCCAAGCATAGCATCCCAATCAACTCCGCGTAAAGCAGAATTTAAACGATTAAAATCACATCTTCGAAAATTGAACGATGTTTTCATATTTGATGTAGGAATACAGAAACACTCAAAGAACTGAATTTCAAGCTTTAAGGGCAGGTGATGCAAGTTTGGGGTAGCGAAATTGAAGACGCAGGTTCCTAGATAACAAAACTAATATTATTAGTTACAAAAATTAAATCAAGAGTGCGATGTAAAGAATTATGGAAACTATTAATTTGAGATAAACCAACCTGTAACTGCTCCATTATCGTATTAACAAACGCAACCCTGCGTATTGCTGAATATTTGCCTTATTTCTTTATTTCTTGTATTTCGTATTGCTGAATATTTATCATATTTCTTTATGTTGTTCTATTTCACTCGTTCAATTTATTCGTTGTTAACCTTTCTTTGTAACTTATAAGTTCAGTTAAATACTGGACGCCAACAAAGTGTAACACGCTCAAGACTTGGAAATTAAATGTTCATTTTTAAAACTAGTAAACATATATTTTTTACTTGCCAGTAGCATCAGTGACATAAGTTTACACTTTGCGTCCAAATTAACTTGTCCATTGAGACAATAAAGCGAAATATAGCCGAAATTCATACGCGCAGTCAGCGTTCTAACTATTTATCGTCAATTCGCAGCACGCCAAGCTGTCGTAATTAAAAACATCGCAGTCAGCGTCCCAAATTAACTTGTCCATTATGACAATAAATTTAAATATTGCCCAAATTCGCACACGCAGTCAGCGTTCTAAATATTTGTCGTCACTTCGCAGCACCCAGGCTGCCTTAATTCAAAACGTCGCAGTCAGCGTCGCAACCGTCGCCACTTTGCCATAGTCGTGTTGAAGCACGTCAGGTTGTTTAATTTATAAGCGTCGCAGTCAACATCGCAACCGTCGCCATTTCATATTGTAGCATAACAGAAAATAAGTCTGTTGTAGTTGGTTGCAATAGATACATAACTCGTCAACATTTGTTGCTGAAAATCAAATTAACCGTCAACATTTGCCCCATCGAATACTCGCCACTTTATTTTCATTTGAACAAACAATTGCAACAAAGAAGTTCATTTTGCGTCATAAAATTTCGTGTAAATGATGACAAGAAACAAATCAAAAGAAAATAAAAATACCGATGGAAATTCGGCAGAAAATTCGGAGGAAGACGAGAATTTAAACAGAACAATGGTTGAAATGAATAATACCACCGGAGAAAACGCATCAGCACAAATTTCACAACAAGAATTGACAGCGTTGTTAGCCAGCATAAATTCCCTGCAGGAGTCAGTTAGCGAACTACGTCGTGACAACGAGCGATTGCAAATGGAAAGAGATAATGCCGCCGCAGCTAATCTTCCAGCTGGTTCATCGGCCATAACATTTACATCATCCGCAAATGTTTTAAACAATTTAGGGCTGAACTCTACCACCGCTGTTGATTCAACCAGCGTATCTACCATTCCGCATTGCAAGTACTCCGCAACGACTACCAAACAATCATCAGAATATATGCCATACCAAACAACTGTAGGCACAGCAAATTCGCTAATTATTTCTCCCTCTCCTGTCGCCACAACCGTCGCCGGTGTTTCACCAGTAACACAAGTTGCCTATAACCAACCATTGCCATATCTAGGATCCATGCCGAATGTTCCTGTGAACCTTGGGAACACACCGCCACCGAGCCAATATTTACCATCGCTGCCTACCTTGCAGGCCGCACAACCACAGATGTATCAGCCAGGAGCTGAGCAATATCGAGGAACGATGACATACGTGGAAAATGCAGCTGCTAAACTCTATCCCCTGCCTACTTTCAGTGGTGATCCGGAAGACTGGCCATTATTTAAAGCGAGTTACATTGACACCACCAGAGAGTTCGGCTACAATAACAAGCAAAATTTGATACGATTGCAGAAAGCGCTGAGTGGAAATGCCAAGCAAAAGGTTTCGTCACTGCTAATTTTTCCAGACGAGGTGTCACATGTTTTAGATGAGCTGGAATTTAATTTCGGACGTCCTGAGTTACTGTTACGTGTACAGATGCAAAAGATACAACAGTGCCCAGTTATAAATGAAAGAAATATTGAACAAATAGTTGACTTTTCAAATAAGGTACGCAATATAGTGGCGTTTTTAAAGTCTTCCAATGGCCATCATCATTTAATGAGCCCTATGCTATTGGAGTTACTCGTCCTTAAGATGCCACCCTCGAAGCAGTTCGAGTGGAGTCGTCACATCCTGAATATATCACATCCTAATCTTCAAGTTTTTTCTGATTGGTTAAGTGAATTGGCGAAAGTGGTTAGTCTGATGCCGTCAATTTATACAGCCCTTCAGCCTCCGGTTACCACAACGTCGTGGCGCCAGCATGGATCGCCAACAAAACAACAGACGTCACACCAGTCTTCGTCCCGTCAGTCAAATTCTGGCCCTAGCACATCACGTCGAATGTTGTACACTTCCGAATCAGGTGAGTCCAAAGCCTGTGTTAAATGCAATCAAGAGCATCAGCTAGAAAATTGTGGTCAATTTAAAACATTGTCGGTATTTAAAAGATGGGAGTTCGTTAAACAACGCTCCCTTTGTTTTTCTTGCCTCAAAGCTGGCCATAATTTAAGTAACTGCCAATTTAAAAGGGTATGTGGCATTGATTCTTGTCGACGTATGCACAACGAGCTGCTCCATAATGCAGAGTCAGTACCGGCTGCAGCTAAATCGAATGTTTCCACACCACAAGAAAACGCACATATTTTAAATACGTCAATAAATAAGAACACTGCATGCCTATTCAAAGTCCTTCCAGTCATTGTTAATGGACCGAAGGCAAGTGTTAAAATCTACGCAGTGATGGATGAAGGGTCATCAGTCACACTTTTGGAAGAAAATATTGCCAACGTCTTAGGTGTTCGAGGATGCATCGCCCCACTCACATTACAGTGGTACAACGAAAAACAAACTACCGAGAAGTCACGCATGGTCAATCTAGAAATTCGTGGTTTAGATTCAGCATCGTATCATCTTAAGAATGTACGAACAGTAAAACACCTCGATCTGCCGACGCAGTCGTTTCGCAAAGATGCGCATGAACATTTGGTACATTCATGTGTAGCAGATTATGAAAACGCGCAGCCGTCATTGTTGATAGGGCTTGATAACAGCTTTCTATGTACACCTAATGATACGATTGACGCCGGACCGGACCAGCCTATCGCAGTCGCCACCAAATTGGGTTGGCTGGCGTACGGACCAGTAGGATCAGTGAGTACAGCCCAGGTGCTCCATGTGCGCCAGTCTGTCAGAGAAAATCAATTACATCAGCTTGTCGCGGACTATTTCAGTGTCGAAAACTTTGGTGTCAAGCATTTAAACGCGACTTTGGAGTCAAATGAAATCAGCCGTTCCAGGCGCATTCTGGAAGAAACCACCAGATATCTTGGGAATCGTTATGAGATAGGATTGCTTTGGCGCGAGGACCATATCCAACTGCCCCTCAGCTATGATATGGCCAAGCGAAGATTAATTAGTGTCGAAAACAAAATGATGAAGGATGCCAGCTATGCCGCCACCTACAAAGCAGAAATAACAAAGTATATCGATAAGGGATATGCACACCTGTTGACAATGCGTGAAGCACAACACCATACATCTACGACTTGGTATTTACCTCATTTCGGTGTAATTAACCCCAACAAGCCGAATAAGATGCGCATCGTATTTGATGCAGCTGCTGTTGTGGAAAATACATCACTCAACTCTACACTATTGAAGGGACCAGAACATGCTCAATCATTAATGGCAATTATGTACAAATTTCGCCAACGTAAAATTGCTGTCGCTGGGGATATCGAGGCCATGTTCTCTCAAATAAAGGTTAGACCGGAAGACATAAAGGCGCAACGATTTTTATGGAGGGATGGCAACCAATCCGAGCCTATACGAGTATACGTAATGTCGTCCATGATATTTGGTGCAACTTGCTCACCATGTTGTGCTGAGTACGTGAAAAATAAAAACGCTGATCAGTTTGTACAATCCATGCCGCGTGGTGCCAAAGCAGTAATACACAACACTTACGTAGACGACCTGGTCATCAGTTTCGACGATGAGCAAGAAGCGGCCGAAGTTGTTAATGAAACTATAGTCATCAATGCCAGAGCAGGATTTAACTTGAGAAATTTTGTATCCAATGCCAAGCAACTGCAACAACAGTTAAATGGACACACCATAGCCAAATCAAATGTCGTCAATATGGACCAATCACAGACCGACAAAATTCTTGGTATGTATTGGAACAGCAATAACGATGTTTTGGAATTTCATTTTAGGTTCTACAAAATATGTCGAGACGTTATCGATTGTGTACGTGGTCCAACCAAACGAGAACTACTTGCCATCGCTATGTCTATCTATGATCCGTTTGGCATTCTGGCGAACGTTACCATTACCGTCAAGATAATTATCCAAGCTACTTGGAAACAAAGCATTGAATGGGACGATCCTTTACCAGCGGAGCTTAACAAGCAGTGGGTAATATGGTGGTCATCCTTTCAGAACGTGGAACAGTTCGCGGTGCCCAGATGCCTCTCACCCCGTTACTCAACGGCAGGCGAAATACAGTTACACATCTTCGTAGATGCAAGCGACACAGCTTATGCTGCAGTGGCATATTTAAGAATCAAGCAAGATGACAGTATCGACGTCGCATTTTTGTCTGGAAAATCGCGGTGCGCCCCTAAACGAGAAATATCCGTTCCACGATTAGAACTGCAAGCCGCTGTGATGGGTAGCCGTTTAAAGAGTTCCATAGAAGAATGTCTTGAGCGAAAAATGGACAGTATAACGTTTTGGAGTGACTCTAAAACCGTATTACTATGGATTCGTTCTACCACGCGAAATTTCAAACAGTTTGTCGCCAATCGTATTGCAGAGATACTAAACAACACCGCACCCTCACAGTGGCGGTGGATACCATCGGCAATAAACGTAGCCGATGCCGCAACAAAAATAAAGTCGCCACCCATACTCCAATCAAATTCACCGTGGGTAAAAGGTCCCGATTTCCTACATGTCAGCGAAGACATGTGGCCGGAGGAACCCTTGCACATGCATTCCGAGCACTGCGTCAAAGAAGAAACGCACAAATTTTTGCTGGTCACAGCCAACAAGGTAAAGCACATTGTGGAAATTAGCAAGTTTTCGTCATATTTGAGACTGTTGCGAGTTATTGCTTGGGTTAAACGTTTTGTTGATAATGTAAAGGCTAAACAGAGCAGACGCGGAGAACTTACAGCAGAGGAACTGACTGAGGCCGAAATCTACCTGTGCCAACAGGTCCAACATGAAGTTTTTTATAAAGAGATCTACGCTCTACAAAATAACCAATCTGTGCCGAAGTCTAGCGCACTATACCAGCTTACCCCGAAGCTCGATGAAAAAGGTATCCTACGGGTGAACGGCAGAATCGATGCAGCTTACTGTCTCCCATACTCAGCTCGTCACCCCATTATACTGCCGAATGGTCACGCCCTCTCGAATTTAGTAATGGACTACTACCATACAAAACGGCATCATCATAACGATCAACTTATAATCAACGAAATGAGACAGCACTTCTGGATACCCCGGTCCCGTCATCTATTGAAAACTGTTAAAAGAAACTGTCCTGTGTGTATTAAAAGTAGCGCTAAACCTATTGTGCCGCGGATGGGTCAATTGCCACCGGACCGCCTTACGCCCTATGTACGCCCATTTACATATGCGGGTGTAGACTATTGTGGGCCATTCCTTGTCACCATCGGCCGACGTCGTGAAAAACGCTGGGTAGCGCTATTTACTTGCCTGACAACACGAGCTGTCCATATAGAAATCGCTGAGGACTTATCAGCCGATGCCTTCATTATATGTATGAGAAACTTTGTTAACCGTAGGGGCGTGCCCGTTCGTTTGAGAAGCGACAACGGCACCAACTTTATTGGGGCCCAAAAGGTACTGGAAAAGGATCAGCAAATCTTTGATTTCGACGCAATACAACAGGAGGCCGCTAAAAATAGAATTGAATGGGTTTTCAACTGCCCAGGTCATCCTGCCGCTGGTGGATGCTGGGAGCGTCTGGTGCAATGTGTTAAGCGCATATTACAAAGAGTTCTCAAAGACGAAGCACCACGAGTCGAGACATTGCGAAGCGTGCTTATCGAAGCTGAAAATATAATAAACAGTCGTCCGTTGACAGACATCCCAGTGACTCCCGACAACCCTGAACCATTGACACCAAATCATTTTTTATTAGGTGGCCTAAATTCGACACAGACCCCAGCTCCCAGTGAGGAGAATGTCTGTTTACGTAAACAGTGGCGTATAGCACAAAACTTAAAGAACCGTTTCTGGAAACGGTGGATATCCGAATATTTGCCCCAATTGCTCCTTCGGCAAAAATGGCGTGAAGAAGTTCGACCATTGGAGGTAGGCCAGTTGGTTTTGGTGTGTGACTCACAGCTCCCAAGAAGTCAGTGGCAAACAGGCCGCATAACCGAAGTCATTACCGCAAAGGATGGTCAGGTGAGGAGCGCCACGGTGCGAACAAGCCACGGTATCCTGCGAAGACCGACCTGTAAGCTAGCCGCTTTAGCGCTGTGAATCCCCATGGATTCACGGAGGGGTGGAATGTAACTGCTCCATTATCGTATTAACAAACGCAACCCTGCGTATTGCTGAATATTTGCCTTATTTCTTTATTTCTTGTATTTCGTATTGCTGAATATTTATCATATTTCTTTATGTTGTTCTATTTCACTCGTTCAATTTATTCGTTGTTAACCTTTCTTTGTAACTTATAAGTTCAGTTAAATACTGGACGCCAACAAAGTGTAACACGCTCAAGACTTGGAAATTAAATGTTCATTTTTAAAACTAGTAAACATATATTTTTTACTTGCCAGTAGCATCAGTGACACAACCCCTCCAAAATTATCAATAAGATACGATTCATAAGAGCTGTTAATATTAGTAGGAGTTAAATAGAGATTGTTTTCAAGAGAGATCCAGCTAACATTACTTAAATTAAAATCCCCCAGTACACATAGCTGCGTTTCTCCTAAACTTCGCTTAATATTTAAGATATTATTTACATGAGCCTTATAAATACTTTCTGGGCTGGACGGCGGAATGTATGAAGCACAAATGAGCAGTTGACCCAGAGAGCCATGAATCCACACACAAAGTTGATCAAGAAGCGTGTCACTAACAGTTAAAGAAATAAGCGAGGCCTGGAGACCGACCGCGTGGCAATCAGCACGCCACCTCCTCTATTTAGGCCAGTCTTTGTTGCATCTCAATCCTTACGGAAAACATGATAAAGCTTAGGATCAAAAAATTCAGCATCTAAGAAATTACTATTCAGCCAAGTCTCAATGATGACAAATACATCATACTCCAATAAAGAACTAAATAGGCGCACATTTTCGGTCTTGCTTCTAAGGCCAGAAACATTTTGAAAAAAGATATTGATATATTTGCATGGCATGTGATTGACACTATGAACTAAGTCCGCTGTTGTAGTTTTGCGTCCTTTTGAAAAAAAACGGAAGTGGCTGATCGTCACATTGACTGGCCACAACTCAGGCTTCATAACTTTATCAAAGTGCAATTCATCTACACCAAGTTTAAAATTTACATATTTACGGCTAATCGACTCCGACTCCTTAGCTAGCTTGAAACACTGCAGTTGATGCTTATTTAGATTAGTATGTTTAATCACATACTCAATAATATCCTCAGGTTTGACCGAGGGTAAAAAAGAAGAAAGATGAAACCATCTGAAACGAGCAGCTACCCCAAGTTCAGTAGACACACAAGAGCCAATCACGCGCCTCCGTGAACGCCTATGATTGTTATTAACATTATTGTTGTTGTTACCGACATTGTTGTTGTTGTTGGCATTCTTGTTATTGTTATTATTATTATTGTTATGAGGTTATTGTTATTAGGCGAGCTAGGTTGGATGTCCAATCCCGACGATGAATATTTAACTCATCAGGGTTAACAGCAATTGCAGCAGGTTTTTCCTTAAGTGTGCGCTTCTTTGTAGATTTTGACGCTTTAGCATTAGCAGTATCAGCAGCATCTGATTTAACAGGATTCGTAGAAGTATAAGTAGCATTGTTACGATTATAAACATCGTCAGCTGAAGAAGCCAATGCATTCACACTGTTAGCAACAACAGAGGCAAACGTTTGAGCACCAGTCGAAGCAATAACAGTCCCATCGGCAGTAGGTACGTTGCTCACGATAGCATTATTAACAGACATTGCATGACCCTTAGTAACATCTGTTAAAGAACATGTATTTTGCCCACTCACAACATTTGACTGTACAAATGGCGAAGCGCCGTTGACATTGCAAAAAACAGGTGATAACATCGTAGGTATAGGGTAAACAGAAGATGTAAAAGACAACGGCAAAGACGAAAGCGCAGCTGCAGCAGACCTATCGTTATTGTTGTTTGTATCCTCCCGCACACTAACACAAGATGGACTGACGGCACTATGTAAGAATTGTAGGCCATTGGCATTGTTAATGTTATCACTGTTAAAGTTTTGAGGTTGCTTATCTGATTTGATGAGCGATTTCAGCCCCTCAACTTCCTTCATCAAATCCTCGAATTTAGAGCTGAACAAATCTTTTAAAAAATCTATGCCAAGCCTCTGCGAAGCAACAATAGAGTCCAAAGAAGATATAAAGCGCTCAGGCAAGTTAACACACCCTTGACATAAGTATACGATGTTACGATTAAGCTTAAATAATTTCACATCATATTCTGAAATCTGGCCATCACAACAGTTTCTATGAAATCTTTGTTGGCAAAAACCCGAACATGGCACAACAAGTGAGTCATTTCTCGCAAAGGCTTTATTGCACTTAGCACAAAAGTCATCCATTTAAGAAAAAATTTTAAGAAAAATCACGGAGCAAACGAAACACATCTATTATTGCTCATATTTGTAGCTATTCATATACAGGGTTTGAACTCATTTTAAAAATTTGTTTATTTTTTCACAAGCTTTTGACCACAGGCGCGAACAGTAGAAATTATTACCTATTACTATCAAAAGTGACAACTCACGGCGTTGCCATCGAGAAAAAGATGTATGCCGTTTTATCTTAGAGTTGTATTTTCAAGCAAAGTGGTGAATTAAAAAGGTTAAGTGTTTTTTGTTGAAACTTTATTTTGAACCGAACCGAACCCTTTTTTTTGGGCGGTATTTGGTTCGGTTTTTGGAGTTAAGGAAAAAAAAACGGTTCGGTTCAAACCGGTTAGCAGCCCTGTTACATTGTGAATAGAACTAAGTGTGATATCTTCTGCATAGACGGCAAAATTCCAAAGGGATTGGATCACCTAATTTGTAATTGCCTATCGCTGTCTCATTCTGTATCTCTTTCTATCACCCGCTGAAGATAGGCGCCGTCATATTGAACACCCTGTTAAAACGCAAAAAAGTAGCCATATTGAAAATCTTGTCAGGCAGTTGACAGATAACATATCACACTTAGTTTCATGCACAATGCCCTGTTATTTACTGCCATGGTGGCCAATTTTTCTATTAAAAATAGTTTCACTTCTTTTAAAGTAATTTTTTTAGTAAATCCATCTAATTTAGCTCATTATTTTACCACAACCCTAAAGATTTGCAGAGTTTTATGTGGACTCTAATATCGTTCGCCTAACAGCAACACGCAGGTTTTGACAATCTAAACACAGGAATCTTGTTGCTGTATAGATGAGCCAACCATATATCGTTGTGATATATATCCATAATCTCCAAAGCAAAAGATCGACTTTCAGGTAAATTCTGTTCTAAATTTACTATCTCTAAAGCAGCATGTGCATACAATTACCGCATATTTCAATATATCAGTAAAATTTCTTTAATATTATAATAATAGTTATTTAAAAGTTCGTTGTAAGAAGTGCTTGAAACATAGATGCTGCATAAGTGTACGCATTTAATTTCGAACTTTAAAACAAACACGTCTAAATTGTTGTGTAACATCCTCTCATCATCGGAAAAATGGCTCAGGAAACTGATTTAAATGACAAAGAAAAGGCGGTGTCTGGTGCAGCACCACCCACCGAACAAAAGGGAGCAAACGGCGTTACTCAAGGTATGGTATAGCTTGGCCAATTGCACTAGACCTTTTGGTAACTATGATAATGAATAATTGAGACGCCATTTAGCAAAATTGTGCACTGCATAATGGCGCCGTACGTGTTGGGTTTTTAGTTAGATAATGATGAGGTAATCGTCTAGTTGAGGGGTCGACCGCTAATACGCTACCAAAAATATCGAGGGATGTGTCAAACGACACGTCTTGACATCAATGTTAATCCTAAAGATTATAACGTTGACTTTTTCCGTTCTGGAGCTACACCCGTCCCTCCCTGCCTTTTCCGATACATAAGAACGAGTCAGTGGGTTAGGCGGTTAGAATATACCCGCGGTAGGTATGCCTGTCGTAAGAGGCGACTAAATTCCAAATAGATTCAAGGGGTTGTGTAACGCAGGCCTTTCAGGTTGCCAGCGCAATATATAGCTTCTCCAAATTTAATTGTCAACCTCACCTATCCGTGGGGAATCCCGTTTCATTAACAGCCGTGGCTCTGGCGACCCCGACCCTCATCAATGTATGGGGTGGGAGGGCGGTATGGCCTAGAAAGTCGCATGTGGTCACAACAAATCGTTCCCGAGATGGTCGGGCTTGGTACCGGAACGTACCGGATCTGCATCCGGCAAAGGACCATCAACATCAATAACAACCCCAAAGCCTTTGGGGAGTGTCCTTATCGGCAGGCATCGGTGCAATTTAGAAACGAAACGTCTAGACCAAGAAGAATTAAACAAGGTGTGCCACAGGGTGGTGTCCTATCCCCACTTTTGTTTAACTTCTACATATCAAAGCTAATAAACGGCTACCTCCCTGATCTCTTCTGTTCATTCGCCTCGCGAAACCTGGCATTATCACCGACTAAATCTTCCGCGACCTTATTCACAACATGGACGTCCCAAATGTCGACCATTTTGAACATCCACGGCGATGGCACTACGCTACCGACTGTTCTACACCCCAAAATCTTGGATGTGACGTTTGATCAGGATCTACATTTTGGTGAGCACGCAGCCGCAGTTGTTCCGAAAATCCAAAGCCGTAATAAAATCGTCAAATCCCTTGCTGGCAGTACCTGGGGAAAAGATAAAGAAACGCTCATTACTACATACAAAGCAATTGGCCAACCGTTTACGTGCTACGCGTCACCCATATGGTCGCCAAGCCTAAAGATTACCCATTAGAAGAAGCTACAGGCCTGCGAAAATACTGCTCTCAGAATCGCCACGAGCTGTTTTCTTATGCCCCCAGAACACCATCTACATAATGAGGCGAGAATACTCCCCATCAGGGAGAGAAATGAGATGCTAACCAAACAGTTCCTGTTGAATACCCAGAAACATGGGCATCCAAACAGACATCTGATTGATGAGCCAACACCGCCTAGGGACTTAAGGAGTTGTTGTTGTTGTTGTAGCAATGCTCGCCCCACCTAATAGCCGCGACCGATCACAAATTGTCATCAATATCCTCTAACGGGAGTCCAAGGAAACTTGCCGATTCAACAGGGGTGGACCATAAGGAAAGGGGTGTTAGAGGCGTTGGTTCCACATTACAATTAAAGAGATGGTTGGTGTCATGTGGGGACACATTGCAAGCAGGGCATACATTTTGTATGTCGGGGTTGATTCTGGATAGGTAAGAGTTTAACCTGTTACAGTATCCAGAACGAAGTTGAGCAAGAGTGACACGCGTTTCCCTGGGGAGTATGCGTTCCTCTTCGGCGAGTTCTGGATATTTTTCTTCAAGTACTGGATTCACCGGGCAATTCCCGACATAAAGGTCCGACGCCTGTCTATGGAGTTCACCAAGGACCTGCTTGTGTTTTTCCGCATCATACGGCTGGGTTCTCAGGTGCCGTATTTCTTCAAAATGCTTACGGAGATGACTCCTTAGGCCCCTAGGCGGTGCTGGTTCGTCAATCAGATGTCTGTTGGGATGCCCAGGTTTCTGGGTATTCAACAAACTGTTTGGTCAGCATCTCATTTCTCTCCCTGATGGGGAGTATTCTCGCCTCATTATGCAGATGGTGTTCTGGGGACATAAGAAGACAGCCCGTGCCGATTGTTGTTGTTGTTGTAGCGATTAGGTTACTCCCCGAAGGCTTTGGGGAGTGTTATCGATGTGATGGTCCTTTGTCGGATACAGATCCGATACGCTCCGGTAACACAGCACCATTAAGGTGCTGGCCCGACCATATCGGCAACGATTAATATGGCCACATTGAACCTTCAGGCCATTCCTCCCTCCCCACCCCCAAGTTCCATGAGGAGCTTGGGGTCGCCAGAGCCTCGTCTGTTAGTGAAACGGGATTCGCCGCTCGAAGGTGAGGTTGACAATTGGGTTGGAGAAGCTATATATTGCGCTACACAACCCCTTGAATCCCTAACGCCCGTGGCGATTCTGAGAGCAGTGTTTTGGCAGGCCTGTAGTTTCTTCCAGTGGGTGGTTTTTAGGCTTGGCGACCATATGGGTGACGCGTAGCACGTAATCGGCTGGCTAATTGCTTTGTATGTGGTCAAGAGCGTTTCTTTATCTTTTCCCCAGGGATTTGAGGATTTTATTACGGCTCTGAATTCTTGAACAATTGCGGTTGCGTGCACACCAAAATGTAGATCCTGATCAAACGTCACACCCAAGATTTTGGACCTCTCTGAAGTTGGCAAGTCAACTTTTACGTGGAAAAAAATTACCTATTGGGCAAATTGCCGTGAATTTGCCGTAATTTATCCGTGAAACAAAAAAATTTGCCGTGGCCATATTTTAGAAAATACAGGGTGGCACGCCAACTTCACGTGAAGTTAGCGTGCCACCCTCGGAAAACCACCTTAGAGACCAGCTAGGAAAATAATTCTTGCACACGAATTTGCCGTAAATTTGCCGTAGGTAAGTGGCATATTATATAATTTCGAAAAAATAAAATTTAACTTTTTTTTATGGTGCACCGCCAACTTCACGTGAAGTTAGCGTGCCACCCTCAGAAAACCACCTTAGAGGCCAGGTAGGAAAATAATTCTTGCACGTGAATTTGCCGTAAATTTGCCGTGAATTATCCGTGAAACAAAAAAATTTGCCGCGGCCACGTTTTAGAAAATACAGGGTGGCACGCCAACTTCACGTGAAGTTAGCGTGCCACCCTCAGAAAACCACCTTAGAGGCCAGCTAGGAAAATAATTCTTGCACACGAATTTGCCGTAAATTTGCCGTAGATAAGTGGCATATTTTATAAATTCGAAAAAAAAAATTCAAATTTTTTTTATGGTGCACCGCCAACTTCACGTGAAGTTAGCGTGCCACCCTCAGAAAACCACCTTAGAAGCCAGCTAGAAAAATAATTCTTGCACACGAATTTGCCGTAAATTTGCCGTAGATAAGTGGCATATTTTATAAATTCAAAAAAAAAAATTCAAATTTTTTTTATGGTGCACCGCCAACTTCACGTGAAGTTAGCGTGCCACCCTCAGAAAACCACCTTAGAGGCCAGCTAGGAAAATAATTCTTGCACACGAATTTGCCGTAAATTTGCCGTAGATAAGTGGCATATTTTATAAATTCGAAAAAAAAATTTCAAATTTTTTTTATGGTGCACCGCCAACTTCACGTGAAGTTAGCGTACCACCCTCAGAAAACCACCTTAGAAGCCAGCTAGGAAAATAATTATTGCACACGAATTTGCCGTAAATTTGCCGTAGATAAGTGGCATAATTTATAAATTCAAAAAAAAAATTTCAAATTTTTTTTATGGTGCACCGCCAACTTCACGTGAAGTTAGCGTGCCACCCTCAGAAAACCACCTTAGAGGCCAGCTAGGAAAATAATTCTTGCACACGAATTTGCCGTAAATTTGCCGGAGATAAGTGGAATATTTTATAAATTCGGAAAAGAAAATTCAAATTTTTTTATGGTGCACCGTATGGTAAGTGGCATATTTTATAAAAATATATAGGCCCATAGTCAAAATAAAATAGGGTTTAAATTTAGTTACAGCTTTTTGATGTAATTTTCTATGAGCTATCTGTCAAAAAATCTGCAGCTAAATATAAAATCTATTTTATTTTGACTATGACTATGCGCCATAGTCTTTGCATGTTCCTTCATAAACCATTCCAATAATGCCGCTTAAAATATGAGTTACATATGTACATCTGAGCAGCAACTTTATGATGACCTGTGCATCACTTACGAAAGATTTTTGTATTTGAGTTAGGTAGAAAGCTATGCAAATTTCCTGCATTATGCCTGCTATGGTTTCTATGCTCAAAAGAGTGTGTCAGGATGGAGCATCCGTAACGCGGGAAACACCCATACGCAAAGATAAATAGATAAAAAAAACAGTAGCGAACTTTTCATCTTTTGATGCAACAGTTAAAGGTAAAAAACGCTGATGCCAATGTCTAGTATTGTACATTTGTACAAATATTAAACAGACAAAAAAAACGCCTGCGGTACCGAACATAGTGGAATAGCCACTATGGCGCCGTCTGTCTGTATTCTACAAACGTCTGTCTGTTTGTTATGTATATGCATATGCTTCGTACAGAGTCCTTGGAATGTGTGGTAATTCCCACGCAGTTGACAAGAGCTGAACAGCCTTTGGTGTAAGTATTAAGGCCATAAAAACAGACGCCGACGCCGACGCCGCGGCGCGCCGCCTAGGTTATGTTGTTGAAATGTTTGTGGTTGATTAGTACAGTGGTCACCAAAATGAAAACTGTGGCTGTGTGAGTAAAACTAAAATCATCTTATTGGTAGTGGTTTAGTTGTTGATGAAAAATCAATGAGGGAGAACATATGCACGAATGTTTGTTAACACACAAAAATTAATTCGTAAATATGCCATACAAATACTACTTTATTATTTAAACAAAATAAATTGTTAACATTAAACGATGAAAACATTCTGCGCATGAGCGTTTGTTTGCAAAATACGTTTTCGCAAATGCGCAAACAATAGCCTCATCCGATGTTGCTACTCTGCTTGTTCAGAACAGAAGTAGTCTTTTATTTTCTGGGAAAACGCAAACGAAGTTTTATTTTCCCATAGTTTTATTATAAAAATAAGCCTGGCGACAGCGATGGCGATCATTTTTGTCTCTTTAAGTATACTTTATATACTTTTATCAGCCGTTTATTTAGGTATCATAAAATCTCGAAATATGAAAATTTTGTGTGTAAACCACAAGATGTCTGAAATCAACTTTTAAAACTTTCTGTTTTAGAAGGATTCTTAATTTTTTGAAAAATTTAAGTAACATAGAATTATTAAAGTATTCTATTTTATGTTTATTTGCGCCAAAAAAAATTAAATTGTCTCAGTGTATAATAGAAGGGGTGTTTTCGTGCCAAACTGGTCTGCGATAAATCCATTAGAATCAGCAGCGGTAGCCAATCAGCAAACAGTATATATTTTTGTTTTAGTTTTCTCGTTTATGTAAATTGTTAAAATCGAACTTTTGGCATACATATAGATAAATGTCTGTCAAAAATAGAGGTCTCAATGTGAGAATGTTTTGCTTTTTACTTATATGCTATCGGTGTTGGCGATCGGGTTGTTGTAAACAACGAAAAGCCGATTGAGCACGTGTGAAGGTCGAACATAGTTCGTTGCATAGGAAAGCAAATAACTGCTTTTGATACAGATCTACCTGTGACCGTTGCATTAGGAAATGCTACATACATACATAATTTGTTCCTTTTTAGCAGCAGTGATTAAAAAAACAAATTACACACATGAAGTAAGCGAACATGGGAAGGTCATATACATATGTATGTATGTACAAACGTACATGACCGCAACTATCTACTTAGCTGTCCTATTTGTAATACATAAGTATGAGGAGTATAGATAACATTTTCTAAGATCTGTTCCGCAGCCTTTCTCTAGTTTACGTTGTATTTTACGAAATTTTTTACGGATTTTTTTGAAAGGGTTGAGATTGTTACTAACGTGTGGTAAGTGCGATGACAAGTGTTGATGCCTATTGAAAATGGAATGCGATGACAAGGTCTATGGAAATGGCACTCATATATGTACCTAAAAGGAATAGAAATTGGGTTACCCAAATCACTATCGTATCATTCTTTGATTTAGACGGTTTAGTTTCACTTAGCAAGTGCGCGAAAAGTTTTATTACAAATTTTAATATTTACATATATGAACAATGGCTTCACGTCCCCGCGGTAAACCGTGCAAGACTGACCCAACTTTTTTAGCCAGTCGAATTCTTTTTTTTTAAGAATGAAATCATAAAAAATGGGGGGCAAAATTAGTGCTACAAACGAAATATGGAAGTGTATTTCCAAGGAAGTGAAATTAAGTGCATCCACTCTTCATTTCTATGTAGTAAATAATAGATATAATTTAAGAGACCATATTTATGGAAGCCAAGTTAATGAAAGTGTAGAAAGTGAATTTCTGATAGAAAATAGTAAAAGTCAGAGCTTGAATTCCACTGTATTATCCGTGGACCAGTATGAGACATTTTCATTCACAATCAATAAACGCACCTTTAATGAAATGTTAAACGAAATATCATATTACACCTTAATTAATGGAAAAAAACGACGGAGGGTAAAGACTGTGTTGCAACCCAATCTGTGGAGTGATGAAATTTCCAGAGCTATTTGGAATCATTCTAAACTTAAACATGGTTTTAATTTTAAGTCGCATCACGTCACCAGAGATGGATCTGCCGGAAAAATAAAAGGTAAGCATGCAAATTCATACCAACATAAACATATGAGCCCTTATTTTTTAAAGTAACATATGTCCATTTTTTCATGTATCGTGATATAGATGGGTTTGCGTTTGTATTGATTCTAAATATTGCTAAAGGTTTATGTATTAAATTTCAGTATGTAAAGAAAATTGTTATATTTTTTTAAATAAAACAGTTTCTGAGCACCAAAGGAAATCGTGCTAGTTTCAAAAACAAAATCCAGAAAAATAAGTTCAAATTTTAAAGGCCTTGAATGCATTAAGACAAAATTTTTTAAGTGGCATAAGTCGAGCAAAAAAATTTTTTTTTGCGAATTTTTAGCATTCACTGAGATATCATTTCCTAAAACTCAAAATTTGCTCAAAACACCCTCACCTCACATATGTATTAGGGTTGCCAGATTTTTATTTCGGGTTCCCGGGACAGACCTCAAATTTGAGCCATTTCCCGGGATTTTTTAAAATTTCCCGGGACATTTGAAAAATATGAAACACCTATATATTTGTATAAGTTGCTCATTCGGCAATTAATACGTTTTCTTGTGTTTAATGCGAATTCAATATTATATGGGTTAATTTCCCAAACGTTATTTTAAAGCACAACAATTCCCCATGCAAAATGAATATTCAGGTGTGCGAAATGTCAAACGAGGATAATATTCAGAACCACAGTAGGGACGAATTTTTCTTTACAGAATTGCATGCAATATGCTAAGGAGCTGAATACAATCAAAGCCGCAAATATGGCCATGTTTCGTAGCAGATTATAATTATTAATTTTAATATTGTGAAAATGCCGGGATATAGCATTTCCCGGCGGGACGCTTAAATTTGTGAAAAATACGGGATGTCCCGGCCAATACGAGACATTTGGCATCATATGTATACATATGTTAAAACAAACTTGAGTTGAGCTATGGCATTGTCCAAAAAACTTTTTTGATATCATTATACAGCTAAGTTTATTTGATAATACTGTAAAAAGTCATGCTTGTTTGACTTCGTCATTACACATTTGAAAAGAATATATCTGCGGCTTGCTATAACTGCTATTTTCTCATATTAGCTGAAAGTATACTTTCGAAAATAATGGCTCATATGTACATGTCGACCCTCTGCCATACAAATATGATATACCTATGTATCGTTAGTATTATTTATTACCCACAGTTTTCGTATGCAATTATTTGAGCTCTTGTTTTTTGGTGTCTAATTGGAAATTTGTCGGAACCGGGCAGATCGGACCACATTAGCATATATCCCTTATACAACCGATTTTTAAAACAAGAGGATTTTTGTCACATCTTCCTAAATTTATCAGATTGAAGTTTCAAATTTCATCATATGCTTTCGTATATAGCACATTTTGTTGCCTGAAAAAAAAATTGTGAGATCGGTCGTATATATAGTATATATCCCATGTAACCGATTGTTCAGATAAGAAAATTTTTGTAATTTTTGCCCTATTTTAACAGATGAATCTTAAAATTTCACCAATGCACCGTTGATATATATAGTATAAACCCCATATAAACCGTCATTTATACACCATTTTAATGGCTAGAAGCTTCAAGTTTCATCAAATACTTACCCATACGTTATATATTGTTCAGATAAGTTATTCATGGTCATAGCTATCTCACGCATACCACAAGAAATGTGAAATTTTGCATCAAAGTACAAAGTACAAATAAATTTGTTATACTAGTTATATTAATCGAAAATTACGCTTAAATATACATATACATATCTTCAATATGCATATTAGGGTGGGTCGATTTATTAACCGATATCGCGTCATCGATAGGATTTGGGCTCAGAAAAAAAGTTCCACTGCGCATACCCAAAAAAAATAATTTTCTAGCCTGCGAAATTTCATTTTTTTGACTTTTTTTCGACTTTGGGTTTTAAGGTTTTTTTCATGACCTACTAAAAAATTTTCATTTGATTGTAAAATTTTCATGTATACGCTGTCCGACCCAACAATGTCCGCTAAAACCGTTGGCGATAACAGTTTTTGAAAAAAAAAAAAAAAAATAACAGTTTTTTGAAAAAAAAAAAAATATTTTTTGGGTCGGACACATATGAATTTTTTTTAATAGGTCACGAAAAAAAACCTTTAAAATCAAAGTCGAAAAAAAGTAAAAAAAATGAAATTTCGCAGGCTCGAAAATTATTTTTTGGGGTATGTGTAGTCGAAGTTTTTTCTTGAGCCCAAATCCTATCGAAAAATCTATTGCGCGATATCGGTTAACTTTCATCCATACAAATCGACCCACCCTAATACATATATTACATATCTTAAACAGCCGATTATTCGGATATTACGAATGGGATAAGATCCATTCATGAAAAGCACAGGCGAAGATATTTCCCTACTTGTTTAACTTATCTTTAGGGGCTCCCCTATTTGTCGATTGGTTGGAAAGGCCCACATCTCATCTTATAAGATCTAGAAAGAGGAGAAAATCGGTTCATAACCAAAAAGTTATAGGCTCGTAAAAGGGTGTCCGGGGAAAATCTTGTATGCCGCCTTTCTTATATATTCAGCATCTACAAGAAAACGGGACCACTTGCCACATATTTTTTGGTGTCCCACAGTGTTATAATTACTTTATACTCGTACTAAAAATCGCTTACTAAACAATTTTTTAAGGACAATGCCGATGTGGTACGGAAATTAATTGTTGTATATCTAACGAGGAGGATGATAACGTAACAAAGATTTATTGTGCCTTGAGAGGTAAACTTACTGGAAAAAAATGTGGAAAGCGTCCACTTCGTAGCATTAATAGAAAAAAAGCAATAAACGAAATTGTGCATCAAGAAGTTCATGTTTATAAAGCCAAAAAACGAATGGAGCTCCAACAGCATGGTGATCCAGATCCTCCAATTTTGCCAAGTGACAATGTCTTAGCCAAAGCTATGTCAGAATATAAGACATCAAAATATCTACACAAAGATCCAGTTCAAGCGTTGTGTATGTTGAAGAGAAGAGCCAAAGGAATAAATGTTATTCAACATATTGGATGTGATCCTTTTTTTATATATTTTTTCTCTAATTTCCAATTAAAACTTTGGAATCTTTACTCGGATCTGGTGCCTTTAATTCTTGATTCAACGTCTGGTATAGCTACAAAAATTGTGCACGCTGATAATCGGAAGTCACATAGTTTATTTCTCCATATTGGAGTTATAAATTGTAACGTTGGACAATATGCTGTATGTGCAGGTATAACAGAAAGGCAAGATACAGTTACTATTCAAACAATGCTACTACGTATGATACAAGCTGGAGCGAACATCCCGAAACAAGTGGTAGGCGCAGTGCTTATTTAATACTATTTAATTTAATATATTTACGCATAACTGACGCAGAGTATATATAATTTTTTCAGAGTTGTGACTCTTCTAGAGCACTCCTTACTGCCGCAATCAACACCTTTACTCGTTTTAGAACTATTGAAGAGTATTGTGTGCACCATAGAAAAATATGAATTTTTTTTCGAATTTATAAAATATGCCACTTATCTACGGCAAATTTACCGCAAATTCGTGTGCAAGAATTATTTTCCTAGCTGGCCACTAAGGTGGTTTTCTGAGAGTGGCACGCTAACTTCACGTGAAGTTGGCGGGGCACCATAAAAAAAATTAGAAATTTTTTTTTTTGAATTTATAAAATATGCCACTTATCTACGGCAAATTTACGGCAAATTCGTGTGCAAGATTTATTTTCCTAGCTGGCCACTAAGATGGTTTTCTGAGGGTGGCACGCTAACTTCACGTGAAGTTGGCGGTGCACCATAAAAAAAATTTGAATTTTTTTTTTGAATTTATAAAATATGCCACTTATCTACGGCAAATTTACGGCAAATTCGTGTGCAAGAATTATTTTCCTAGCTGGCCTCTAAGGTGGTTTTCTGAGGGTGGCACGCTAACTTCACGTGAAGTTGGCGGTGCACCAGAAAAAAAATTTGAAAATTTTTTTTTTGAATTTATAAAATATGCCACTTATCTACGGCAAATTTACGGCAAATTCGTGTGCAATAATTATTTTCTTAGCTGGCCTCTAAGGCGGTTTTCTGAGGGTGGCACGCTAACTTCTCGTGAAGTTGGCGGTGCACCATAAAAAAAAAAAATGAATTTTCTTTTTCGAATTTATAAAATATGCCACTTATCTACGGCAAATTTACGGCAAATTCGTGTGCAAGAATTATTTTCCTAGCTGGCCTCTAAGGTGGTTTTCTGAGGGTGGCACGCTAACTTCACGTGAAGTTGGCGGTGCACTATAAAAAAAAATTTGAAATTTCTTTTTCCGAATTTATAAAATATGCCACTTATCTATGGCAAATTTACGGCAAATTCGTGTGCAAGAATTGTTTTCCTAGCTGGCCACTAAGATGGTTTTCTGAGGGTGGCACGCTAACTTCACGTGAAGTTGGCGGTGCACTATAAAAAAATTTGAAATTTCTTTTTCCGAATTTATAAAATATGCCACTTATCTACGGCAAATTTACGGCAAATTCGTGTACAAGAATTATTTTCCTAGCTGGCCTCTAAGGTGGTTTTCTGAGGGTGGCACGCTAACTTCACGTGAAGTTGGCGGTGCACCATAAAAAAAATATTTGAATTTTTTTTTCGAATTTATAAAATATGCCACTTATCTACGGCAAATTTACGGCAAATTCGTGTGCAAGAATTATTTTCCTATCTGGCCTCTAAGGTGGTTTTCTGAGGGTGGCACGCTAACTTCACGTGAAGTTGACGGTGCACCATAAAAAAAATTTGAAATTTTTTTTTTTCGAATTTATAAAATATGCCACTTATCTACGGCAAATTTACGGCAAATTGGTGTGCCCAAATTATTTTTCTAGCTGGCCTCTAAGGTGGTTTTCTGAGGGTGGCAC
The DNA here is from genome assembly GCF_040869045.1 of Eurosta solidaginis. Lineage (NCBI taxonomy): Eukaryota > Metazoa > Arthropoda > Insecta > Diptera > Tephritidae > Eurosta > Eurosta solidaginis. The sequence goes on from NC_090321.1 coordinate 117,667,536, forward strand.
GCCAACTTCACGTGAAGTTAGCGTGCCACCCTGTATTTTCTAAAACGTGCCCGCGGCAAATTTTTTTGTTTCACGGATAATTCACGGCAAATTTACGGCAAATTCACGTGCAAGAATTATTTTCCTAACTGGTGTCTGAGGTGGTTTTCGAAAAGTGGCACGCTAACTTCACGTGAAGTTGGCGGTGCACCATAAAAAAAAGTTAAATTTTATTTTTTCGAAATTATATAATATGCCACTTACCTACGGCAAATTTACGGCAAATTCGTGTGCAAGAATTATTTTCCTAGTTGGTATCTAAGGTGGTTTTCTGAGGGTGGCACGCTAACTTCACGTGAAGTTGGCGTGCCACCCTGTATTTTCTAAAATATGGCCACGGCAAATTTTTTTGTTTCACGGATAAATTACGGCAATTTTCCCAATAGGTAATTTTTTTCCACGTAAAAGTTGTCTTGCCAACTTCAGAGAGGTAGATTTTGGGGTGTAGGACAGTCGGTAGCGTATTGCCATCGACGTGGATGTTCAATATGGTCGACATTTGGGGCGTCCATGTTGTAAATAAGGTCGCGGAAGATTTAGTCGGTGACAATGCCAGGTTTCGCGAGGCGAAAAAACTGGAGAGATCAGGGAGATAGCCGTTTATTTTATTGCATAGCTCATCGATCTGTGGGCCTGGGCCTGTGGCCATTATTGTGCAGTCATCGGCGTAGGAAACGATTGTGACTCCTTCCGGTGGTGAAGGTAGCTTAGATATGTAGAAATTAAACAAAAGCGGAGATGGGACACCACCCTGTGGCACCCCTTGTTTAATTCTCCTTTGCTTTGATGTTTCGTTTCTGAATTGCACCGATGCCTGCCGACCACCCAGATAATTTGCGTCCACCTTTTAAGACATGGGGGAAGGGTAGACCCTTCCAGGTCTTGCAGTAACGAGCCATGGTTGACCGTATCAAAAGCTTTTGATAGGTCTAACGCTACGAGTACTGTTCTATGGTGGGGATATTGATTCAAACCGCAATTTATCTGGGTGCTAATGACATTTAGCGCGGAGGTAGTGCTATGGAGTTTTCTGAAGCCATGCTGATGAGGGGCTAGCTGCAAATGTGCTTGGAAATAAGGGAGCAAAATGGCTTCAAGCGTCTTTGCCACTGGCGATAGGAGAGATATCGGACGATATGACTCACCTACGTTAGCTGGTTTCCCAGGCTTTAGTAGCGGTACCACCTTGGCCATTTTCCATTTCTCGGGTATGACAAAGGTGGAAAGAGACAGGTTGAAGACATGCGCTAAATATTTGAAACCCTCTTTCCCTAGTTTTTTAAGCATCGGCATGGCTATGCCGTCTGGGCCCACTGCATTGGATGGCTTAGCGCGACCAATGGCGTCCTCAACCTCTCTAGCGGTGATGGTAATTGGTGACGCACTGAGTTTGTGTTTATGTGCGTGTCTATTGGCTCTCCGTCTATTTTTGTCGACCGTAGGATGCATTATATATTGTCGGCAGAAAGCGCTCGCGCATTTTTTCGCATCCGACAGCACCTTATCGCCAAAGGCGATGGAAACTTTGTCTTTGTGCTTAGTCGGATTCGATAGGGACTTTACGGTGGACCAAAGTTTACCTACACCGGTAGAGAGGTTACAACCTCTTAGGTGCTCTTCCCATTTCGCCCGCTTGTGTTCGTCCACAAGCAATCTGATGCGTTGGTTTATATCCCTTATTTGGGGGTCGCCTGGATCAAGCTGTCTTATAAGGTCGCGTTCCCTCGCTAAGCTCGCGGCCTCCGCCGGGAAGTGGGGCCGGATTTCGGGAATTCTCCCGGCGGGAATGAAATGTGCCGAGGCGGATTCAATGACCTTACGGAAGGCACGCTCCCCTTGGCGGGCATCAGTCGGGATAGGGAGGGCAGCAAAGCTGCTGTCTGTTGCAGATTTATATTCTTCCCACTTTCCTTTTTTGAAGTTTATGAAAGTGCGTTTTTCGGTGACGATGAAGTCGGCGGTACGCTCGAACGAAATAAGTATGGGCAGGTGGTCGGATGCCAATGTTACCATCGGCTGCCAGTTGACGCAGTTTACGAGTTCTGCGCTCACGATTGAGATATCTGGCGAGCTATGGCAACTTCCTACCATACGTGTGGGGGCGTCTCCATTTATTGTGCAGAACGTCGTTTCGTCTATTTGATCCGCCAACATCTCACCCCTACTGTCCGCCCGCAAGTTTGAATGCCATAGGTCGTGATGGGCATTGAAATCGCCTAAGATAATGCGATTGTTGCCAGTGAGTAAGGCCTCGATATTAGGGCGGTATCCACTGGGGCAACAGGTGACAGGAGGGATGTAGATGTTGATGATTTCTAGATTTGCATCGCCTGACCGGACAGATAGGCCTTGACGTTCTAAGACATTCTCACTGCGGTCGATGCCAGGATCAAATATATGATATTGCACAGAGTGGTGTATAATAATCGCGAGGCCGCCTCCATTTCCGCTCTCGCAGTCTTTCCTGTGGACATTATAACCAGAGCAGGTCTGCAATGCAGATCTTGCTGTGAGTTTAGTCTCTTGAATCGCAGCAATGCGGATGTTGTGCCGCTTCATGAAATCGACTATCTCCGTAATCTTCCCAGTTAGTCCATTACAGTTGAACTGCAGAATTCTGAAGTGCATGAGGGGTGACGCCGCCACTCTAGGGGTAAGTGAGGGGTGACTACGCCTAGGTTGTGGAAGGCCAGGACGCAATTGCTGTTGTGGCCTTGGGACTGGGCGCCCTTGGGCAAGCATTGGGGTACCCGGATGATTTGGGTTTGCGACCTGGCAACATGGCGCGATGAAACCCGTCGAGGGGTTGCCGTCGCGGAAACCAGAACATCTAGGAAAGTGGCACCACCCAAGGCAGGAGCTGCATTGAGCGGATGTCGCAAACCTATATATTCTGTGCTGGCAGACGGTGCAAACGGAGGCAGGGACTAGAAGTCTGTTTCCCTGACCTGCACGATTGCTGCCAGAAAAGAGGGGGGGAGAAGAAGACGGGGGCAGGGGCTGATGCTCAGCATTGTTACCAGCTCTACTACGAAGGTAGTAGTTATGAGTGGTATCAGCTGTTTGAGTTGTTGGCGCCGTGGGGCGCGAGCAGCAGCGGGTACTTGTTGTGGCTTGCTGAGCAGCGAGGCTGCTGGAAGGTAGTGGGGGGGTGGGCGCTTAGGCGTAGACTACGGGACGCCCTTGGGCGTGAGCAGCAAGGAGCCACAAAAGATTTATAAAAGTTACGTGGACGTCGGGTTTTGGGATCAAGCCCAGAACAACCTGTCCGATGCAACCATCCCTTGCACGAGACACACTGAACAGAGTATGACCGTCCTAAAAAGATTCTTTTCTGGCAAATGCAGCAAACCCATTTCTCAGGACCGGGGTCAGGAGACGGACCCGGATTGGGTTCGATACCTTCCCGGAGTAAGAGAATATGTAGCAGTCCTGCTGCAAGGAGCTGCTGGGAGGATGACAATTTGTGGGAGGGACGAAACAAATTAAATGGGGTCACACTGAAATGACAGTCCTTGGTCGGGAAAAATCCCGAGTCGCTCCGGTACATAGAACCGACTGCCTTGGGAAGCGGGACTTAAGGAGTCATCTCCGTAAGCATTTTGAGGAGAACCCAGCCGTATGAAGCAAAAAAACACAAGCAGGTCCTTGGTGAACTCCACAAACAGGCGTCGGAGCTTTATGTCAGGAATTGCCCGGTGAATCCAGTACTCAAAGAAAAGTACCCAAAACTTGTTGAAAAAGAACGCATACTCCTCACACAAATTCAATCCAAAATGTACCCAATTTGTCCTATATTGGTGGGTAGTTATCCATTACGCTATCGGTTGAATTAGTTTTAATCTGTAATCCAGCGTTTTTCAAAAATATTTGGCCAATAATGCATGCCCTTGCAAAAACTTAAGTTTACCCAGTAAACATTTTAAGTAAAAAAAAATATCTAAATTTGAGCGTTTACAGTCGGTATGAACTAATATGGGAGGCCGAAGCCAATGTATTTCCGTTCTTGCAATGGTCGTCCTATATGAGCCTCTTAACGTATGTCATTTGAACCTAAATAAGAGTCCGACATGTGCCTTAAAAGGATTTTAAACAGCTCATGTTATACTCTACTGGAACTCTCCGGCTTCATTTTTAACCCTAATAAACTCTGATTTTCTGACACCTATAGTGCCTATTTATTAGGCATCGTCAGCGCTTATTGGGGGCATATATAGTTCGACACACCAGGACAGAGCGTGGCAGCTTTGCGGTCACATTAAAAATGTCGAGAAGCGTCCAGATCGAAGTTGGGCTAGAGTGACTCGCGTTTCCCCAGGGGGTGTGCGTTCCTCTTCCGCAAGATTAGGGTATTGTTCTTTGAGTACTGGATTCACCGGAAAATTCCTGACATAGAGGTCCGACGCCTGTTTGTGGAGTTCACCAAGGACCTGCTTATGTTTTTTGGCTTGATACGGCTGTGTTCTCAGGTGCCGCATTTCCTCATAGTGCTTACGGAGGTGACTCCTTAAGCCCCTGGGCGGTGTTGGCTCATCAATTAGATGTATGTTGGGATGTCCAGGTTTCTGGGTATTCAACAGAAACTGTTTGGTTAGCATTTCATTTCTTTGTTATTATTATTATTTTTATTTATTTATTATTACGGCGTTTTAAGCCTAAAACTTGGATTTTTACTGGCTGAGCGACTATTGCAGTCATCAGCAGCCAACTTCAGTCAACATTATATTTTTATAGCTAATTTACAAGAAAAGAAAAAGACCTGAATTTTAACTGAATTTTATATTGAACATAAATTGAATTTGAACATGTACCTTATTTATTTAATTTAATTTAATTTAATTTTTAATTTAATTTATTTATTATTACGGCTGTTTAGGCCTAAAACTTAAACTACTAAGTACAATTCATTATTATATAATTTATTTCTATTGAATATGCTGTTGGAATGCCATGTGATTCCGATCAGCATATTTACTGGCGTAACAAACGGACGAGTCTGGGTGCCAGTCATTTAAGGAAGGTTGGAAAGGACGCGTTTCCAATCCTCCAGGGCTCCCAGCTTAAGGCAACAAAATTTGGAAATTATATTTTTCAATTATATTTGTATTTTAAGCTGTCGGAATGTATTGGTCTCCGATCAACACAGCTAAACATGTCTTTGGATGTTGGAAATTGAAGTGTACCCAATCACCCCTCAACTTTGTTTAGTAAAGACGCTGTCGGAACGCATGAAGATTCCGATCAGCACATCTCAAAATATATTGGGAGGTTGAAAAGGACGTGTTTCCAATCCCCCTGCTCCAAATTTTGTTTGACCTTATTTTGGTTACACATCATATAATTTTATTGTTATATTAATGCTGTCGGAATGCGAGTGATCCCGATCAGCAACAGTAAATATAGGCTGAAAATACCGAATTCCAGCGACATTTGTTGTTGGAACTGTCTGGAGTTACAGGTGGCGACTGATTTTCTTTTCCTTAGGGCCGGGTGCATTGTATTTTGCTGCTACCAGTATTACCATTCCCTTTTCGCGCTCCAGTATCGGTATGTCATGTAAAAAATAAAAGAAAAAAAAACTTTATCTTATTGGAAGGGTTTTACAATGCTCCAATAAACTTTTTTTAAAGGTATTGAAGTTATTACTACCTTTTATGTGATTAGGAAGTTCATTGAAATATTTCAGGCCCTTATAAAATATATTTTGCTTGTCCACTTCTGTTTTGAAAAGAGGTAATCTAAAATTATTGTTTTCTCTGATTACGTATGAATGTGCATCATTTACATATCTAAGCTTTTCGCTGAGGTATGTTGGTAATTTACCGTGCTTAATATTAAATACAAATTTCATACTGTGGTAGAATATGAGCTGTTTTATATTCAACCAGTTTAGTGCTTCTATCATGTTATAAATGGGAGTAGATAGATAGATAGATAGATAGATAATTAATTGAGGATCGCACTGCGACCATTGGTCTATTGTGCCCTCATCTGCTTCACAACACCTCATCCAAGCCGACATCTCTGATGAACCCTAGCAGTTCACCTGGCTTGAGGGATTTGATGTGAGTATGCTCTGGCCATGGTGAGCCCATAAACTTAGCTCTACGTCTTGAGATTACATCGCACTCCAGGAGGATATGGTCCGCCGTCTCCGCTGATCTGTCACAAAATCGGCATGTGTTGTTTGATATTATACCCAGCTTTTGCATGTGGCTGTTCAGTCTACAGTGTCCTGTAAGAATTGCTGTTAGAGTTCTTAGGTTATTTTTCGAGAGGCCTATAAATGCCCTGTATCGAGTTGTGCAATAACCCCCTAACAGTAGCTTAGATTGTCTTAGGCCTGGCATATTACGCCAGTGTTCTTCCCTCTTTTCCTTTTCTTCTGCCAATAGATGCCCCCTAATTTCCTGCGGGCCTACTGGCAGGAATGGCTCAGGACCAATAGGTCGTATCGTTGCTGCTTCTCTGGCCAGGCTGTCCGCCTGCTCGTTTCCCTCGACTCCCCTGTGGCCAGGAACACAGGCCAACAGTAGTTCATTGTGTGCTCCTAGTTGATTCAGCTTTTCCACGCACTCAAGGACTAGTGCCGATTTTATTTCAAATGCCGATATGGCCTTGAGGGCGGCCTGGCTGTCACTGAGTATGGCTATTTTCTCATTGGAGTATTTCCGCTGAAGGTTCAGGTCCGCGCACTGGCTTATGGCGGATACCTCCGCTTGAAAAATGCTCGGGTATGCTCCCAGGGGTATTGATATCTTGGCTCTGGGTCCAACGACTCCAGATCCAATCCCCTCTGGGGTCTTCGAGCCATCGGTATACCATACTATACTGTTTAGCTGCTGAATGCTCTCAATTCTGTTTTCTTCCCACGTACCCTTGTCTCCCAGTTCTACTTTATATCTTTTCTCATATACTATCTGCCTGAGGATGTCATCCCTCGGGAGTTGAGAGATTAGGATCTTCTCTCTCAATTCCTCCATGTTCCGGGACGATATGACTTTACCTTTGCCCGAGCCCTCCTTGACGATATTAAGGAGGGCTCGCTTGGCTGACTGCTCTATCGATATAAGCAGCGGGGTTAGATCGAGGATAGCTTCCAGCGCTGTTGTGGGGCATGTGCGCATGGCTCCCGTGATGCACACACATGCCAGTCGCTGACGTTTTGACAGTGCTTGCCTCGTCGTCGCCCGAGTTGTTCTCGATGCCCAGGCTATTGAGCCATATGTCATCATAGGTTTTACTATCATGGTATACATCCATCTTAGCACGTGTGGGCTACAGCCCCATGATTTGCCTGCTAGACGTTTGCATACCATGATGGACCTTGTGGCCCTAGTCTTCATGGAGTCGAAGTGTTGTTTCCATAAGAGCTTGGTGTCAAAAGTGATCCCCAAGTATTTCACTGCGGTTCCATATTCTAGTTCCACGCCATCTATTGTTATTGCTGTCAGGGCTGGTAGGACCCTTCTTCTGGTGAAGGGGATGATGGTTGTCTTAGATGGGTTGATGTTAAGACCCACATTGGCGCACCATTCATTTTCATTTCATTTCATTTATTAAAAGAAATATATATTAGTACAATAAGATCATGTATGATCTTTTATAGTACAACAGACATTAAATGACAGGATAATAATAAAACATTCAAGTTTTAAATTTAACACATTAACCTAACATATTTAAGGTATATAAAATAATATATGATGGAAACCAAAATAGATTCATAACAGAATATGCTCACTACAATTCATAAAGGAAAAAAAAAAGAAAAGTTTAACGTTAGCAAATATTCGCTCCCAACGCTTACGAAAAACAATTAGGAAAATAAAAACGAACTTCGTATTAAAATCGGTTATATCTAAATATACAGTAAGCCATTTTCGGAAACAGAATTGCTAGTTGGGTACCAGAATACTTAAGATAATAATAATAATAATTGACTAGAAGATATGTTTCAAATCAAGACATTCATTGACGAAAGAACGAATATATAACATTCTTAAAGTTGCTTTTACTTAAGCTATTGCGAATTGAGTTCGGGATGGAGTTCCATATGCGGATAGCATTGACAAAGAATAGCCTTGCAGAGTTCAAGTAGTTGTAGTTTGGTAAAATTATGTCACATATGCGAGCAGACTGCGAAAGGGTCAACTTGTTATATAAGTAACTGGGCACTTTATCTGCCATAATACGATAAAGGAAAATGCAGTTCCTCGCTCTAAGGTAATCAGAGACCTCACAACCCAACAAACGAGTCCTCCATTCAGATACATGGTCAAATCTTGCTAAGCCAAAAACATATCGCGTTACATGATTGAAGGCTACATCAATTTTGTGTGCAGACTTGGAATCTAGTTTGCTGTATACACATTCCGCATAACAAATACTTGGCAATATTAATTGTATAGCCAGCTTTCTTCTTATTTCTAGCGGGGTAAAGGCCGCCGATACTCTTAAGTTTCGTAGGGTATAGTAAACTTTACTGATGACAGAATTAACGTGATCAACACAGGACAGATTAGAATTTATGACGAAGCCAAGATTCGTCGCTTTAGAAACATATTTCAGTTGTAATGTTCAATGCTCTTTGTATTATGTCACACAGCGTACTCTCGAATTTACCCTTTGCAATTATGACGATGTCGTCAGCATATCCTTGGCATTTTATGCCACTGTCTGATAGCTTTTGCAGGAGTTCATCCACTACTAGGCTCCACAAAAGGGGTGACAGGACACCTCCCTGGGGGCACCCTCTCGTTGTAATAACCTTAACTGCGCTGCTGCCTACTTGAGCTTCAGCGATTCTTGTACGGAGTAGACTGTCAATCCATCTCTGGATAGGCAACTGAACTCCTCTTCTCTGCAGTGCTATGTTTACACTTTCGTGAGATGTGTTGTCAAAGGCACCCTCGATATCAAGGAAAGCGCAAAGTACTGTTTCCCCTGTTTCGAACGCCCTCTGTATTTCAGATGTTAACTGGTACAGAGCTGTGTCCGTGGACCTACCCGCTCTGTAGGCATGCTGGCTATAATGTAAGGGCCAGCTCTTGAGTGCGTTCGACCTGATTTCTTGGTCTATTATCTTTTCCATTGCCTTCAAGACAAAGGAGGTTAGACTTATTGGTCTGAAGGACTTTGCTTGTGAATAGTCCTTTTTACCTACTTTTGGTATAAATACCACTCTTGCTCTTCTCCACATCATGGGTATATATCCCAGTGCCAGGCTATCTCTCATGATTCTGGCGAGATGTGGGATGATCTGTGTCCCTTGCTGCATTAGCGCCGGGTAGATGTCATCCACCCCCGGAGATTTGTATTTCTCAAAAATTCCACTGCCCATCTGACTCTGGCCTCACAAAAGAGGGAGTTAACTAGCTGCCAGTCTGATGGGGTTGGTTTAACTCTGGGGAACACAGGTTCCGGTACTTGCGGGGAGGCCTCAGGAAAATGCGCTTGCAGCAAGGCCTTAGCTCGCTCTTCCACCGTTTCGGTATAGGTACCGTCCGGGAGCCTAATTGCTAGGTCTGTCTGTCTCTGCTCTTTGGCTAGGGCCTTGTGTAGCCTTGCCGCTGCAGGCGTGCTGGAAATTCCCTCACAGAAATTCCTAAAACTTTCCATTTTTGCTTTTCTTATCTCCTTATTGTACTTAGTTAGATTTTGGGTGTATTCCTCCCAGTTGCCGGTTCTCCTTGCCTCGTTAAAGGGTTTCCTGACTTTTCTCCTAAGCAGCGTCAGGTCATAAGACCACCAGGGGGTCGCCTTTTTACCCTTAATCAAGGAGACACGGCAACTGGAGTTATAGGCATCTATCATTATTTGATTTGCCCTTTCCACCCTGCTCTCCAACTGGGTACAATTGGTACTTCTGCCTTTACTCTTAAGGCTATCTATGTTAGCTTCTATAATACTTTTGTAGCTGTCCCAGTCTGTTTTCCTGGGATTTCTTCTGGGGTTGCTTTGCCCCGATACGGCGCCCAGCTTAAACCTTATGATTCTGTGGTCCGAAAGGGAGGGTTCTTCTGAGACCCTCCATTTCGAGATCATATTCTCAGTTAGGTTGTTGCCGAGCGTTATATCAAGGACTTCTGCCCTAGCTCTCGTAACAAACGTTGGTTTACTCCCGACGTTGTATATACTTAAATCATTGCTGGCTATATATTCTAGCAAACACTCACCCCTTTGGTTGGTATCACTGCTGCCCCATTCCGTATTGTGGGAGTTTGCATCGCTTCCTACAATAAGAGGAAGTTTCGCTCTTCTGCAGTGAGCCACCAGCTTCTGTACGTTATCTGGGGGGACCATGTTGTCGTCCCCCGGGAAGTAGGCTGCGGCTAGCACAATGCTGGAGTCCTCCCCGTTGACTTTCGCATTTATTTGTACCGCCACCAGATCTCGACTTAAAAACTCTGTAATGCAAGGATAGTTAATATCTGCTTTAAGCATTACACATGCTCTATGTCTCTGCTGGGAGAGATCCCAAATTACTCTACTGTTACTTACATTAAGGCCCCTCACCTGTCCCTTGTATGCCCAAGGTTCCTGTATGAGGGCTATGCCCAGATCATCCGAGGCAAACCTCCTCGCCAGTACAGTCGAAGCTGCAATGGCGTGGTGGAGGTTGATCTGGGCTATCTGCATGCTTATGCCGGTCATTTTGGCCCGGCCGGCCTCATCGGGTCGTCGTAATCCGACAGGCCGCTTTCGCTATCATCCCGCTTGTCCAGTGCCAGCTCTTGGAGGTCCAAGCCCTCAATGAGCTCCTGTGTGGTGGGTAGAAGAGTTTGTAGTCACACGAGCCTTGATGGTGTCGGTGCTCGCGTCCGACATGTCTTCGTCCGACATCTTATCTATGTCGGCGTCCTCTACCGCCTTGTCTTCCTGCCGCTCACTATTCCCTGGTAGCTTCTGCCTCCAGGGTCTTACTTGGATCAAGCCGTACCTGTAATGCAGCTTGAATCCATTCCTACGTGTGAGCTGGTAGGATTCTTCATCTATGCCCACGTCGAGACGTAGGCCCGTTTCTTCCGCGCTGCTGTTAATAACGCGCCACCTCTGCGTCTTAAGGCCCTCGTTCTGATTAGCGAGGAGCCGTATCGCAAATTCTCTGGGGCGGTCCGCACTTCTGGGGAGGAACATTGTCACGTTATGCGTGGGCGGTATGTCATCCCCGCGCCTTGTGCATAATTGTGCCCCTGTCCATCCCTCGAGTGTTGGCACTACGGCAGCACAGCCACTCGGGTACCCCTGAGGGCGTCCGAGTAGCTCTGCTGTCTTGGTGCTGCTTCAGCGGGTCCCCCAGTCGCCCTGGTCAAATTCTCCCGGCGCCCGGCTGTCGTGTTCTGCGGAGCATGGGCCCGTTGCCTCTTTGAACTGGGAGTCTCCTCCGGTGTGATCTGCCCGATCCTACGCTTTCCAGCGTGAGCGGGTGTATGCTGGCCAGCTGCCGCTGGCTGTTCTTTACTTCCGACTTTGTTTCTCCGTTCGGTGGTCGCTGTACTGTGCTCGTGGGCTGGTTTATGCCTGTGCTCGTCTGCCCTGGCTCTTGCGTCCCTGGGCGACAGGCCCTCCTCAAGGTATCAGAGATACCATTTTGTCCCAGACCCACTTAGTCCCAGGCGCCATTTATCTGTTAGCGATCCTGGTCTGCCCGGTGGTGGTAGTGCAGGTTGCCTGCCCCTGTTATGCCTTCTGTTGGGCCGCTTCCACTCTTCCCGGTTCCGCTCGAGGTCGCTCCTTTTCTGGGACCTATCGCAGCTGCCTTGTGAGCTGCTTCCAGAATCCTGCTTCGACGGTGAGCGCCCATGTTTACTTGGCTCCCTAGAGGGCCTGCCATGGTTATTTTTGCTACTTTCCCTCATTTGTGTGGAAGTACCGTCGGAGCTACACTTAGTTGTGGCATCTCTTTCCTCGGGGGGCCCGCGCTGCTCTATGGTGGTACTGGCCCTCCATGGTTCGCGGGTTTGTTTTTAGACGCCTGCCCCTCCTGCTCCCCTTTTTTGATATGCCCGCGCTGCTCACCAGTGGCCGAGAGGCCTCTGGGGATCGCGGGTTCCGTCGTCTTTTGCTTACTATGCTCTTGTGGCCCGCTTTGATTTCCTTGGGTTTCTGTAATGCCCTTAGGGTTTGCGGGTTTAAGAGCCGGTTCTCTGCGCACTCCAGCGCTGGTGGAGGGAGATTCATCGTCCCTCATATGCTCTATAAAGAGCAATGCCTCCTCTCTCGAGAGGCTCTCCAGGAATTTCCTGGAGTACCTGCGTGGCCTGCTACTGCTTTGCCCGCTGCTCTTCTTGGAGCCCGTCTTCTTTGTTGCGTTACTGTTGTTGTTTGTTTTTTTGTTGTTGTTTTGATTTGCTTTATTTTCCATTCTTTGTCGTACGACAACATGCTTGACGTGGCAAGCGTTGTTGTCAAATTATTTAAACGGGGAACTGGGTTGGTCCGCCGCGGCAGAGCCCCTTGACGCGGTAAGGCCATGATTACTCCCCAAGGTGGCCCGGTGTTGGAGAGGCGCCGTTATAATACAGCCGGTGTTGTGAACCTCCTGGCTGCAAACCAGTCCAATGGGCACGGTGACGCATGACACCCTGGATTAGGAGGTGACAGTTCCTGGTTACCGATAGCATTCGACCACATTTGTCAGGTGAGCGCGGTTGCGCCGCTCCCATCTGACCAATTAGTATCAAATGCGATCGGCATAAGCCCCTGCACCGCTACAAGGTGACTGTCTTCGCAGAGGTAAATGGGAGTATCATACCTCATGTTTAATATAAATCTCATAGCTTTATTTTGCATAACTTGTAGCTTATCTACCTGAGTTACATTGGCAATAAAGAATATTGTGGGACAATATATGAAATGCGGCTCTATGATGGATTTATACACTTTCAGTTTGTATTTTCTACTGATAAATTTGCATGACCTTTTCCAAAAACCAATTTTCTTGCCTATTTTGGCAACTATATAATCAATATGATCATTAAATTTTAATTTATTATCAATCTGAACCCCTAAGTACTTGAAAGTTTTAACTTCGTTAATGTTTGAGTTCATTATTTTTAGCTCGATATTACAAGATTCCTTATTCATCGCTCTAGATATGACCATAAAATGGGTTTTATTAACATTAAGTTTAAGCTTATTGTTACAAAGCCACCTGTATAGGGTGTTCAAGTCTTCCTGCATTTTGCTCCTAGCTAACATGATATCAAGTTCACTTACTTCGAGCAGTGCGTCATCCGCAAACAGCCTTATTTTACTATGTTTTAGCGCCGAAGATATATCATTTATATATATGTTAAATAGGACCGGTGCCAAAACCGATCCTTGTGGCAATCCAATTCCTGTCAATACCTCTTCCGAGATAACCGACTCAATGGCTGTTTTTTGTCTTCGGTTACCTAAAAAGCTCTGAAACCACTGCAGCTCGTTGCCCCTAATTCCAATTTTTTCTAATTTTTTAATCATTATATTTCTGTCTATAGTTTCAAATGCTCTCTTCAAGTCGATAAAAACCGCAAGTATACTTTTCTTTTGATTTAGTTCTTCTTTCCAACTCGATATTACATAATTTAAAGCCGTTTCACAAGAGTGGCCTTCTCTGAAACCGGATTGTTCTTTAATTAGTATTTTATTTATTTCCAAGTAACTTATGAGCTGATCTTTTACTACTGTTTCTAGAATTTTTTCGATATTCGGCAACGTGTTGATCGGTCTCAGATCTTCTGCCTTTAATGAATTTTTTACCTTCTTTATTGGCCCTATTGTTGATATTTTCCATGCGTCAGGCACTATTCCCTCTACTAATGATTTATTTATGATATCCGCATAGAAATGTCCCATGTAAGACACCGAATCCTTAATTACTCCTTCTGATAGTAAATTTGTTCCTCCGATTTTATTTTTTAACCTTTTAGCTACCAATATGACATCATCAACCGTAACTTCTTGGAATTTCAGACATGTGCTAACCGTGTATTGCACACTGTCGCCACTATCCAAAGTTTCGATTTCTCGATTTATGTCACCAATACTATCAACAAAGAAGGAATTCAATGCTTGAGCTATATCCTCGGGTGTTTCATATCTTATACCATTTACAATCACTGTCAGGATATTGTCACGCACCTCAGTTAAGTTTACTGCTTGCTTGAGGTGTTTCCACATTAATTTCCTATCAGAAGAATTTAAGGCAATATTTTTCTCCATATACTTAATTTTTTTTAATTTTGATTAGTTTCTTATAATACTTCGCAACCGTATTATATTCCGAAAATTCACCAGATCTTCTGGCTTGTGAGTGCAATTGGATTTTTAATTTGTTAATTTCGGTCAGTTCATGATCGTACCACTTATTTCTCAACCTCACTATCCTGTATTGTTCTGATGTTAATAAACCCATGCAGTGTGATAAGCAGGTATTTATATATTCAACCGAGTCATTGAGATACATATTTTTTAATACGCTGAAATCATAGTTTCTTAATAAGTAAATGAGGTTATCAGCAGAATAATTCTTCCAACACATTGTGGGTATCATTCTCCGCAGAGGATTTGAATTACACACTTTGAAAGCAAATGAAATGGTTTCGTGATCAGAAATTCTGTGATTTTCAAGATTAGTACAGGACAGTACATCAGCATTTGCATATAGTAGATCTATTCTCGTTTGGGACCTCTCAGCAATCCTTGTATTGAAATTCACCATTTGCCTCATCGCGCTACGTGAAAATATCTCATTGAGCTTAGAACTCGTTGCGGTATTAACATTCATGTTAATGTTAAAATCCCCAATTAACAAGGAGTTTGTACCACTCTCCAGTTCCTCAGAAAGTATAGCTTCCAAGTGATTTAAAAATTCGATATCACTAGAGCTTGGAGAATGGTACAACACACCTATTTGCCATTTAATGTCGAACTTTTTTAATTTAATTATAGCGCACCAAACATGTAAATCAATAGATCTATTATACCTGACTTTGTACTCGATACCTTTTTTTAATAGTAAGACTACACGTCCTGTGTGTCTACTATGAGAATCGCAACGAACCATTGTATAATAAGGAATGTTTATTTCCGCATCACTAACATCCGGTGTTATACATGTTTCTGAACATAGAACGATGTCCGGATCTAACTCTTCTATAACTCTTTCGAATTCAGGTTTGTTGGCTAGAAAACTGCAAATATTTAGGTAAATGCACTGTAAGTTAAAAGCTTTTATCCCCCGATCAGCTAGTTTTGGTGGCTAAAAGCCCACGCGTTGTCTTTCCAGCTTAAGTTTCCTTAAATAAACTGGGCATTCATGACTCATGATGTTGTGTTCTGTATTAATATTTAAACCTAACCGATTGTTACTATCTATACAATTGCCACATTTATTTAGGGGTGCACTCTCTGTGCATTCTTCGACTTTATGTTCCCCGCTGCATTTACTACACCTCTGTTTAAGTGTACAAGTAGCCGCTATATGGTTAAACCCTAAGCATTTATAACATCTTTTTACAGTTTGAGCATCGTAAACTGGACAGCGGTCCCAACCAATATTGATTTTCTTGCTTTTCAACACGTCTTCATAGTATTTGTGCTCAATCTCAATGACTGCATTGATATATGAGGCTCTGTTTTCCTTCCTTGATTTGATAATTCTTACACATTTCATTTTAGCATCTCGCAAAAACTCATTTTGGTTGGTGATCTTACCAACTATTTCCTCTTCAGCATGCTCAGTACTAATGTTAGTCACCATGATTTTAGGAAAATATATTTTCGGTTCAGCTATGTTGTATTTAATTTTATCTAGCCTTTCTGTTAGAGTGTCCTTAATTTTATCCTTATCACTAGCTGACTTCGCACTAATAATTATTGTACCATTGTTTCTATTTCGTACCCTACCTATATTCAAATTGGATGGATCTATTTTATTCAAGTCCGTTTTTGTTTTCTCTAATGCTTGTTTAACCTTGGGTTTAATTACTATTGGAGGAATTCCCTTAGTAATATTGGCATATGAATTGACTTCCTTAGCAGTAACAGCTTTATTTTGGTTTGCAACCTTTTTAACCTCTCTTATAATTTCCTCCTTTTGCTTATTAAATGCTTCATTTGGGGTATTGATCTTATTAAGTATTTCTTTGTTTGCTTTGCAAAGACTCTCTACATGTTTAATCAACTCTAATTTTTCCGTGTTCACCCTGTTTATATTATCCACAATTCTTTTCATCTCTCTTTCGCTGTGCGTTATGGATGCGCTTATCTCCCTTTTGCGTTCATTCAACATTTTTTCAAGTTCACCCTTTTGCTCCCTTAAATTTACTTTGTTAATTTCTGAAATAGAAAGTATTTCTCTGAGGGCATCATCTACATTGGAGATATATGTCATACAACCAACGCACATAAATCTTAAAAATTGGCAGCCTTGCAAGCAGTTCATGCTATATTCGTCCATAGATGCACATGCAATTGTTTTGTGATACACTTTACCACACACACCCTCACATCGTACACCTGTCTCCCCCTTTATTTTTTTGTGGCATTTTTCGCACACCTCCATTCTCTTTCATTTGTCTGTTTTCACTGTTACATACATATATATATATATGTCGAACTGAACAAGCAAAATATATTTTAGCACAATACCAATTGAAAATTTCACTTTAATGTTTATTTGTATACGAAAACACTTTATTTTTTGAATGTTGGTACATCACCTGCTGTAACTTTATTGTTTACACCACTTTTGTGAGCTTATTAACGCGCAGAACTTAAGAATTTTCGCTTTCTTTAAAGACTCTAAAAGTACACGTCCGTCCGCCGCTTGTATGTAATCTTTTTTTCCTGTTCCTCCTGTAACCAAGTTACATATATGTAAATATGTACTTTGATCCTTTTTGTACATTACGATTTGATGTATAGCTATGATAATTAAGACTCATGAATTACGTTATATCCATGAATTATATTTATACTTATATCTCATTATAGTATAACAGTTCACACTTCGCCGCTCTGGAAACTCCATCCGTGAGTTGACAGATCGGGTTTGTGTGTACATATATACATATGATTTGTTTTTACATTTCTTTTTATTATTCATCGCTCGAATTTTTATCCCTCGCGGTTGGTAGATCTGTTTCCTATGTTCGCTCCCGTACCGTCGTTCTGCAGCGGCCATCAATGTGTCATAACTGTTCCGTTCGTACTCTGGAATAGCCTGTAAGATTTCGGCAGCTGGTCCTTTCAATGCGGTCTTCTCAAACTGTAGCTTAAAGACCTGGAAAGGGACAGAACCGTCAAAGGATGGTGTTTTTACCTTTGAATTGCTTGCTGAAACAGCTGGGCGATTTAATTGCAACTCTTGTATACGACCTCTCAAAGCATCCACCTCGACTTCGATTTTTTCCTCAAACTGCGTTATTTTCTCGTCCATACGCGCTTCGAGTTGTGATGATATACGCGCCTCTTGCGCTTCGAGTTGTACTGTTATGCGTGCCTCTTGTTCTTTCAGTTGTGTCTCCTTCTTTGATGTAATCTGTGTCGACATTTCTGACATACGCGTTTCTTGCGCCTCAATCTTCGATGTTATTCGTGTCTCTTGGGATTCCATCTGTGATGACATATACGTTTTCTGTTCTTCCAGTTGAGTTTCCATCTTGGATGTTATGCGTGTCTCTTGCGATTCCAGTTGAGATGTCATATATGTCTTCTGTTCTGCCAGTTGAGATATTGCAGCTAAAATCATGTTCAAGTTGTGCTCGTAACTGTCTGCGATGTTATATCAACATTCAAGTTGATATTTTAAAAAAATCTTTTATTTAGATTTTAAGTATAAAAATTTATTTTTGTTTATTTTTGAGTTTAGATATTTTCCAACTAATTAGAATTTTCTTTTTTTGAAGTTATTCAAAATTTTAAGTTAACACGAAAACTCAATTAAAATTATTTTAAAAATTAAAGTAAAGAGTACAAAGTAGTTAACTCTATATTTACTCCCCCTCCAAGAAAATTTGAAACAAACAAATTATTAATTAATATTAAATGTAACCTTTTTTTGTTTTTTGTTGTTTAATGTATTTGTATTTAAATTAGTGTTAATAAGTATGTTTGCTGGTTTAAGTTAATCAATTGAAATATTTTTAATAGTATTTTTGTATTGAATTGTAAATGTTTTATGTTTCTTAGAGATAACTTTAAAAGGTCCTTCATAAGGTGATTCTAAATTAGATTTACGAAGAACTTTAACAAAAACATACTCACAATTTTCTAATTGTTTAGGAACGAAAAAATTTTCTTTGTTATGATGAAAAACTTTAGAACGAACAAGCGAAAAATATTCTCTTATTTTATGAAGAGCGTCATTAGAAAAATCATGTTCTTTATTACTATCTGAAATAATTAATTCACCAGGTATTCTAAGTGTTTGGCCATAAACAAGTTCAGCAGATGAACATTTTAAATCTTCTTTAATAGAAGTTCGTAAACCAAGTAGAATGAATGGTAAAATGTCAGACCAATGAACCGAGTCGTTTGATGCTATAATTGCTGCTTTTAAAGTTCGATGAAATCTCTCTATCATGCCATTTGCTTGGGGATGGTAAGGAGATGTATGAATTTTATGAGAACCTAAAAGTTTAGTTAATTCTGTAAAAAATTTTGAGGTGAATTGTGAACCTTGATCAACTGTAATATTTAATGGTATACCAAATCGTGGTATATAATTTTGAATAAAAGTTTTTACTATAGTATTTGTTGAAATATCTTTAAGCGGATAAGCTTCAGGCCAACGTGAAAATCTGTCAATAATTGTTAAAATATAACAATTTCCATTTGAAACTGGAAGAGGTCCAACAATATCCATATGAATATGTTCAAAACGGCCTGATGGTATTTGAATTTTTTGGATAGGAGATTTAGTATGTCTTGAAATTTTGGATTTTTGACAATTGATGCAAGATGAAGTCCAATCGTTAATCTCTTTACGCATGTTAGGCCAATAATATTTATTTTGAATTAATTTTCTAGTTGTTCTTATACTTGGATGAGATAATGAGTGAATTTTGTCAAATATAATTCTTCTCATAGAATGTGGAACATAAGGTCGAAAAGGTTGTAGAGAAACATCACACCATATATTTAAATTAATAACTGGAATATGAATTTCTTTTAAATTATTTTTAGAATTTTGATCAGAAATGGTTTTTTGTAAAAATGTATCAGTTTGCTGTTCTTTATATAAAGTTTCTAAATTTATATCTTGAGTTGAAATTGTATTTATTTCTGGAATACGGGAAAGTGTGTCGGCAACTATGTTGTCTTTTCCACGTATATATTGAATATCATTTGTAAATTGAGCAATATATTCAAGATGACGTAGTTGACGAGGAGATCTATCTACTTTAGAATTTAGAACATGAATTAAAGGTTTATGATCAGTATAAATTGTAAAAGTTCTACCTTCAAGAAAATGTTTAAAATGTTTAATTGAATTATAAATTGCCAAAAGTTCACGATCAAATGTTGAATATTTAGTTTCTGTTGTAGTTAATTTTCTTGAAAAATAAGCTAAGGGTTCTAGTATATTATTGCTAGTTTGTTGAAGAACTGCTCCAATAGCAACATTTGATGCATCTACTGCTAATGATAAAGTACCATTTTTGTCGAAATGTGTAAGTAAAGTATTTTTAGCAAAAAGTTTTTTAACATTTTCGAAAGCTGTTGTGGTTTCATTTGTCCAATTTAATTGTTTGAGTTTGTTTTTAATTGCATGTGTTAACATTTCATGCAGAGGACTAAGTTCTGTTGCTAACATTTTAATATATCTGTGATAGTAATTTATCATACCTAAAAATTTTTGTAATTTATTTATAGAAATTGGTTTTTCAAAATTTGTTATGATTTCAATTCTATCTAAAGATGGTTTAATACCTTCGCCTGAAATTTCGTAACTTAAAAAATTTAATTTATTTACACCGAGAGTACATTTTGAAGGTTTGATATTTAAATTATATTCTTCAAGTCTTTTGAAAACTGATTTTAAATGATTTATATGTTGATCTTCATTATCACTGGCAATAAGAATGTCATCAATGTATGTAAATACAAAATCGAAATCAGAAAATACTTCATTAATAAAGCGTTGGAAAGAGCACTGTTTCGTAAACCGAAAGGCATTCTTACGAATTCAAACATTCCAAAAGGGGTAGTTATTGCAGTTTTATGAATGTCTTCTTCTGCCATTGGAATTTGGTGGTAGGCACGCACAAGATCAATTTTGGAAAAAAATTGTTTGTTTTTTAAATCAATTGTTAAATCGTGAATATGTGGTAAAGGATACCGATCTGGTGTAGTAATAAAATTAAGTCTTCGATAGTCTCCGCAAGGTCTCCAATCATTTGGTTCTTTTTTAGGAACGAGATGAAGTGGAGGTGCAATAGGAGAATTTAAGGGTCTGCATATACCAGTTTTAACTAAAAATTCAAATTCAGTTTTAGCAATTTTAAGTTTGATTGGATCAAGACGTCTGGGTTTCGAAAATGGTAAAATACCTTTTGTTTCTATCCTGTGAACCGTATGGTGTTTAACTTTTTTAGTATAATCTGGTTCACAGGTAATAGATGGAAATTCATTAAGTAATTTTGAAAACTTTTTTTCAACAATAGGAATTTTGAGTGAGAAAATATCAGAAAATCCAGAAGATCCAGCAACTTTAATTTTTGTGGTAGAATCCATTATTTCTTTATTTTTAATATTGACAATAATTCCGAATTTTTCTAAAAAGTTTGCTCCTAAAATGGGTGTATCAATGTTCGCAATAATGAATGGAAATTCAAAATCTCTTCTTAAACTTAAATCAATTTTAAGTAGTTTTGTACCGAAAGTTTCAATTGAAGAACCGTTTGCTGCAGTCAAAGTAAGATCCGAATTTCTTTTATAAATTTTAAATTTAGAAAAGGGAATAACTGATACAACTGCACCGGTATCGATAAGAAAATTAAGTTTATTGAGTTTATCAAATATGAAGAGGCGACGAGTAGGTTTAATAATAGTTCCATTATCCGTCACCGTCATAATGGATCGTTTCAGTTTAAATTTTGTTCGTAATTTGAATTATGATTTTGATTAAAATTGCATGGGGGTATACATTTGAGAGCGTTATTCTTAAATTTTTTGTGATACCAACAAATAGTTGTTTGTGTATTAAAATTACGATTGTTTGAAAAATTTCTTGATCCTGAAAAATTTCGAGATTTAGATCTATTTCTATCTTTAGATCTTGAACGGATTTGTAATTGATTAATATCATTAGAAATTTTATTTAAATTTTGAAAAATAGCCGTGGTTAATTCAGTTAAATTTTTAACGCATTGTTCTAAAATATTATTATTTATACTTGAGACTACAGGAGATTTGGAAGAATGAGGTTTATTGATTAAATCAAAAAGTTTGTCAGCTAAAATAATAATTTCATCTCTGTTTTGATTATTATTGGAAGTGAAATGAATTTGTATTTCTTGTGGTAATTTACGAATCCACAATTTAAAGAGTAATTCTTGGCTAACTATGGAGTCAGAACCTATAAGTGATTTCATAAATCTGAATAATTCAGATGGTGAACGATCATCAAGTTCAGTTTTTGAAAATAATTGTTCTAATTGTTTTTCTTCGCTAAGAGAAAATCTTTCACATATAATTTTTTTGATTGTATCATATTTATTAAAAAGAGGAGGAGGGTTAATAACATCTAAAATTTTAGATATAATATCTCGTTGAAGAGTAATTAGAACATTTTGAAATTTTAAATTATCATCATTGATATTGTTAATTTCAAATTGTCCTTCAACAAGCAAAAACCAGGCATCAGGACAATCTTGCCAAAATTGTGGTAATTTAATAGATTTAGTAGAAGGAAAATTTGTAAAGTTATCTTGTCTTGAAGTATCTTGTGTTATATTAGAGATGATGTTTTGTGTTGTATTAATGTTAGAATTTTGAGTTGTATTGTGAGTCATTGTGTTATTTGTATAATTGTTGTTTTGATTTTCCGAATTTGTAAACTTACGGGTTCGTATTTGGTGAACGTAGAACCATATGAAAAAAAAAAAAAAATTAAATGAAAAATTTGAAAATTAGGAAATATTTAAGATTTTTTTTTTTTGGAAAGGGAGTTAACAATTTAAATAAAATATTTAATTTTATATAAAAAATAAGTAAATTTAAATAATTTATATTAAAATTGTTTAAATATAAAAATAATCTTAAAATAAATTTGAAAGTTAAAAGGTTTAAAATTTTAATTTAAATTATAATTGAAAAATTTTAAATTTAATATTAAAATAAAAATTATACTTACATAAAATTAAATTTAATAAAAAAATATTAAAATGAATAAGTAGTTGATTGATGATTGTTTAAAAATTTCTTGAAATTAATATCTGTATTGTTTGATATCGTAATGCTTTTAAAATATGCAATGGCTTTGTTGTTTTCTTTGTAAATCTCTTAATTTTCATCGTGATGTCTTCATTTTTAATCTGTTCTTGTGTGTATTGCGTGCAAAATTGTTGTTGTGGCTTGGATAACCCAATCGTTGTAAATGTTTTTATTTTGTTTACACACACGTTTTTAGAGTTCTTTATTAATTAACAAATCGTAAACAAATTTTATTTTGTATTTTGTTTATGTTGCATAAAATTCATAGAATGCTTACTAGTAAATTTCTGTTATACGTACTTTATGTTTTTATTTGATTGTCCGCATTTATTTTTTGTTTTTGTTTCGTATATAGAATTTTCAGCGACTGTTATATGCAATTTGCACAAAATATTGTTTATTAATTGAAGTATATTTAAGTTTCATTTTTTTTTTTTATCGATGTGCGATTTACAATTATGGTACTATGATTTTACTTTTTAATTTTTTTTATTGTTTCTTTAAAAGTTTTAACAATTGGTTAAACTATTTTGTTCATCAAATCTGCTAAAATTTGGTTTCCGTTTTCGGGTGTTTCCACACAGTCACATCTACGAATGTCTATGGACTTTCACTTATTTTCACAATAGTAAATGTTTTAGGCACTTTCAAAACGAAATACTTTTAAAGTTAATTATAGCTTCGTATTATAATCACTAAATTCATAATTTTTTGTTTCTGTTTTCAAGTGTTGATTCTCAAATAATTTTTGTTTTTTGTTGATGCCGAATGTATTTCCAAATTGGATTTTAGGTAAACAAACTGATACAAACGTTTAGTGTGTTTCGCACAACTATTTAAGTCGTTGTAAATATGACGGAGTAGTTACTTTAAAATTGCGAAATTTTTTGTTCAAAAATCATTTATCACAAGCACGAGGTATTATATATACAAGCACGGACAGATATAGATTCAGATAATAAATGCATTTTAATTAAAAATTAGCGAATGGAAATTTTCGTAATCATTACAGTCATTAATGAAATAAAATATTTGCGCAGGATCGTTGGTAGGATCGCCAATATATCAACATTCAAGTTGATATTTTAAAAAAATCTTTTATTTTGATTTTAAGTATAAAAATTTATTTTTGTTTATTTTTGAGTTTAGATATTTTCCAACTAATTAGAATTTTCTTTTTTTGAAGTTATTCAAAATTTTAAGTTAACACGAAAACTCAATTAAAATTATTTTAAAAATTAAAGTAAAGAGTACAAAGTAGTTAACACTATAGATGTTTCGTTTTTCTCTTCAATTTTTGTTGTTGTCTCGTCCCCATCAGGATAAAAGACATACTCGTCCACATCAATTCCTTCCAACTCCATTAAATCTCGTAGCCGTGCTTGAAGTTCGATCTTATTGCCGGTTGTATTCAATCCACGGCTCTCCAACTCCTTCTTCAGTTGCTGGATCTTCAATTCACTGAACTTTGCCATGTCCTTGTAGTCCTCTGGAATTTATTCAACAATTCCTCTTCTGACACCAATTGTAACGAATTTACTTGCAAATCCTCTTATTTGCCCTTTTGCTAAGTTCGTATCACTAAATTGTTGAATAAATAACTCCAATATTGAATAATGGAAAATGGCCTTTATTAAAGTACTTCACAATAACACTTATACTTTGCAATTAGCTGGCTTAATAACTAAACTGATAGCTTAAATGAAACTGACTTTCAAAATAATAATACTGCTATTGCTCGCTAGATATCGTCTTAATCGAAACTGCTTGACAACTCATATCAAACTGAATTACTTCTTACTCGCTTGCGCCGCTTTTATAGTTTACGCTGCATACATCTAGGCTCTTCTATCTCCAGAACTTACCAACTATTTCGTGTGTTTATAGTTGTCATATAGTTTCTACTTGTTTACAATTGTCTACTTTTCAGCGTCTCTCAGATGTATGTGTTTTTGTAGTTTACAGTCTCTCGCACACACATAGGCGTATAAGTAAATGCATCTGTGTGTGACATCTCGCGGCTGCCTTATATATGTGTATACATGATTTGATTAATGACGTAAGTACCGCTTAGCATCGCCTTAGTGAAGGTATAGCTTAGTGATGCTAATATCCGTGACAATATTTATTTATTTATTTGTTGGTCTACAAATTTTACAATTAATCAGACTAAATATGAATGAATGAATGAATATAAATGCGGATTACAGTGTAAAATTAACAAGCATACATAGTGAGCAAAATTATATTATAAAATATGTATATACATATATTATTGAATCAGTGTTCGGAATGGACTGTGATGCCGAGCAACGGAATTGATTATCAGTGCTGTCGGAATGGACGTGATTTCGAGCAGCTGATGTATATTTAACACACAATAGTAGGGCTGCCATGTGTGGGAGGTTGGAAAGGACGTGATTCCAAGCCACCCGCCCAAAGTAACTATTGATTATTAGTGCTGTCGGAATGGACGTGATTTCGAGCAGCTGATGTATATTTAACACACAATGAGTAGGGCTGAGATGTGTGGGAGGTTGGAAAGGACGTGATTCCAAGCCACCCGCCCAAAGTAACGATTGATTATTAGTGCTGTCGGAATGGACGTGATTTCGAGCAGCTGATGTATATTTAACACACAATGAGTAGGGCTGCGATGTGTGGGAGGTTGGAAAGGACGTGATTCCAAGCCACCCGCCCAAAGTAACTATTGATTATTAGTGCTGTCGGAATGGACGTGATTTCGATCAGCTGATGTATATTTAACACACAATGAGTAGGGCTGCGATGTGTGGGAGGTTGGAAAGGACGTGATTCCAAGCCACCCGCCCAAAGCAACTGGAGCAGGTAACAGATTTAGTTTAACATGTGATTTGGAAACAGTTATGAATTCAAGGCACTGAATATATATTTTTTTATACTGTAAAGTGTGTCGCAAGTATCAATATTATTGCAGTGATTATTGAAATCTTTCTGGAATGGAGTCCAACACGTCTTCGATAAAATTGTCGAAACCCCAGATCAGGACCTGTCCGAAGAATTTCCAATATCTGCTAATAGAAAATACAGGGCCTGTCTCATAGTGTATGAAGACACAAAAGCCCAGATCGAAAACCAGCTTCACTTGCTTAAACAAGCAAATGCACCGCGCCCCCTACCGTCACAATAGGTCCATGTGAAAACTCCGGTATTTCGCTAAAAATCCCTCCCAGCGATACCGAAATATTTTATGGTGGTTATGAAAAATGGCCCTCGTTTCGTGACATATTCACAGCGGTTTACATTAACCACCCCAAACTCTCCCAAGCGCAAAAATTGTATCACCTCAGATACAAAACCCAAGGCAAGGCAGCTCAAATAGTCAACCAATTTCCATTGACTGATGACAAGTTTTCCTTAGCGTGGGAAGCCCTAAAGTCCCGATACGAGAACAGACAAGTTCTGGTAGATAATCAAATACGGGCCCTGATGAATTTAAAAACGATCACCACAGAAAACAGTGAAGACATTCAAAAGTTGTCTTCAAATTCTCGCCGCGCAACAAGTCCCCACAGATAACTGGGACTCAATTCTTATATACCTCGTTACCTCTAAACTCCCGGAAAACACGGTAACCCTGTGGGAACAGTCTCTAACCTCCAGGAAAGATCTCCCCAACTGGGCCCAAATGAATCAGTTTCTGACTACTCGATACGAAGCAGTAGAACGAGTCGATCAATGGCGCCCAAGTAAAAGCAAATTCGCTCTCCCTCAATCTAGGCCCCTATTTAAACCCCAACACGCACATTCGTTTCCAAATAAATCGACCTCCCACACCCAGTCTCATATGACAGAGCAGCGGACAATGTACAAGTCACACATCAGTCAGTGACACATCAGTCACGCATATTGAAAGACTGTTCCAGTACCCAAACATGCAATCACTGTCAAGATCGGCACAACTCAGTTCTTCACGAAGACACATCTCAAGTGCCGAAAAGACAACCCTCACGATTGCAAAAGACAGCCTCACAAGCCACAACAAGGCAGTCGGTTCTATGTACCGGAGTGACTCGGAATTTTTCCCGACCAAGGACTGTCATTCCAGTGTAACCCCATTTAATTTGTTTCGTCCCTCCCACAAATTGTCATCCTCCCAGCCGCTCCTTGCAGCAGGACTGCTCCATATTCTCTTGCTCCGGGAAGGTATCGAATCCAATGCGGGTCCGTCTCCTGACCCCGGTCCTGAGAAATGGTTTTGCTGCATCTGCCGGAAAAGAATCTTTTTAGGACGGTCATACTCTGTTCAGTGTGTCTCGTGTAAGGGATGGTTGCATCGGACAGGATGTTCTGGACTTGATCCCAAAACCCGACGTCCACGTAACTTTTATAAATCTTTTGTGGCTCCTTGCTGTTCACGCCCAAGGGCGCCCGTAGTCTACGTCTAAGCGCCCCCCCATTACCTTCCAGGAGCCCCGCTGCTCAGCAAGCCACAACAAGTACCCGCTGCTGCTCGCGCCTTACGGCGCCAACAACTCAAACAGCTGCTACCACTCATAACTACAATCTTCGTAGTAGAGTCGGAAGCAATGCTGAGCAACAGCCCCTGCCCCCGTCTTCTCCCCCCTCTTTTCCGGCAGCAATCGTTTAGGTCAGGGAAACAGACTCTTAGTCCCTACCTCCGTTTGCACCGTTTGCCAGCATAGAATATATATGTTTGCGACATCCGCCCAATGCAGCTCCTGCCTTGGGTGGTGCCACTTTGCTAGATGTTCTGGTCTCCGCGACGGCAACCCCTCGACGGGTTTCATCGCGCCATGTTGCCAGGTCGCAAACCCAAATCATCCGGGTACCCCAATGCTTGCCCAAGGACGCCCAGTCCCAGGGCCACAACAGCAATTGCGTCCTGGCCTTCCTCAACCCAGGCGTAGTCACCCGTCACTTACCCCCAGAGTGGCGACGTCTCCCCTTATGCACTTCAGAATTCTGCAGTTAAACTGTAATGGACTAACTGGCAAGATTACGGAGATAGTCAATTTCATGAAGCGGCACAACATCCGCATTGCTGCGATTCAAGAGACTAAACTCACAGCGCGATCTGCATTGCAGACCTTCTCTGGGTATAATGTCCACAGAAAAGATCGCGAGAGCGGAAATGGAGGCGGCCTCGCGTTTATAATACACCACTCTGTGCAATATCACATATTAGATCCTGGCATCGACCGCAGGGACAACGTCTTAGAACGTCAAGGCCTATCTGTCCGGTCAGGCGATGCAAACCTAGAAATCATCAACATCTACATCCCCCCTGCCACCTGTTGCCCCGGTGGATACCGCCCTAATATCAGAGCCTTACTCACTGGAAACAATCGCATTATTTTAGGCGACTTCAATGCCCATCATGATCTATGGCATTCAAATTTGCGGGCGGACAGTAGGGGCGAGATGTTGGCGGATCAAATAGAAGAAACGACGTTCTGCACAATAAACGGAGACGCCCCCACACGTATGGTAGGAAGCTGTCACAGTTCGCCAGATATCTTAATCGTGAGCGCAGAACCCGTAAACTGCGTCAACTGGCAGCCGATGGTATCATTGGCATCCGACCACCTGCCTATACTTGTTTCGCTCGAGCGTACCGCCGACTTCATCGTCACCGAAAAACGCACTTTCATAAACTTCAAAAAAGGAAAGTGGGAAGAATATAAATCTGCAACAGACAGCAGCTTTGCTGCCCTCCCTATCCCGACTGATGCCCGCCAAGGGGAGCGTACCTTCCGTAAGGTCATTGAATCCGCCTCAGCACATTTCATTCCCGCGGGGAGAATTCCCAAAATCCGGCCCCACTTCCCGGCGGAGGCCGCAAACTTAGCGAGAGAACGTGACCTTATAAGGCAGCTTGATCCAGGCGACCCCCAAATAAGGGATATAAACCAACGCATCAGATTGCTTGTGGATGAACACAAGCGGGCGAAATGGGAGGAGCACCTAAGAGGTTGTAACCTCTCTACCGGTGTGGGTAAACTTTGGTCCACCGTAAAGTCCCTATCGAATCCGACTAAGCACAAAGACAAAGTTTCCATCGCCTTTGGCGACAAAGTGCTGTCGGATGCGAAAAAATGCGCGAGCGCTTTCTGCCGACAATATATAATGCATTCTACGGTCGACAAAGTTAGACGGAGGGCCAACAGACACGCACATAAACACAAATTCAGCGCGTCACCAATCACCATCACCGCTAAAAAGGTTGAGGACGCCATTGGTCGCGCTAAACCATCCAAAGCAGTGGGCCCAGACGGCATAGCCATGCCGATGCTTAAAAGCCTAGGGAAAGAGGGTTTCAAATATTTAGCGCAGGTCTTCAACCTGTCTCTTTCCACCTTTGTCATACCCGAGAAATGGAGAATGGCCAAGGTGGTTCCGCTACTAAAGCCTGGTAAACCAGCTAACATAGGAGAGTCGTATCGTCCGATATCTCTCCTATCGCCAGTAGCAAAGACGCTCGAAGCCATTTTTTATTTATTTATTTATTTATTTGTAGTCATACATGACGAGAGTGCACTTACAGACTAATTACAAAACTTTAGATTTTTTTTTGTTTTTTTTTTTTTTGTGCTTAGTATAAATAATAAATGTTAAGTGATAAATATAAATATTACACGATTATACAATTACAATATTAATCAAAACTTACAAGTAGTGAAGCTACAAATTTGGCTTTAGAGCTAAATAAATCAGAGGTAAAAGAACCCGATGGAGAGTTAAGTTCCCTTAAAGCTCTATAGATAGGTGCATTGCTAGCATAAGTACTTCTGACTTGTTTTAAGGAAAAAAGATCGTTATTCCTAAGACAACGCTGCGGGACATGGAAAAATATACGTTCAAGTAAAAGAGGGCAATCTATTGTACCATTTATAATGTCGAAC
Organism: Eurosta solidaginis; assembly: GCF_040869045.1. NCBI lineage: Eukaryota > Metazoa > Arthropoda > Insecta > Diptera > Tephritidae > Eurosta > Eurosta solidaginis. Next base: position 117,696,908 of record NC_090321.1, read on the forward strand.
ACTGTAGAGAGGGAGAGAATAGTTCTTCTGGAGTTTAACGATTTCAGGTTGATTAATTTGCATCTGGCAATATATGGTGGAAGTGGGTCTATAAAATTTAATGAGCGTAGAGCATAGTGCAAAAACACCTTTTGAACACGTTCAAGTCGTTTGATATGACAATCAAAATATGGTCTCCAAATAAAGACCCCATATTCAAGTTTGGAGCGAACAAGTGACGTGTATAAGAGCTTCAGCGTATACGGATCGCTAAAGTCCGAACTAAACCGACGAATGAAAGCAAGCATAGCATACGATTTTGCTATAGTGCTATTGATATGGCTCAAGAATGAAAATTTAGCATCGAAAATAACACCCAGGTCGGATATTTCATTCAGGGTGGATAGATTAGAGTTGCCAATGGAATAGGAGGTGGGAATAGAGGAACGAGACTTCGCAAACGACACATGGAAACATTTACTAACATTAAGAAGAAGTCGATTTTTTTCACACCACAAAACAACGTTGTTTAAATCATTCTGAATTCTGGATGAATCAGACAGAGAACGAACAGAGGAATAAATTTTAAGATCGTCAGCGTATAGCAGAAAATTGGAGAAGGTAAAACACTCACAAATATCATTAATAAAAATGATAAAGAGTAAGGGCCCCAGAATGCTACCTTGAGGCACACCAGAGGAGGCAATAAAGTTATAAGATGATAAATTGTCAACAACTACAATGCAATGCCGAGAAGAAAGGTACGATTTTATCCAAGATAGAAAAGTAGAGTGAAAGCCCAGATTCGCCAACTTTTCAACTAAAAGTGTGTGACTCACTTTGTCAAAGGCCTTGGAAAAGTCAGTATAAATAGTGTCAATTTGCAGGTGATCATTAAAAGCAGATGTACAGAATTCAGAAAACACTGCAAGGTTGGTAACCGTGGATCGACCAGACATGAAGCCATGTTGGTTGATCGAAATATATCTCTTGATGGAAAAGAACATCTTTTGCTTGACAATATATTCAAACAATTTAGATACGGTTGACAATTTTGAAATTGGCCTGTAGTTGGCAATATCATTTTTATTACCTTTTTTGAAAACAGGCGTGATAGAGGTAAATTTCCAGGCATCAATAAAAACACCCGAATGAAGTGATTTATTAAAAATTATCATAAGAGGATAAGCAACAGCAGTGCAGTTTTTGAAAAGGTAAGATGAGAAACCATCAACATCCGAACTCGTAGACGACTTAATATGCAGAATACCATCGAGCACATCATCAGGCGATAGGAAAAGTGATCCAAAATTAATTGGTGAATTGGTATCTGGGAAATAGTTGTCATCGAACGGCTCAGACGACGACTCGAAATTAGAGCTGAAAAAGTCAGCAAAAAGATTAGCGGCCCCTTGCGGAGAGGATGCACTGGTTCCATTATAGAACACATCCGATGGTATGCTAGAACACATTCTTTTGGATTTAACAAAACGCCAAAAAGACTTTGGATTTTGCTTGATGTCAGATTCAAAATTATGAACATAATCTCGGTATAAGTCCTTATTTAGCGATTTAAACTCTTTGCGATAGCGGTGAAATTTTTCTTTATGAGAAACAGAGTTAGAAGACTTGTACTTTTTGTAAAATTTGTTTCTTAGATTCTTCAACCTCTTTAATTTCGATGTATACCATGGTATCCTATGGCATTTCTTCCCAAAAACTGGAACATGTTTTGAACAAAATGTTTGAATTCTATTTCTAAATACTTCAAAGCATTCCTCAGTATTGATATTAGCAAGTAAGGAGTCCCAATCTAAGGCAGCTATATCCAAATTAACATTATGCAAGTTTCCACGTTTGAAATTGAAACTTGAACAAACACTTTTAAGCGAAACTTCTCTAAAATTATAGAACTCAATAAGTACAATAAGAGGAATATGATGAATGGTTGTCTTAGAAATAGGATCCAAACATTCGGTTATAGAAAAATTTATATTATCATTAACGAAAATAAGATCAAGATATCTAGAAAGACTATTGGAAAAATGGTTAACCTGAGAAAGATCTAAGCTTGCCATGTTGTCGACAACGTAAGACTCTGGAAAACTAATAACAGTTTTTGGAAAGAATGTAAAGTTGTTATCACAGGAAATCCACTCTAAATTACTTAAATTAAAATCACCCAGAATGCAGAAATTACAATTATAATTCTTAGAAACCAAGCCCACAATGTTGTCCACGTGCATTTTATAGATGGCGTCAGCGCTTGCCGGCGGTATGTACGAAGCACAGATTATGAGATCAGACGCACCACGTACACTGATACAAAGCTGATCAAGAAGAGAGTCCCCATTATCCAATGGAACAACAGAGGCTCGATACCTCCTACTGACAGCAATCAAAGTGCCGCCACCTCTTAATAGACCAGTTTTTTTAGGGTCTCGATCCTTGCGGAAGACATTGTAAAGATTGGAATCAAAGTATTCATTATCGTAAAAGTCGGAGTTCAGCCAGGTCTCAACAAGTACAAAAACATCATAATCCAAGTGAGCACTCAAATTAAAAATATCTTTAGATTTTGTCCTGATGCCAGAGACATTCTGGAAGTAGATTTGGATAGTCTTCGCAACCAACTTATTTTCAGCATTTAAGCATGAACTGGCTGAGGCGCGGCGATATTTACAAAAGGGCGAATCTTAACATTCACTGGCCAGATGCATGGATTTAAAACTTTATCGTATAAACCCTCAGATACACCTAATTTAAAGTTGATTTTCCGCAGCTCTGAGACTTGGGTATCCTTTTTTACCAAACAGAAGCAAGCCAGGTATTTTTTATCAATACTAGCTTGTGTGGACACGTACGATAAGATGTCGGCAGTAGAAACATTAGAAGAAAACGATGATAAGTGTAGCCATTTCATTCTAGAAACTACACTTAGCTCACTACTGGTATTAGAGCCGATAAATAGGGGTGGGCTAAGTTTCTTACGTGAAGTTTTAGAAGCAGTATTCAAATCAGACATGCCACCCTTATTTGGTGATTCCAAATCAGATTGCGCAGGTGAAACAGCAGGCTGTAGGGTATGCTGAGTGGCAGTAATACTGGCATAACTTTTTTTGGCTTGTTTATTATTATTTACACTGCCAGCTAGTGCAGCAGTAGGAGAGCAAGTATCACTACTTAACGATATTTTGGCGTGTTTGTTGTTAGCAAAGCCAGCATTCTCAGTAGCGGGAGGTGTTGAAACTGCAGCTGATAATGACTTCGAACTAGTCTCATTGGCATTGAGATCATTTGCATTATAACAATTATACGTACCAATAGACGTAGCATTGGCCGTAGCAGCATCCGAACAAGAAGGAGAAGGCAGAAAAGAGATTAAACTGTCAGCACCGTTGTTGGCAGCCGAAAATTGATGATGAGCGTTCGTGGTATCACAACAGCGTGCCTTATTTACATTTGAAGAAAACTTAAGTAGTGCATTGTTTTTATCAGAAAGTAGAGCGCGCATGGCACAAAGCTCACTATGCATGTCATTAGATTTTTTTAGCAAGAGTTTATAGTCATCACATACTGTACTCAAAGTCGAAAGAATACGAGCATTCTCTTCCCTAAGAGCAGTCATTTCTTTAATGATAGTAGCGGAATGTATTTTGCAGTTGTTGTCACACTCAATAGAATGGCTTTTCGATGCATTGTTGTTGGTAGCGGAAAAGAGTGGAGGCGAACGAATTGATTTACGACGTTCAGACAAGCAAGACTTGCAAAAGAATTGTCTATTAGAATTTAAGAGAAAATCCGCATCATCGGAAGATAAGTCAACGCACTCCAAATGGAAATACTCTTTGCATTGAGCACAAGATATTTTTGGTTTACCGCGGTCAACTTTATGCCCGCACACACACGGCATCACACAAATGTATATTATTTATTAATGTTTATTAAAAGTAAAATCCACAAATTAAAGTCAATATCAATATTATCAAGTGAAAATGGCTTTTCGATGTAAGAAAACCGATAAATAGGTACTTTTACATATTAAAACCCAAAAAAACACAGTGAAAAATTCGTGAAAAACCCGAAAAAAGAGCAGAGCGAAAAAAAGACGTCCGCACTCCTCGACTGCTCAACAAAAAATTGCTTCCTTATTTCCAAATTTGCTTCCTTATTTCCAAGCAAATTTGCAACTAGCCTCCCATCAGCATGGCTTCAGAAAACTCCATAGCACTACCTCCGCGCTAAATGCCATTAGCACCCAGATAAATTGCTGTTTAAATCAAAACCCCCACCATAGAACAGTACTCGTAGCGCTAGACCTATCAAAAGCTTTTGATACGGTCAACCATGGCTCGTTACTGCAAGACCTAGAAGCGTCTACCCTTCCCCCATGTCTTAAAAGGTGGACCGCAAATTATCTGGGTGGTCGGCAGGCATCGGTGCTATTTAGAAACGAAACATCAAAGCCAAGGAGAATTAAACAAGGGGTGCCACAGGGTGGTGTCTTATCCCCACTTTTGTTTAATTTCTACATATCTAAGCTACCTTCACCACCGGAAGGAGTCACAATCGTTTCCTACGCCGATGACTGCACAGTAATGGCCACAGGCCCAGGCCCACAGATCGATGAGCTATGCAATAAAATAAACGGCTACCTCCCTGATCTCTCCAGCTTTTTCGCCTCGCGAAACCTGGCATTATCACCGACTAAATCTTCCGCGACCTTATTTACAACATGGACGTCCCAAATGTCGACCATTTTGAACATCCACGTCGATGGCTCTACGCTACCGACTGTCCTACACTCCAAAATCTTGGGTGTGACGTTTGATCAGGATCTACATTTTGGTGAGCACGCAGCCGCAATTGTTCCGAGAATTCAGAGCCGTAACAAAATCCTCAAATCCCTTGCTGGCAGTACCTGGGGAAAAGATAAAGAAACGCTCTTGACCACATACAGAGCAATTAGCCAGCCGATTACGTGCTACGCGTCACCCATATGGTCGCCAAGCCTAAAAACCACCCACTGGAAGAAACTACAGGCCTGCCAAAATACTGCTCTCAGAATCGCCACGGGCTGTCTTCTTATGTCTCCAGAACACCATCTGCATAATGAGGCGAGAATACTCCCCATCAGGGAAAGAAACGAGATGCTGAATACCCAGAAACCTGGGCATCCCAACAGACATCTGATTGACGAGCCAGCACCGCCTAGGGGCTTAAGGAGTCATCTCCGTAAGCATTTTGAGGAAATACGGCATCTGAGAACACAGCCGTATGAAGCGAAAAAACACAAGCAGGTCCTTGGTGAACTCCACAAACAGGCGTCGGACCTTTATGCCGGGAATTGCCCGGTGAACCCAGTACTCAAAGTAAAGTATCCAAAACTTGCGGAAGAGGAACGCATACTCCCCAGGGAAACGCGTGTCACTCTGGCTCAACTTCGTTCTGGATACTGTAACAGGTTAAACTCTTACCTATCCAGAATCAACCCCGACATACAAAATGTATGCTCCGCTTGCAATGTGTCCCCACATGACACCAACCATCTCTTTAATTGTAATGTGGAACCAACGCCTCGAACACCCCTTTCCCTATGGTCCACCCCTGTTGAAACAGCAAGTTTCCTTGGACTCCCGTTAGAGGATATTGATGACAGTTTGTGATCGGTCGCGTCTGTTAGGTGGGGCGAAGCACTGCTACAACAACAACAACAACAACAAGCCACAACCACGAACTCCACAACCTCCTCCGGTAACACTCCCGATCAAGCCAATGCCCTGGATGAAAGCCCTTCAGGCTCGCAGAAAAGTCAAGTCCAATCGTTTTAGTTTAGTTTATTAAGTCTATGATCGAAAAGAATCTTACAGACTAGATACAAATGAATTGAAAGATATAAAAACCATATAGTCAAACTTATATATGTAATTAACGTGCAAATAACAATAAAAAAAGATAACATTGAGTTAAATAAATATATAAAAATAAATCACAGGCACAATTCCAGAGAAGACTTGAACGTACTTCTCGACAAATATAAATCAAGAAGGAAACTCCCTGAGAGTCTATTAAATTCGGTAAGTGCGCGGAAAATCGGGTCGAGCATGTATAAGCAAGTAAAAGGGCAAGAAAGTACGAAGACACCTATTAGGTACATTAAAATTAACTTTAGCTAGGAGAGCTGAACAATCCAAAGAGCCAGTGGTGAGATCATAAACAAACATTAGTAGATGCACAGCTCCGGATTTCAAGAGACTGGAGATTGATAAGTATGCAGCGCGAGTAATAGGATGGGGTTGGATCGTCAAAGTTAATAGAAAATAAGCAAAATGTAATGAATTTTCTTTGAAACCATCCTGGCAGAGTGGCCACTATATATAGGATTCCAAACGACTGAGGCGTATTCTAATTCTGAGCGAACTAAAGAGATAAAAAGTGCCTTCCTGGTATAGGGATCTTTAAAGTCTTTTGCATATCTGCGAAGGAAGGCAAGGTTTCTGTCAGCCTTCGGAAGGATATAACAGATATGACTAACGAAGGAAAAAGAGGTGTCGAAGACAACACCTAGATCAATAAATTCTTTGACAGAAGCCAGTGGAACACCTGAAATACCATAGGGCGTGGTATGCAGGGTAAACGTCTTAGAAAAAGACATTTGAAAGCATTTTTTGACATTTAAGTAGAGATTATTGGCATTACACCAAGCAACAAGATTATTTAGATCATTTTGTAGGAGCACTGCATCTGACGGGCCATTAATTCCACGAAAAACCAAGGACCAAGAATGCTACCTGAGGTACCCCGGACGTTGCCAAGAAAGGTTGGGACTTACAGTCTTCAATTTCGACGCACAAAGACCTATTCGACAAATAAGATTTTAACCATGAAAGGAAAACAGAATGAAATCCAATGTATTGCAGTTTAAATAATAAGATTTTATGAGAAACTTTATCGAAAGCCTTTGTTAAATCAGTGTATACAGTATCTACCTGGCAACCGCCCTGAAATGCAGAGATGCAGAAATCAGAAAACGACACTAGGTTCGTAACATTCGAGCGGCTAGCCACAAACCCATGTTGGCACGGCTCAATGACGCTTTTGATGACAAAAGTTAGCTTCTCTTATAATTTTTTCAAAAAGCTTCGAGCAAACTGTTAGTTTGGCGATAGGCCTATAATTAGAGACATCATTTTTATTGCCAGCTTTAAAGATTGGACAAATTGAACTTTTTTTCCACCTATCGATAAAAGTCACATTTTAACGAGGGTTTAAGCGAGGACATAGCATTGCAGACGTCATCGCCGGAGATCACGAGGGAGCCAAAATCTAGACGATCATAGAGCCCGGATCGCGAAAAAGAGTCATTCAGATCTACAGTAGCACCATCAAAGTTTGATTTAAAAAAATCAGCAAACAGCTAACTGTTTCAGGTAGGGACTGGGAGCTTACTCCATTAAAGCTCACGCAGATCAGGATATTCGTCGAACCACGTTTGGAGCGGATAAACTTCCAAAAGGCCTTAGGATTTTTTTAAGCTCATTTTCGACTTAATTATGAAGCCTGGGCCCAAAACGAGGCACTATACTTTGAAATGTTTCAGTCAAATTCGATAAGAAAATATCGTAACAAACACTGACGTCATTAGAGGGAAATATTTTTTTCCCAGTTAATTTCAAATAATACATTGTTCAGTTCGTCGAAATCAGTAGATCGAAAGTTGAAAGAGGAATTATCTAAAGCAGGTGACGTGGGGATATCATCAAAGTTATGTAGATGAATAACTTTCGGTATATGATGTCTATCAGATAGACATACAGGTCAACTATTTGTATTTTGTATTTATTAGGCAATTCATCCCAGCACAACAATTTGGCAAAAATTATTTTATAGTGCTAGTCGGTAAAAGGCATAAAATAGGAACAATTTAAACTTGAAACTTAAAGCTAATGACTATGGCTAAGAAAAGGTTACAATAAATAATATATTTAATAAATAAATAAATGAACGAATGATAGAGTACATTTGCTTAGAAGAAATCAGTATTTTAATTGTCTAGGTTATTATAGAAACTTGTTAATTCTTTATTGAAGAGGAGAGCATTGCTTATAAGCCTAAGTCTAGAAGGGAGCGAGTTCCAAAGACGTATGAACTAATGAAGAACTGGCGATCAGATATTAGCATACGATGTCTGAAGTGGGTAAGAAGAACAGATCTATACGACTGGAGAAAATTTAGCCTCCGATACAGATAGTCAGGTTCCTTCATATATATTAATTTATGTAGCGTAGTGAGCGTTTTAAGTTTAATAAGGTTATCGAAAGACGTGGTCAAGTCTTTTCAACCCATAGCGTATCTAGCAATGTTGTTATAAACAACATTAAGTTTCCTATTACATACATAGTCACAATTAGAGTAAATCTCACAACCATAAAGGAGCGTATGTATTAAGTACGCTTTTGCTATCAGTAGACGAATATGTAACGGAGTAAAATATTGTGTAAGCCAGAGTGTACGAAGCATCCCATACACTTTTCCCACTGTGCGGAAGATGTGATCTTTCCATGTCACCTACACCTAGATTTTTTGCCGTGTCAACGTATTCTATAATAGTTTTGTCTAAAATTAAATTTTCCATTCCACTTTTATCTAGTGACCTTCTAGGAATGACTATACATTTGTACTTCTTAGGGTTAAGACATAAGCCGTTCATAGAAGCCCACGTACCAATTTGACACAAATCGTCATTTAAGTTATTAATACACGAACTGGTACGATCACTAGGACAGCACATATACAATTGTACGTCGTCAGCATAAATGTGAATATTACAATACTTGAGAACACCAGGCAAATCGTTTATATACAATACAAATAACAGGGGACCAAGGATTGGGACTTGTGGGACGCCTCTTAAAACACTGACGAAGTCAGACTTTCTGCTACCAACACTTACTGCCTGAGTTCGGTCGGCCAAATACAATCTGATTAGGGCTGTTGCACAGTTGGAGAAATTAAATAGGTTGTCCAGCTTCTTGCAGAGAACGGTGTGGTCGACCGAGTCAAACGCTTTTGAATGGTCGAGAAGAGTTAGGAAAGCAGTAAAATTTTAGTCAACTTGTTCTCGAATATCCTCTATCACCGATAGGAGCGCCGTTTTACAGCTACGATTTGACCTGAATCCAGACTGGGAATCTGTGAGAAGATTATTATCCTGCACATAAGTATTTATCTGGCAGTGCAAAATTCGTTCGACGACCTTGGAAAGGAAAGGCAAAATAGCTATAGGTCCATACTCCTTGTTTTGCTTGGGGATTGGGATTACCTTAGCAACTTTCCAACATTTGGGAAATACACAGGACGTCAGCACAGAGTTAACAGAGTAGGTTAAGTGCGGAAGGATTTTAGGAAGAATTATTTTTAAAAATTTGGGACATATACCATCGAACCCCATAGCATTAGACTTTACTGAAAGAATGGCTTGAACGACATCACAATCATCGACACTAGCAAACTCAAGAGGACCAAAATCAACATTAGCGCGAATACAATAATTGTCAGCACATATATTGTCAGTTGAGATTGGCAGATTTACAAAATTTATATTTATCTCGTTAATGTCTGTAGGGTTCTTATTATTTTTGTTTAACTTTGTATTTTAGTTATAAGACCAAGGTTGTTCACAACTTCTAGCATTATTTCCAAATTTGTAGTGAAATCTGCACAACCAATTTGGATTATTACGCGAGTTAGAACGACGCCTAAAAGAATTTCTAAAATTGTTGCTAGAATTGGAACGCGACCTAGATTGATTCCGATACATTTCTGTTTTAATTTCAGCTAACTCCAAAGAAAGTTTCTGAAAATTTTCACACATCAAAGAGGTGGTTTTAACCAAGTTTTCAACAACAGAATTTTGTGCTTTTGCATCCGAAAAATTATTAACAAAAAATACTGCATTTTTGTTTATCAATTCCCAAATATTATCTGCTAATTTTGTTAATCGGTAATATTATTAGAAATCGAACTAGCCAAAATCATACTCAAATTTTTAGGAAGTTTACACATCAAATTTTTTTTTAAAACATTTTCACTAAAATTTGATCCGGCTAATATAATTAATGAACGATAAAATTCTGATGGCTTACGATCACCCATCTCAGAATCGTTTAAAATTTTATCAAGTTTCGAATTTTCGCTAAGTGAGTGTCTTTCTATCAGGCATGCTTAACGAACGAAACGATATCATTTCGTAACGAAATGATATCGTTTCGTTCGTTAAGCATGCCTGCTTTCTATCAACACTTTTTTAAGTTCAGTTAAATTGTCATTAATGTGGGGATTTTGGATAAAATCCAAAATAGTTATTATCACTTCCTGCCGAAGTGCTGTAATGATGTGTTCGTATTTACTGTTTTCTTGTGTAATTTTTTAGTACTAAATTGTGTTTCTGCATGAATAAACTATGCTTCCGGGCAATTAGTCCAAAATTGTGGAAGTTTTACGGAAACTGACAAAATTTCATTTTGAGTAACATTTGCATACGGATTTGTAATTTGTTGTGGGGAAGTGTCATTTGATAAATCTATCAAAGAGTCATTTAAATTATTAGTAAGTGTAGATGTTTGTGTATTATGTTGTGGTGAACGAAACATTTTGAATTAAATAAAAAGAGAGTTCACTAACTAATAATTTAAATGACTCTTTGATAGATTTATCAAATGACACTTCCCCACAACAAATTACAAATCCGTATGCAAATGTTACTCAAAATGAAATTTTGTCAGTTTCCGTAAAACTTCCACAATTTTGGACTAATTGCCTGGAAGCATGGTTTATTCATGCAGAAACACAATTTAGTACTAAAAAAATTACACAAGAAAACAGTAAATACGAACACATCATTACAGCACTTCCGCCGGAAGTGATAATAACTATTTTGGATTTTATCCAAAATCCCCCCATTAATAACAAATTTACTGAACTTAAAAAAGTGTTGATAGTAAGACACTTAGCGAAAATTCGAAACTTGATAAAATTTTAAACGATTCTGCGATGGGTGATCGTAAGCCATCAGAATTTTATCGTTCATTAATTATATTAGCCGGATCAAATTTTAGTGAAAATGTTTTAAAGAAAATTTGGATGTGTAAACTTCCTAAAAATTTGAGTATGATTTTGGCTAGTTCGAGTTCTAATAATATTACCGAATTAACAAAATTAGCAGATAATATTTGGGAATTGATAAACAAAAATGCAGTATTTTCGGTTAATAATTTTTCGGATACAAAAGCACAAAATTCTGTTGTTGAAAACTTGGTTAAAACCACCTCTTTGATGTGTGAAAATTTTCAGAAACTTTCTTTGGAGTTAGCTGAAATTAAAACAAAAATGTATCGGAATCAATCTAGGTCGCGTTCCAATTCTAGCAACAATTTTAGAAATTCTTTTAGGCGTCGTTCTAACTCGCGTAATAATCCAAATTGGTTGTGTAGATTTCACTACAAATTTGGAAATAATGCTAGAAGTTGTGAACAACCTTGTTCTTATAACAAAAAACAAAGATTCAACAAGCTAAATTCTTCCGTTCTTGCAGCGACGAACAACGGAAATATAGAATTTTCGACGCGTCGCATATTTATTTTTGATAGAGAAAACAAACAAGATTTTTTAATTGATAGTGGAGCAGAAATTTCGGTATTACCTGCGTCTAAATTTCCTCATACGAAACGTTCAGACATAATTCTCACTGCAGCTAATGGCTCAACAATTGCCACTTACGGGAAAAGGCTTTAAAACGTAAATTTAGGTTTAAGACGTGAATTTCCCTTTACATTTTTGATTGCGGATATAGCCAAGCCAATAATTGGCGCTGATTTTCTTTGTAAATATGGTCTTCTTATAGATACTAAACATAAACGTTTAGTAGATCCATTAACCAATCTCTCAGTTAATACAGTATCCTACTTTTGTGATATTCCATTACCTAAATTATTTGTGGTTGACAATAAATTTACAAAATTATTAAAAGAGTTTCCGTCACTTATTTCAGAGCCAGATTATACTAAACCTGTTAAACATACAACAGTACATCGACTTGTAACAGAAGGTAGTCTTCCATTTTCTAAGCCCAGGCGCTTAGATCCGGTAAAATACAAAGTCGCGAAAACGGAGTTTGATTTCTTAGTTAAAACAGGCATTTGTCGGTCTTCAAATTCTTCAATGGCATCACCACTTCACCTTGTACCTAAAAAAGAGTTGAATGATTGGCGTCCATGTGGTGATTTTAGAAGATTGAATATTGTAACTATTCCTGATCGTTATCCCTTACCACACATTCAGGATTTTAATATGAATCTTCATAATAAAAATATATTTTCAAAATTACATTTAGTTAGGACATATCACCAAATTCCTATGGCTGAAGAAGATATTTATAAAACTGCTATTACAACTCCTTTCGGTATGTTTGAATTCATGAGAATGCCTTTCGGACTTAGAAATTCTGCACAAACCTTTCAAAGATTTATAAATGAGGTAGTAGGTGACTTAGATTTTGTATATGCTTACATTGACGACTTACTTTACGTATCCTTTTTCAACGCCTTACAGAGTACGGTTTAAATATTAAACCAAGTAAATGTACTTTTGGTGTAACAAATATAGATTTTTTAGGACATAACATTTCTGGAACAGGTATTCGACCTTCCGATGAAAAGGTATCAGCTATTCGCAATTTCGAACGTCCAAAATCAGTTAAGCAGGCACAGAAATTTATTGGTATGGTAAATTATTATCACAGACACATTCCAAAACTAGCAGAATTTACAAACAAAATTTATGATCTAATTAACAAAGTAAGTAAGAAACGTGACAAAACTTTGGTATGGGACGAGAATTCAAATGAAGCTTTTGAATGCATTAAAGATAAATTTGCATCTACGATATTGTTAAATCATCTTAACAAAGATGCTAAATTATCTTTAACAGTAGATGCATCTAACACAGCGATTGGGGGCGTTATAAAACAAAATTACAATAATAAAATTGAGCCCATTGCATTTTTTTTCTAAAAAACTTTCTCCAACTGAAATTAAGTATAGTACTTTTGATAGGGAATTATTGGCAATTTACTTAAATATAAAACATTTTAGATATATTTTGGAAGGACGACAATTTACAGTTTATACGGTCCATAAACCTCTGACTACTGCTTTAAACTCAAAAACAGAACGAAGTCCTAGACAAACGAGACACTTGGAATTTATAGCACAATTTACTGATGACATACAATACATTAAAGGAGAATCCAATGTTGTAGCAGATACGCTATCTAGAGCTTTTGAGGTTAATGCAATATATAATACAGAACTGAATTTTAAAATTTTACAAACTGAACAACAAAAAGATGATGACTTAAATCAACTTGTATCTGATTCTAAATATCTAAATTTAAAACTAATTAGTATTCCCATTTTAAATTTTAATATTTGGTGTGAAATTTCAGGAGAAACTCCTAGGCCATTTGTACCGAGTAATTTACGAAAGACAGTATTTGATATTTTACATGGAATAGCACATCATAGTTAAAAAATATTATTGGCCTAATATGAATAAGGATATTAATATTTGGTCAAAAGAGTGTCTTAATTGTCAAAGTCTAAAGTTTATCGTCATACAAAATCCCCTGTTGTCAAAATTCAAATTCCCAAGAATAGATTTGAACACATCCATTTAGATATAGTTGGACCATTACCTATTTCAAAAGGACATCGCTATATTTTAACGATTATTGAAAGATTTGCCCGTTGGCCTGAGGCATATGCATTAAAAGATATTTCAGCAACTACAATTGCAAATAAGTTTTTTAGAGAATATATTTCTCGGTTTGGAGTTCCGATAAAGTTAACAACTGATCAAGGTAGCCAATTTACATCGAAATTGTTTTCAGAGTTAACTAAATTACTTGGTAGTCACCAAATTACAACATCCGCCTATCACCCTCAAGGAAATGGTATGGTTGAAAGGTTTCATAGACAATTAAAGACTACTATAATAGCTAGAGAGGACACAAATAATTGGTATGACGAATTACCTGTCATATTACTTGGTTTGCGATCTATTTACAAAGAAGATGTTTCGGCTACACCAGCGGAAATGGTTTTCGGTCAGAATTTACGTTTGCCAGGGGAACTTGTTGTGCCATCAGCTAAAAATTGTTCATCAAATGAAGTTTTAAGTAATTTACGTGAACATTTTCGAAATGTTAGATCAAATCTAAGTCATCATAAAGATGCTGATACTGGAATTTATGTTCCAAAAGATCTTCAAACTTGTAAATTTGCATTTGTTCGAGTCATTAATAAACATTCATTACAACAACCATATGAAGGACCTTACAAAGTTGTGGAAAAAGACCAAAAATGTTTTAAACTTGAAATAGATAATAATATTAAAACAATTCCTATTGATAGATTAAAACCTGCAATAATTGAAACAACAGACACAAACAACACCAAGAATTTACATAAAAAGAGAGTTACATTCAATTTGTTTAATGATAAATTTTCTTGAAGGGGGAGTAATGTAGGGTTCTTATTATTTTTGTTTAACTTTGTATTTTAGTTACTTTGAACTTTGTAATTTTTAAAATGTATTACGAATATTTTAAGTTTCAATATTGATTTTTCAATTTTCAAAAATTTTGTGAAAAATAAAAATAAAAAATAGACGCATACATTTAGGCGTATTAGTAAAATATAGTTTAAAGTTTAAAACGTGGTTTCAATTTCTACAATGTCTACATCAGGGAGGACAGAAATATCACATTTGGATTTTCCGATACCAATTTCTTTAATCGACTTCCAGGTTTCCTTCGAACTCAAAGCAGCACTAAACTTGTTATTATAAAATTTCTGCTTAGCTGACCTAATGGCTTTGTTTGCAGCGATCCTAGCTGCTTTGAAGCAGTTGTGAGCCTCCAGGGTTTTGTATCTTTTCCATCGTGAGTAAGCAAGGTTACGCTGGTGAATTAAGTGTTTTAGATTGGCACTAAACCAAGGGGTATTATTGTGTGTAGCAGCTTTGAGTTTCACCTGCACATGGTTGTCGAAAAGCCTAATAATATGGTTCTGTAGGAATGATGCCTGATCATCGACCGATGTCGGCGTACGAATCAAGCTCCATTCGACCGACTCCACCGCTGCATTAAGGGAACTGTAATCTATGCTTCTAAAATCACGATACGTAAATGAACATTGGATGCGTGACGTTTGAAAGTTGTAACTAAGAAATATCAGATTGTGTTTTGAAAAGCAAGATGCAGACAATTGATCGTAGTGGAGCAATTTCAGGGGATCATTTACAAAAAATAAATCCAGCAAAGAAGAATTTGAGTCAGTAAAGTGTGTAGGTGAAGGTAAATTGGTGGGAAAATGTCCAAGAGACTCCATACTTAGCTTTAGAGTTGAGTCGACGAGAAGGTTGGAGTTGAAAGCCCCAGTGATGATTATATTATCATAGCTTATAAGTAGAGGCTCGAGAAATTCAATAAAGCCAGAGAAGTCAACTCCACGATTAGGTCTGTATGCACAGCCGATAAGAAGCCTTTCATTATTTACAGAGAACATGTCTACGAACACATATTCGACAGAATCACTTGGACTAGCACTGCAGCAAAGTTTACAGGATAAACTACTTTTAACATATATAGCAATACCACCACCATGACCACGTCTATCAGCCCTGAAAAGTTGATATCCATTTAGTTGCACCAAATCATTTTTGTAACATGAAGAAAACCAGATTTCGGAAATACATATAACATCTATATCAGAACCTTCAGATATGAATCTCAATTCACCCAGCTTTTTATATAGGCTTTGCGGATTGAGATGGATGACTTTGAGCCCTTTAGTACGTTTGCTGAATACGCGCAACAGTGTATGTAAGCAGTCTTTGGAACTAGACAACCTATAGTCTAGGACCATCACTATCTATGGGGTATAAAGAATGCTCTGCGGTGCCTAACAATAAAGACAACATAAATGAATGTTTACAAGTATGATAGGGAGATAAAGACGGAAACGAAGGGACGCAAGAACTTAAGTAATATACCATACATAGAAATTAATTTATTGATCATTATTCGTTGGCACACCATCATCTCGAAAGGAACTAGCGCTTTCTTCGCCGGTATTCTCAAGACGCTCCAGAAAATCCAAGCTATGTATTGCTTCAGGGCTGGCGTTGGCTGTTCGTCTGATATGTACCAGACCCTTCTTAGAAAAAACCGCTACTACCTTCCTTTTCTTCTTTAGACGGATCGCTGCCTTGAAGATCGCATGGTTTTGCCTGGACAGCGAAGCATTTACATAAATCGGAGCATTTGAATTTATGCCCACATGAACTAATTGCAGACCCTTGATGTTTGGATTGTTTTGGCGCCTAAAGGTGCCTATACTTTTTAGCAATTTGTTTCTGTCTGTCTGCTCTTAGTCCAAAAATCATTTAGTTGATGTGGCAAACATTTTTTTTTGATGTAATTCATCAATAATGATTCATCAATGGGACGTCATTAATCAAATGTATTAGCGGATTTTTATAGGGCGCCCGTAAATTGTTTAGTCCCGGGTCCGGATTTTCTCTCTACGGCCCTGCATACAGGCATTAGGAATGCAGATACTTTTAGCTTGTAAGTGTTAGTGTAACTATGTATATGTAAGTTAAGAAATTTTTTATAATGGATGGCATTAGGAATGTAGATACTTTTAGCTTGTAAGTGTTAGTGTAATTGTGTATATGTAAGTGAAGAAATTTTGGAAAATGCATTTCTCTAATAAAATCAATGACATTCTTACGCTACACATCAGCTGGAGCTTTGACCTGGCGAGCGCAGGACATGGACACAGAACGTGCTCAACCGTTACTTCCTGCAGCTCACCCTTCCTACACTTGCTGTTATGGACGAGGCCTAACTTTTAAGCATGTGACGCCAGAAGGCAGTGTCCAGTCAATATGCCCATCGTGAGCCTTAAGTATTCTCTTTTCAGAGATATGTGCCACCTTGTGAGTCGAATATCGTAGGATTTGCACATGATCTTAGAAATTTTGCAGCACCACGCTTTTCTCCACACCTTTCTTGCTAGTTGGATCATATGCAACTCCTGTCTGCTTTTGATTTCTCCCAAACGGATTGGGACGTCTATCGTCGACTCAGGGAGTGTTGCACCATCCTTTGCCAACTCATCGGCCTTTTCGTTACCTTCTATCCCTTTATGACCGGGAACCTAGTAAATATGTATGGTCCGGCCTGAACGAAGTATTTCCAATGCTTCTTTGCATTCCAAAATACTTCTTGATAAAGTACTGTGTGAGATTATTGCTTAATCGCAGCCTGACTATCAATATATAAATTGACGCGACTGCAGCTTAAGCACGCTTCCCTCTGAATTTCTGCAGCTTTCTTCACTGCTATAATTTCCGCTTGAAAAACGCTGCAGTAATCTACTTATTTCTGGGTCGACACAGTAAACAGCAGACCCAACACCTTCCATTAATTTGGAACCATACGTATAAACGTTTGTAGCATGTTCTCCCATTTCTGTACCCCGGCACCAACCCTCCGGCTCAATTGTGGCCCCAATATTTCTTTCGAAGCTCAGGCACGGGACCATATATTCCGTTTGCCCGATTTTAGATGGCGCTATACTGGTGTGGCCATGAGGCCTGCACTCAAGCTGTCCCAAGTCCTTAAGCCTTGTTGCCGTTGCTAACGCGATGTTTTTGGCCCTTAGTCTGCAGGCGGGATGTGCAGAATGGCATGCAATGCTGCTGTCGGTAGTTTTTAAGGCTCCCGTTATACCAGTCATTGATACTCCTCTCAAGTTTTTTGGTATACGTACTTTTTTGTGTGGCTGTCCACCAAACAAGAACCCCATCGTAAAGTATGGGTTTGACAATTGCCGTAAGTACCCAATGAGAGAGTTTGGGTGATAGGCCCCACGTGTATCCTAGCATCCTTTTGCATGCATAGAGTGCCGCGGAGGCTTTCTTCGCTCTCTCTTCCGCATGGAGTTTCCACGACAACTTACTATCTAGTATAACTCCTAGATACTTGGTGCTACATTTTTCTTGCAGGATTACCAAGCTTAGGCTTATTCCAATTAGGGACCTTATACTTCCTAGTAAATAATACTAAGTCTGTTTTTTCCGCGTTGGCGGTTAACCCGACTCCAGATGCCCAGGCATGTACATCCCAAAGTGCCTGATGCATCAGAGAGCTGAGTGTTGTTAGGCATTTGCCGCTTATGATGACAGAAACGTCATCTGCATATCCTTAAGTTTGACTGGTCCGCCGTCGAACCGCCTAAGCAATTGGTTTATAACCAGCGTCCATAGCATTGGTGATAAAACCCCACCCTGTGGCGTTCCTCTGTTTACAGATTTCGTTGCTTCGCATAAACCATTGCGATGTGATCATTCTGTAGCTTAGCATGGAGCCGATCCATTTTGCTAAAGCTGGATGAACTTCAATCGAGTTGTGACTGTCCATTAGGGCGGCTCAAATTGTATGGGGATAAAACTGCAGGTGCACATCCAGTTTCTGAATCTATGGGTCATACTGAGTAATACTGTCCATGTGACCATAGGTCTGAAATGAATCTCGAGCCTCTCTAATCAAGTGAGAAAATTTTGATATAAAATTTTCTAACAAAATTAGGAAGGCTCGAAATTCATGACAGACCTATGGTCCCATGGGCAATATTACTCAGTATGACCCATAGATTCAGAAACTGGATGTGCCTTTTCAACAATAAATTTGACCCACTCTACTGTCCACGATTGCTCTTTTCTAGACATTGTTGAAAGCTCCGGCAATGTCCAGAAAAACGCCTAGAGTACGCTTACACAGCCATAAAATTACAATCAGCTGATGAAATCGGCCGGGCTGGTGTTAAAATTGCAACCGATTATAACCGATAATTATCGGCCTGCAGCTTTTTTTCTTACATTTTACTTTTTCGCAAAAATACGCTTGCGTTCATGCTTTTATGTGCTTATCCCATAAAGGGCGCCTGTTTTGCATACAATTAATAAAATTTTCAGTATATCGCACAAATAATTAATTTTTCACAGTAAATGCATGCAATTTATCGGGACGATAAAATTGAACACGCACGAATTTATCGGCAGTAAAAAACGACAACGGCCTACAACAATTCGGGGATCGGTTGAAATGTACACACGCTCCTCTAAATACATGTGTTTATTTTTATCGGACGATTACGACCGGCATCGGGCGATCAAAATCGGTGGCTGTGTAAGCGACTCCTAGGGCATATTCCTGGTGCTCCAAGGCCTTCTCTATATTCATAACCACCCTATGCAATGCAGTATCGACTGACTTGCCTTTGGTGTAAGCATGTTGTGCTGAAGAGAATAATTCCTCGTTCATTTTTGATTTTATATACACATCTATTAATCACTCTAGGGGTTTGAGTAGAAAAGATGTCAAACTAATACGCCTATAGTATTTTGGGTGCAGATGACTGGCTTTTCCCTCTTTTGGTATGAAGACTACTCAAGCCGCTCTCCAAGATTGCGGGACGTGGTTCAGCTTTATGCAACCCTCAAAAATTATTTTTAGCCATTCTATAATCCTTCCAACGGCCATCTGCAGCATAACAGGGAATATCAAACGTTTTTATTGCCCATTCAATTTTGATCTTTGTCACCAATCCTGGTACCTCTCGCTCCATATTAGGACTGTAGACGTCGACTATTGATGTCGACCACGGCAAACGTTTGAAGGACAATGAATTAAGGGCATGCACCTGGAACGTCCGCTCCCTGAATGGGATTGGTGCAGATGCCCGGCTGGTTGATGTCCTCGTCAAAGCAAAATCTGACATCACCGCCCTCCAAGAAATGAGTTGGACGAAGCAAGGAAGAAAGAAGATCAAAAATTGTGGCATCTATTGGAGTGGCCATACGAATAAGCGCAGTTTCGGCGTCGGATTCGTGGTGGGAGGGACACTTTGTCGCCAAGTGCTGGCTGATTGACTTTGCCGGTGCTCGAGACATTGTCATATCCAGCACGAGGTTCATGCATAAAAAGATACATCAAGCTACATGGCTGTCTCCTGATCGAAATACTCGCAATCAGATCGATCACGTTGTGATAGACGGACGGCATGCCTCCAGTGTTTTAGATGTGCGCACGATCCGAGGACCTAACATCGACTCAGACCATTATCTCTTTGCAGCCAAAATACGCACCCGCCTAAAACCAAGGAAAAAAACACAAGGAAAGCTAGACGTCGAAAAGCTTCAATCACAACAGACTGCCAATGATTTCGCAACTCGACTCTCACACCTGCTCTCTGAGAGCGGAACTCATCCTGAAGGAATGCAGGAGCAGTGGGAGCATATCTCCAAAGCACTTCGTACTGCCGCCGAGGAAAAAATTGGTTACCGGCAGCCACGAAAAAACAACTGGTACGATGAAGAATGCCCCGTTGCAACCGAAAGAAAAGACGCTGCCTACAGGGCTACGTTAAAAGCGAGCGCGACAAGAGGAGTGTGTGAAGGAGCGACTGGCGCGCCTTCTTGGACGGCCATAACCGTTTAGACGGTTAAGCGCCAATTAAGTAAGTAAGTAAGGGGTTTATACAGGAATTCAGCACACGTTTTTAGCACAAGAGATGGAATTTCATCAGGTCCGCTAGAATAGGAAATTGTTAGGTTTTCCAGATGTCTTCCGTAGGAATATACGGAACAAATGCTGAATTAAGCGAGGACAGTTTGAATGGATAGTTCAATGGCGGGGAGTCATAGGCAGTGGAGTAATTGGATTTAAAGAAGGTGGCAAACATATTGGCGATTTCATTTTCATCATTAGAACTTAGATCGTTAAACTTCATTACGGTTGGAAACCTCTTGATTTTTCTTTTCGAGCTGATGAACGAATAAAACGACTTTGGATTTGAGGAAATTTTATGCTTAAGCTTATGCTTATTTTTTATATATTTTCTATCTAGCCGTATTCATTTCTTCTTTTTGTTCATACTTTACCCCCATATTTTATTCGTTAAGTATATACTACATTTTGTTTGAGTTGCATAGCAGTGTAAATTTAATGTTTCTTTTTTTAAGTCCTTTAAATGACTATGTCCTCTTCTAATGTTATGAGTTCCAAAGACTCTACTTATACTATGTTGCGTGTCCTTGGCAAGCAAGCAAGCGGGCTTAATATAATTCATATAAATGCTCAAATTTGAAAATTCCTCCATAATTTGAAATTTATAAATGAAGGCAGCTATGTTTATAAAAAAACTGGTAAAATTAGTGGTTGTTTATGCGATTGGCGGCCACCGCGGTGTGATGGTAGCGTGCTCCGCCTACCACACCGTATGCCCTGGGTTCCCACCCCGGGCAAAGCAACATCAAAATTTTAGAAATAAGGGTTTTAAATTAGAAGAAAAATTTTCTAAGCGGGGTCGCCCCTCGGCAGTGTTTGGCAAGCGCTGCGGGTGTATTTCTGCCATGAAAAGCTCTCAGTGAAAACTCATCTGCCTTGCAGATGCCGTTCGGAGTCGGCATAAAACATGTAGGTCCCGTCCGGCCAATTTGTAGGGAAAATCAAGAGCACGACGCAAATTGGAAGAGAAGTTCGGCCTTAGATCTCTTCGGAGGTTGTCGCGCCTTATATTTATTTTTTTATTTATTTAAATGCTCAAAGTTTATTTAAAAAGATTGACGAATTTATATACCTTTTTGAAGATTCACCAATCGACGTTCTTTGTGTTTCTGAGACGTGGTTTACCTCACGCCATAGTAACAGTTTGGTGAAAGTAAATGGTTACAAACTTTACAGAGCTGATCGCTATGGTCATGGTGGTGGTGTTGCGATTTATGTAAAGGAAAGCTTGTCCTGTAGATTAAGTTGTGTTTCTAGTGAAGGTGATCCTGTTGAATATGTGTTTGTTGAAATAGTTTCTAATCATGATAAGCTTCTTATTGGATGTGTATACCGACCCAATCGGCAGGTGAATTTTATGGATTTCACCGAATTCGTTCAATCACTACTAGGAAACTACAGTAATATCATAATTGCCGGTGATTTCAACAGCAATTTGCTTGTTTAATGCCAACATTAAACATTTAATCAATGTGCGTAATAAAGCATACTCGCGGTGGAAAAGGTACCGTACTGCAGATACGTATAACCAATTTAAATCGGCTCGAACTACTGCTGCCAAAGCAATTAAAAGAGCGAAAAGTTTGTTTTATCATAAAAAGTTTAGCCTGGCAATGAACTCGCGGCAAACCTGGAATACAATAAGGGCGATTGGCGTGGGAAACCCCAAAGAAAGCCTACCTGTTCACTCTGACTTAGATGAAATTAACGTTAATTTTGCTAGTTTGCCTGTATCAAACCCTCGTGTTAGTCTTGACAACTACTGTGAACGTGTAAATGTTAGTGCCAGTCCTCTTGAATTTATGTGTGTTGATGACTGTGATACTGTGCAAGCCATCTCTCCGTGAAGTCAAACGCTACTGGCTTTGATGGAACCAGTGCGAATTTTCTCAAAATTATATTGCCAAAGATTCTGTCACATGTGACCCATCTAGTTAACTCCATACTAACGACCTGTGTAGTCCCCAGGTGCTGGAAAGTTGCTAAAATCATTCCTGTACATAAGAAAAATAACGAGTACAGGCCCATTGCTATCCTACCATTTTTGTCTAAAGTTGTTGAGCGTATCCTTCATAAGCAAATAATGTCATATGTGAATGATAACAGACTTCTAACAGACCGTCAGTCTGGTTTCAGACCGAAGCGAAGTAGCATTTCGGCTCTGTTGGATTTTATAGAAAGTATTAGGATGGAAATTGATGGAAATAATCTTGCTTTTCTAACTCTACTCGATCATTCCAAGGCGTTTGACTCAGTTGATCATGAGCTTCTATGTCGCAAGCTACAAAATCTTTTTAATTTCTCTTCTCGTGTCACTGCTCTGATTAGGTCCTATCTCGTGCAGAGATCTCAGGCTGTGTATGTTGGTGGCAATAGGTCTAATTTTGTACCTGTACTCAGGGGTGTTCCGCAAGGTTCAATCCTGGGCCCTTTGTTGTTTGTGTTGTATGTTAATGACTTACCCAATGCGCTAAGATATTGTAATGTTCATATTTATGCTGATGATGTTCAACTCTATGTGTCCTGTCCTCCTGATCGCGTTGGCATGTGTATTAATGATATTAACTCTGAATTGAAGAATGTAAGTGCATGGGCATCTGCAAATGGCTTATCAATTAATCCTGCAAAATCTAAATGTATTGTCATTCGCAGAAAAGCCTTCGATACACGAAACTTAGACAAGGTAATGCTAGACGGTGCAGTTATTGAATATGTTGACTCAGCGAAAAACCTTGGTCTGGTATTTAATCAAACTCTGACATGGAATAATCATATCATTAGTAGAGTAGGTAAAGTGTATGGAATGCTTCAATCGTCAAGGTCGGCACTGCTTACTTACACTAGACACAAAACTCTGACATCTGAACGTCAATTTTTTATCTACGAGGTACGTCTTTGGAACTCACTTCCAGTTAGTTTAAGGATTATTACTAATACACTGCAATTTACAAATAAAGTGTTTAGTTTTTACAATGATTGTTAACCACTACAGCTCTATTTTAATACCTTCTATATTATTGAATGTGGACTTTTACATATTATATTTAATTTTTTCAAAATATTTATACCTAATTTTTATTTTTTTTCTCCCTTTGTGTTTCCTTTTATAATGTATCCCTATTTCCCATTTTCTTACTTCTCCCCTTTTTTATGTTAAGTATTTTTAATTATCAGAATACCTTATTGTATCACACGTGACTGGCACTTTTAAATAATTTTTTCAAAATTGTTGTGTCAGGATGAATATATATGTTAATAAATAAATGTTAATATAATAAGCTTTTTTAAGTATTCCGCATAATATCTTCTCTGGAGCCTATTGTACCTGTGGCGCAGAATAGAGTAGGCCGCATAGTCACTTGATCCGGCTAATTTGAATCTCATAAAAGAACGCGTTTTTCGATTTTTAAGATATTTGAGTTCTTTAGAGCTCCAAGCAGAAGTTGGAATTGCTGAAGAGGTGTTAGATATAGGTACGCATTTCTGAAATATCGCATATAAAGCATTGTTAAAGTGTGTACATCTCCTTTCGACATCTCCATCGTAGGCGGGTCAAGAAATTGTGGAAACCTCAATAAGCACAGACAAATTAGCCTTCCTGAAAAGAAACCGGCCAGAACACACATTCCAGCCAGAGCCGGATGGTATACATCAGGGATGGGCCTATTTTCGCCTCCTAAATCAGTTTCAGTGCCGGCGAGTGCTAGGTGAGACGTTTATGTGTTTTGGGGTGTTAGGGGAGTAAAAAAATACATTGGAAATATCGTACGCTTCGCCTCAAACGATATTCATCGCAAGAAGGTTGCGGAAACACTAAAAAACTGAAATGAAACTATTCTCTCATCCTCGAAAACCAATTCCCACACTGTTTTGCAATAGTACGAAAACAAAAACATACATTTTTTGGCAAGAAATACGAAAAACGGAATAACAATAGACTGAAGTCGACTTTATGTTAAGCCGCGCATTATTGATATTCATTTCTCCTTCACATACATTTAATTATATGCAAGCCGATTCATTTTGCAATATATACATAAAAGTATTTAAAAAAGTATTTTTAAAGTAGTAGCATTAGAGGAAGTAGTAGTAGAAAAACGTACTATTGCACGTTTCGTATACAATCGTGGGAAAACGAAACCCTTTTCAGACTTGTTGGCAGTGTTGCCATGATCCTAGAAAGAAATGTATCAGTTTACAAATAAAAAAAAGGTACCAATCGCATAAAAAAAAAATAAATGTAAGGCGCGATAACCTCCGAAGAGATCTAAGGCCGAGCTTCTCTTCCAATTTGCGTCGTGCTCCTCTTGATTTTCCAACTCCGAACGGCATCTGTAAGGCAGATGAGTTTTCACTGAGAGCTTTTCATGGCAGAAATACACCCGGAGCGCTTGCCAAACACTGGCGAGGGGTGACCCCGCTTAGAAAAATTTTTTTCTAATTTAAAAACCTTATTTCTAAAATTTTTGATGTTGCTTTGCCCGGGGTGCGAACCCAGGGCATACGGTGTGGTGGGCGGAGCACGCTACCATCACACCACGGTGGCCACCAATCGCATAAACAACCACTAATTTTACCAGTTTTTTTATAAACATAACTGCCTTCATTTATAAATTTCAAATTATGGAGGAATTTTCAAATTTCTTCAGCTCACATACATATATTAAATCCACACTGCAAAAATTGTTAGAGCATGTTTTGCATGTGTGTTTAATTTACGGCGACCATTTTTCTAATTTTAAAACTTGCTTTGCTTATATTTGAATCATAAAGTAACTTTTAAAATTAAACTGAAAATTCTGTTCGAATTGTGAATCACAAAAGCGACATTACATATTTGTGGCCTTTAGTGCGAGCGAAGCCGCCGGTAAATGCTTGTTTATCCTAAAACGCTTAATAATTTGAACATAATAAGAGCGGTGGCAGCTCTATTTTCCACATATGTATAAGGCCAAATACTCTCTCTTTACCAATCTTATGTGTGTTCGTATATTATTCTCTTCCTGTGTTCTTCGCCCCACATACCTGCATTTTATCGTCCTTCACCTAGCACTTAAATGCGCAAAGCGTGCCCGTATGAGCAAAAGGCTCATACGAGCCGTTTTTCCCATCGCTGGTATACATCTTCGGGCAGAATTATTGGATCACATCGACTCACTGAACAATTCGACGAGTCATCTGAAAAAATTAAGTCTAAGCATTTACCAAATTCATTATGAATCCTATTCAGTTGATAGAGGCCAATATCTGTAAAGGTTTTAGAAATTCATAAAATATATCGCAAGATGATGTGGGAGCTAACAAACCATCAATAAGATTCCAAAACACTAAAGTTAAATTAAAATCACCAGCCACGATGACAGAATCAACAGACCTAGCCAAAGAAAATACAAACCTCACAAAGCTGTGAGGCATGTTTTATATATATAGAAATATCTGACTTGGGTGGAATATATAATGCTACAAAATATTTGTAAATAGAAGAGAGTTTTACTCTCACGCAAAGGAACTCAACATCATTAGAGTCCGCGAAATACATTTCCTCCGCAGAGAACCTGGTATGCACGGCTTGATTGCCGTGATTGCCACCACGAACTCTGTTTAGACGATCTTTCCTAAATATTTCATTTCTGGGTAAGAATCAAAAATTCGTAACTGAAGTCATAGCTATGTACGAAAAGATCCACTAATTTAGTATTAAGACCCCTAACATTCTGATAATAAATACAGAGAGTAGTATTTTCTGACAAATTTAGAGGCAATCGCACGTTAAGATAATTGTTTAGGGAATCAGTTAAATCTACGACACTGGGATTTTCTCCGGGCTTCGGAAAAAACGGAAGGGTTTAATAATTACGTTGGTGGGACACAGCGCAGCGTTAAAAATTTTGCTATAGTCAGATGCAAACACACGAATTTTAAATGAAACTCACCAGAGTTTACATCGACATCTCTCTTAGTCAACTTGAAGCAAGCTAATTTGGAGGAAGCAATGCCAAAGTGAAAATAAATGTATTTAACAATACTCTCTTCAGTAAGTGACGGCTTAAAATATGAGACATGGATCCACTTAGCAGTAGCAATTTTGTTGTTGGATGACACTTACTCGTTCCACAAAAATTGTCCATTGTAAGAAGTTGAAACAAACGTTAAGACGAAAACTACGAGAGCTATTAAAACACACGTCCGCGCGCAACGAAAGTCAACTGACTGTAATGGATTAACTGGGAAGATCACGGAGATAGTCTATGAGGTGGGTTTTGTCGAAGGCTGAGTTAGCACTCAGTCAATCCCAGGGGGGTCGCCAGTAGCGGCTGTTGCGGGTGGCGGCTTCCCATAATGACGCTGTCTCAGTGGGGGTGGCGGAGGGACTTGCGAGGAATTAATAGAATTATGGTTAGTGCCGGTCCGCTAGCTGGAAACCACCGCCTCCATGCCCGCACGATGGCAGGGCTGGACGCGGAGTTGTACCAGCCGGAACTCCGTAGGCCGATCCATGGGCTGAGGGGAAGTGCACCTTACGGCACAGCGGTAGCCCCTTTAGCTGCTGGACCGGGCTACGGCTGGAGCCGGGGCGGAGGGGAAAAGGGCTGGATGGTCATAAGGCGGCGAATCCCCCTCTACTTAACTGGGACACGGTCGAGAAAACCATAAAGGCGGCGACCCGTTTTCCCCGCAAGCAAGGATGACCCGTTCCCTGACGGCGCTCCTTCCACTCCGGTGGTGCGGTTGGCTCACTCGCTGTTCAGTGCTGACTCGCTAGCTGGACACCACCGCCTCCATGCCCGCCCGATGGCAGGGCTGGACGCGGAGTTGTACCATAAAGGCGACGACCCGTTGTCCCCGCAAGCAAAGGGTGACCAGTGCCGTGGCGGCACCCCCTTTCCCTCTGGGAGTGGGATTGGCTCGTTTGCTGGACATCGCCCATCCCGTGTTCGCACACTAAAGTAAGGTGCCGGGGAGCGGTGCACCAGCTCTGTCCTTGCCGGTTCGTAGGCTGCGCGGAGAAACTGGGCCCGAAGGCACCACGCTGCGCAGCTGTAGAACCGGGTCGGCTGGAGCCTTAGCTGAGGGGAAGGGGTGAGGTAGCCATAAGGCGGCGAGTCCCCCCTACTTAGCTGGGACACGGGCGAGAAAACCATAAAGGCGACGACCCGTTGTCCCCGCAAGCAAAGGGTGACCCGCGCTAAGGCAGCACCCCTTCCACTCAGCTAGTCAGGAGGAGTGACTGGGCTGCTGAAAGCAACGACTTCATCTGACTAACCTGCGAGGAATGAAGTGCCAACAGCAAATTCATTCTCTTTTATACTGTTTCTGCTATGATGCGAGTGAGAAATGAACCGCTAATTGGGCACTTCAGTGATTTTCCATTTACTGTGAGCTGGCGTGTTATGTGCATATTATTGTTGTCGCCAAATGCTATTCGCATGCATTGGTATGTAACTGCTGCTGTTGGCTACATGTTAATGTACTAAGTAGGTATACTCTCAGGCGTAGGTGAAAAAGGTTTACAGTGGGGGTCTCAGGCGTAGGAGAAAAAGGGTTGCAGTAGGGGTCGTACTATTGTAACGCTACGTTACAGTCCCCCTCCCACTTCGGTTGACGGAAAGCTGTTGCGAGGAAAAGGAGTATCACACCAGGCCTGGCCTAGCTGTTATATGTATGCCGTTATGCCGGCTTTGCCGGTGTGTATGTGTGCATCGTTTTATTAACATTTTTTTCATAAAATATACAGTCATTCCACAAGTTAATTCCAAAAAAATGTTTACATATCAGGTTTAATTACAATTTCATTGTTCTTAAAACTAACAGAATATTTAATTTTAAAATAATGCAAAATTCATGAATATTATAATTAAGTTGCCGTCCTTCTTCTTCCATCCTTGACACATTGGCGTTGTTCTCATCTACCTCGTGTTGTGATTCCATTATGACCATTAGGTATTCGGTAATATATGGGCCGAAAAAAAATTTGGTACCCTTTATATTTTGACTCGGTTGACTGGCCACTGGTACTGCTTCCTCCGTGTGCACCCGCCCTAACGTCGCTTTATTTCGCCGAAGTTTATGTCTGTTGATGCTTTTGTATCCTCTTTGCTGACCATATTTACTGCAAACGCGATTTGTGGAGTCTCCTGATCCCATGTGCGATGGTCGCTCAGGAACGGTGCTAACGCTTTTCCGCCGAACTGCTTCCCATTGTCGATGAGGAAGGTTTCCGGACAACCAAGTCGGTATATTACCGCTTTCTTGTAACGTTTGAGCACGCTTGCCGTTGTTGCTTGGAGCACGGGGATATCTAAAAAGATTAATTTCGTTAAAAGAATACGGAAACAAGTTTCAACTATGTGTGCAATAAATATTTACAACACGATCGTTAAACCACATTTTGAATTTTGTTCCACTATCCTTTTCTTGAGCACAATGTCAAGTATAGATAGAATGCAAAATAAAGCTATGAGGTCTATTCTTAAATGTAGTGTAATGACATCGATTTCAACGCTTCTTGAAACGTTGAAATGGATGTCTGTAAATCAGCGTATTATGTTTAACGCGTTATGCTTTATGTTTAAAATTAAATATAATATTTTACCAAGATATTTAACGTCCGAGATATGCTATGTAGCTGATATACAACCATATCCCCTTAGGAACAATATTTATTTTAGAAGACCACCTCTAATGTCAAGTGTTGTGCCGCACTTTGTTTTATAAAGGAGCTAGCTTGTTTAATTCATTGCCGATGGAAATAAAGTCTGAATCTAATATGTACATATTTAAGAGAAAAGTGATTGATTTTGTTAAAGTTAATTATGATTAAGGTTTGAAATGTAATAATGAATTACTGCATTTAATTTATAATTTAAAAAGTAGCTAAATTGCTAAATAAATAAACTCTACTACTACTAAAAAAAAAACTCCACCCACTTGCAGAATTTGTAGATCATGGCGAGGAGGTAAGTGCTTCTTTGCTTTGAACGCGGCAGTGGTGGCACGAAGTCGGCGGTTACTATTTCCCATGGCTGAGTATATTGCATGGTTGCCAATAATCTCCCCGTGATCTTCTCTGCCACTTTTTATTGTGGAAAATATGTCTGGCTCGGTGTTTTATAACGGGCGGCGGGGAGCGCATTGCATATCGCGTTCGGCGCTCCTTTTCGGTACTCTTCAGAGTTGTATTTTTTGTATAGCCGGGTAACGGGGGTAGAAGCGTTGCTTCAGCGGTCGGTTATGCTTACGGATGGTCAAATGTTTGGCTGCGGTAATTGGGCTGACGGTTTTGCTCAATCGCTTGTGGTGGTGCGCTGAAAAAGTTTCCTGCTCCGAATTTCGGACATTGCCCACGTGTTCCCGTCTGGTCATTGCACATAGTGTGTCTAGCTCGGCTGATCTCCTGGTAAAGGTGACTTCTACGGCTGGCCATCTAGCGTGGGGGTGATTCCCCTTTCCCGTAGAAAGTCCATTCCTAAGATCATCCGTTCTGCCAGGTTCGGGATGAAGGACATCATTGTGTTAGTCGTTCGTCCTTGGTATGTAATCGTTACTGGGTAGGAATTCGAACTATAGACACACGTCTGATCTACCAATTGGACGCTCCGCCTGTTGAGACGTGGTTTGATGTTGTTCCTCTACAGGTGATATCGTATTGACTCATCGACGTATGATAGGGTGGCGCCGGTGTCCACTATCTCGCCCACGCTCATGCCTTCGACGGTTATCGGTATGTAGAAACGGTCATCTACTTGCATTTCGGCAGCGGACTCGCAGGCTGGTGCTTCAATTGGCTTCTGTGGCCGAACAAATAATGCTTGCCGGCTTCCTCTCACGTAGTTTGACGGTATCCTGGATGTGTTTTTGTCGGTGAATTGGTTGGTCGAAGGGCATAGGCAGTCCCTGGAGAGAATGTTGTCTTGTCCACACCTTGAGCAGAACATTCTCCAGCGGCCCCTGCATTGGAAGCGGTGGTTTCCGCGTTCCTTGCAGCACCAACAGCACTCCTTTCTGTCGTACTCCGTTTGAAGATGATACAGGCTGTGGACCACCACTTTGCCCTGTTTCGCTTCCTCGCTTTTTAGCAGCTCATATTCCTCCGTTATTTCCAGGAGCTCGTCGATCGACTCGCTGCGTTTAACGAAGAGGCGGTACTCAACGCGTAGGCCATCGTAGATCCGTTGGAGGTGGTTTTCCTTACACATTGTCGGGTGCTGGCGGATCAGCGTTTCCAATTCGAGGATGTAGTCTTTGGGCTTTTTCACGGTCGTGTTGCTTGCGTTGTCGGATGGCCTCTTCCAAATGTCGAAGATGGCGCTTGGGCAGGAAAAAATTGTCCACCTCCGTTCGAAAATCGCTCCATTGATCTATTTGTCCCTGCTCGGGCGCCATTTATGAGGTGGGTTTTGTCGAAGGCTGAGGTAGCACTCAGTCAATCCAGGGCCAGGTAGAGGTCCCACAAACCCCCACTGAATAAGAACACAGTAGTTATGTGTTAATGACGAATACACACACACACACACGGCTTGAAGAGTAGTGAGGGCAGCAGCTTTCCGTACAAAGATAGCGGGGGAGGGAGGCTAGCGGCGGCTAATGGTCGTTGTAGTAGCGGAGGGGTCGGTACGGTGGTTGAACGGCGGTGCAGGAGCGGGCGGGTTGGTACGGTGGTCCGGGGGAAGCGGCAGGATCAGCGCGGCGGCCGGACGGCGGACAGTATTAGCGGACGGATTGGTGCAGTGGTATGGGCGCAGTGGCAGGATTAGCACGGCGGCTGGACGGCGGACGGATGGATGTAGCGGTATGGACGCAGTGACGGCACCAGCAAGCTGGCTGGACAGTGATAAGGTAGCGCGGCTAACGGTCGTCGTAGCAGCGGCGCAACAACGGTAGGATAGCGACGACAACAATAGGGCAACGGAGCGCGTACCAGTGGCGTGGCCAGGGCGAGTTGTCGGTGCAAACGTTTGTAAGGTAACCCTTATGTTAAGTGCTGATTGACCATAACATCAATCATTAAATATTAACCACATCAATTTTTTTGACCACAGCAATCACTCACAATGAGGGTTGCCTTAACAAATGTCACTTTGAATGACGCCAGAATATTTGCGCGAGTTAAACCGAACGGTCGATCTAATTTTACTTGTGGTAGTTGTAATAAATTGGAAATAATCAAAGTGCTCAGTTAACTTACTTTTGTGATTTTTAATAACTTTTTTATTAAATAAACTGTAAACGTTTTCACCTAAATCAGTGGAACAATCTTTATTTCAAATTAATGGGAACAAGTGTGAGTAAGCTTATGCTAGCAATTGTGCAGATTTTTCGACTGAAGACACCAGTCTACAAACACATGGGGACCATCCTTGCCAAGCAAGAAATGGTCTCCCTAAATAGCGACTGTGACTCCGGCTACGGAAAAATATCTCCTGGGAGATGGGAAAAACCTCCCAGCATAAAATACTAAAATTTAGAATAAAATGTGCGCTGGTGGTAGTGGAAAAATAATGCGTGGTGGTTGTGTGAATAATAATATAAAATACGTGGAGTAAAATTTAATTCCCATCTATCAATTTCACTAAAAATTATAACATTTAAAAATACAAAAAAGAAATGCATAAATTAACATAAAATACCTAAATTTCAAAATTACATGAAGTAAATCGAAAAAAAAATTTCAAAAAAAAAAATACAAAAAAAAATATAAAATTATAAAAAGACTACAAAAAAAATTTGCAAAATTTCAATAAGACTACAAAAATTTTTTTTTAATAAAATTTAAAAAAACTACAAAAACTATAAAATCTCAAAACTACAAAAAAATTATAAAATTTAAAACTACAAAAATTACAAAATTTAAAAGAAACTATAAAATCTCAAAAACTACAAAAAATTAAA
This sequence comes from Eurosta solidaginis, assembly GCF_040869045.1. Lineage (NCBI taxonomy): Eukaryota > Metazoa > Arthropoda > Insecta > Diptera > Tephritidae > Eurosta > Eurosta solidaginis. The sequence continues at coordinate 117,729,474 of NC_090321.1, forward strand.
AAAATTTCAAAAACTACAAAAAAAAATTATGAGATCAAAAAACTACAAACAAAAATTTTATACAATTTCAAAATCTACAAAGGAAAATTCCTAAATGGCAAAATGGACTTTTTAGAACTTCTTCGTATATACATACATTTAAAAATAAATTTGAGAAAATCTTAAAGGAATTTAAAAATAAAAATTTTTTTTGGAACTTGAACCAAAGTTACGTGTAAAATTGTGGTGGTACATACATAAACATATACATATGTAAAAAGTTTTTGAAGTTGCTGTACCATGCCATAACGGTGACACATAAGCACAACCACCTGCTACGTCTTTACAAAACACTACCGTTAATAGCGGTATAACCACGCCATCAACTCAGCTTGAAATATACAAAAAGAAAGGCAAAGAGGAAAAATTCACTTGATAACGGCAGACAACACCAACAACAACGAATTTCAGCAATATACAAGCGAAGGCAGCAAGCAAAGCAGAAAAAGGCGCGGTTAATACATACGTACATAAAATTTGAAATTTGTACATAAGTAGACATTTTGGCTTTCTCATTATACATGTATACTCTAAACGTAGCAACAATTTTTCGTAAAACACATATGCATGCAGCAACACAATTTAACACTTTTGCTTATAAACATACTTTTCCTATAGGCGTTTGTATACTACGCATGTAGCAACACACTTTTTCTATTTCAAAGACAAAAACATGTTTAACTAAATAAACTATGAAATGGAAATTTTCAAATTATATTGAAATATAAATTTAAATATCGGAAAAAATTCGAATGTACATTAAACATAAATATAAATAAATGTAAGGCGCGATAAACTCCGAAGAGATCTAAGGCCGAGCTTCTCTTCCAATTTGCGTCGTGCTCCTCTTGATTTTCCCTACAAATTGGCTGGATGGGGACCTACATGTTTTATGCCGACTCCGAACGGCATCTGCAAGGCAGATGAGTTTTCACTGAGAGCTTTTCATGGCAGAAATACACCCGGAGCCCTTACCAAACACTGCCGAGGGGCGACCCCGCTGAGAAAATGTTTCTTCTAATTGAAAAACCTTATTTCTAAAATTTTGATGTTGCTTTGACCGGGGTGTGAACCCAGGGCATACGGTGTGGTAGGCCACGGTGGCCGCCGTACATTAAACATAGTAATTTTAAATATACGGCCACCACACGCATATATTACTGTCTTTCTTTTTCGATCATTAATATGGAACTTGAATTTTTTTATTTAAAATGCGAACATTGCTTCGTGATAAATACAATCGGAAAAATATTTTTTCAAATTTATAATTTTTTTTTTAAATTATACATCAATCTTATATGTATAATACCAAAAATTTATCAAATCTTTTTGTTAAAATTTTGCGATAATTATTCAAACCTAATCAATTTTAAAAATTCCTAATGACTTTAAATATCAATATAGATGGGTTACAGTCATATCATAGTAATGGTGAAAATTTATTTTTATTGGTGAAAGCTTACTTTTTCTCTTTTTCGAATTATTTCTTCGGAAATAAAACATATTGATATTATAAATATTTACATACTTTTTTCAACGAATACAGTGCTTTATATATATTTTCCAAAACAATTTTGAAAATCATTCGACGAATACAATGCTCTAGATATATTTTTCAAATCCCTTTCCAAAACGATTCAACTTATACAGTGCTTTTAAATATTTCAAAAATTTTTGTTCAAATGAAAGGAGTTATAATTCCAGTTATTCAATGAATACAGTGCCATCCAAATATTTAAACAATTCCTTCGAAGTATCACACGAATACAGCGTCTTTCAAATATTTCAACATCCTTTTGCATTTACGATTCTTTTCAAACTATGCATCATATACAGTGTCTTTCAAATATTCCACCAGTTTCTTTTCATTATTAAACGAATGCAATGCGGTTTAAATATTTCAACATCCACTTGCATTTACAATTACTTCAAAGTAAGACACGAATACAGTGCCTTTCGAATATGTGAATTTTCTTTACCATTTACCAATTAACTCATCGATTTTGAATATTTGGAATCTTCTCTGATTCACAAAAAAAAAATTTTTTTAATTGTATAGAACCATCACAGAGTGAATGAATAGTTTAAACCTCATTTTTGTATAAACAGTGCCTATTAGCGTTAGTCTTAAAATTTTTTCGAATTTTTTTTTATAAAACCGCTTTTACTGCTACGGAGGTAAGCATTTCCAATAAATGTAATAAAGTTTTCAGATGTCAGTTGTCAAATGTCAGATTTTGATTCCAATTTCAAAGATTTACGTTCTAATTTCACTAAAGTTACCAAACGAGTTTTAAATAGCCGATCTATCTCAGCGAAAAAGTCTATACAATATGAAGATGCTTTAATTAAAAGCTATAACGAAATTATAAAAGAAGTAAATTCATATTTTGAAAATCGAAATGAGCCTAATTCAATAATCGAAAGTTTGTCAAAGTGCAGAGAACAACTCAGTAAATATTTTTCTAGAATTAACTGCCATATAAAAATACCTAGACCTTTTTGAATTAATACAAGAAAGCGAATCAAGCTCTGATTTTGACACTGAGGAAGAATTCTCTGACGCACCGACAACTTCAGCATACAAAGCTAGTATTATTAAAAAAAGTACCGTATCTTTTCTTGAGGATTTCGCTGGATTTACCAATTCAGTTAACATTAATAAATTAGATACAATTAGCGAAGAACAACCAACAATGGCGACTGCAGAACAAGCATCAATAATAGAAGGAATGACTTAGGGAAAAGCGCACGAGACCTAGTAAAATCCATTTTAGCGTCAACTACGTTTACTGATTCTAAGGATGTAGTTGCGAAAATGATCGTAGAACAAATTAACCAAGCAAGTGATAGACAGGTATTAGCGTTTAGATCGCGTTATAACAGGCAAAATAGTAGTTTTCGAGGTAACTTCAGGTCAAATCAATATAATAGGAACAACTTTTGGACGTACAACAACAATTTTAGCAGAAACAACAATAGTTATGGCTCGCGAAGTAATGGTAATTTTCGTAATAACAATAGCAGACCCGTAAACAGAAACAACAGCAATAACCAACAGTAACAACAACAATCGACGTTCAAATACAACAAATAACCCTAGTGTTCGCACTTTAAACGCCAACGGCCCTCATCAGCGAACACTGGGGGACCAGAATCTGAATTAAATAACGTTTTTCAAAATAAATCAATTTATTGTCTAAACCTGAACTACTCAGATTTTATCGAATTGAATTGTAATGACTCTTTTAAACATGCACTTTCTTAGTAGATACACAGGCTGATATATCAATTATAAAACTTTCAAGTTTAAAACAAAATATTTCTATAAATAACAACAATATCATAAATATAACGGGTGTTACGACAGATACAGTTTCAACTTTGGGTACCATAAAAACAGAACTTTTCTATTCAAATTTTTCAATTCCACATACTCTAAATGTAGTAGATGACAAATTCAACATTCAGATGGTATTTTAGGCAAAGACTTTTTGAAAAAATACAATTGCATAATAGACTATGCAAACGAGAGCATAACAATTGGCATTGGCAAAAATATTCATAAAATTTAAATTTTACATAATACAACTGATAACACCTTGGCAATCCCTCCTAGATGTGAAGTTTATCGCTTATTTAAGCTGAAAAAATCTAAATATCCAGTTTTTATAAACGCACAGGAAATTTGTAGTGGTGTGTTCACCGCAAAGTGTATCGTTGACACCAACAATCCGATAATAAAAGTTTTAAACGTCACCGATGAGGTAAAATACATTAGAAATTGTAACATAGTTACGGAAGAAATCACCAAATATAATGTGTATAAAATAAACGATATTTCAAAAGATTCGAAAAGATAAGAGGAATAAAAGTCAATTTTAGAAAAACAAATGCCAAATTATGCCAAACCAAAACTTCTCGATTTATGTCTAAAATATGATGACGTGTTTGCACTAAAGACTGCACGTATGACGCTTAACAACTTTTACTAACAGAAACTACGACTGACAGCTAAAAATCCTGTTTACATAAAAAATTACCGCTTACCATATTGTCAGAGAGAGGAAATCAATAGACAAGTTGATAATTTATTACAAAATGATCTTATAGAACACGGTTATTCTAACTATAATAGTCCATTAATACTAGTACCAAAGAAAAGCCCAAATGGACAGAAATCATACCGCATTTGTGTCGACTTTGGAGCCGTAAACAAAAAATTGATAGCAGACAAATTCCCACTTGCACGAATAGACGATATTTTGGATAATCTAGGCAGAGCCAAATATTTTTCTACATTGGATTTGTATTCAGGTTTTCATCAAATTCCATAAAATAAAGATTCTAGAGGCATCACCTCATTCAGCACTGATCGTGGTGCTTTTCGATGGAAAGTTTTACCATTCGGTTTAAACGTAGCTCCGAATTCATTCTCAAGAATGATGTCAATTGCCTTTTCAGGAATTTCTCCCAACCAAGCCTTTTTATATGTCTATGATCTTATTTATAGTCATTGGGTGTAGCGAAGCTCACCATCTTAAAAATTTAGAACAAGTCTTTCAAACATGCAAAAAATTTAATTTGCGTCTAAATCCCGAAAAATGCAACTTCATGCGTTCAGAAGTCACTTTCGAAGGACACAAATGCTCTACTTCCAGACGATTCCAAAATAAATAAAAAAAAAGTCATGTGATATAGCATTTGAAAAACTTCGTAAATCTTTAATTTCTCCTCAAATTCTCCAATATCCAGACTTCAAAAAAGAATTTATAATTACAGTCGACGCTTTAAAAATTGGTTGTGGTGCCATTTTAAGTAAAAATAAAGATGGCATTGACTTACCAATTTGCTTCGCGTCTAAATCATTTAATAATTCAGAACAAAAGAAATCGATAATTGAATTAAAACTTTTAGCTATATATTTTGCAATCAAAAAATTCAGACCATACGTATATGGCACACACGATACCGTCAAGTCTGACCATCGTCCATTAGTTTACTTGTTTAATATGAAAGACCCCTCTTCAAAACATTCACGTATTAGAATACAACTTCACTATTGAATACATAAAAGGTAAAACGAACGTAGGCGCAGATGCACTCTCTCGCATCACAATAGAAGAAATTAAAAACTCAGGAAAATCAATTTTAGCGGTACAGACTAGATCACAGGCAAAACAAGAACAACTAACGCAACAACAAATAGGCAAAGAAGAAAAAGTAAAGAAAAACATAAAATTAGAAGTTTATGATAATTTTTCAAACAAATTTTCAAAGAAAATACCCAGAGTAAAAGCCCAAATAAATTATGACAAAAGTGGTAAAATTACAAATTTTGAGATAAATGCGCATTTAAAACACAAAAAAATTGAGTTAATTAAAGTTGCGTGTGCTAACAAAATAATACATTTAGATGAATTATTTTTGAAGCTCCAAAAAGAAGCTGGCAAGCGCAATATCAATATAATTGAATTGCAAAAAAACTATAATCTTTTTAAATATTTTTCGAATCAGATCTGAAAACCACTGGGAGTAAAACAATTTACCATACCGACCCAATTTTAGGAGGACATTTCGGTAGCAAAAAAGTTTATGCAAAACTATGTACCAAATCCTATTGGAAAGGCATGACGCGCGATATAGCGAAATTTGTTAAAAACTGCGAAAATTGTCTTTTGAATAAGGTAAAACCAAAAACAAAAGAAAATTTAGTCATAACCGAAACACCCTGTAAGCCATTCGACATTGTTGTTATTGACACTATAGGGCTTCTACCACAATCCGATAATGGTAACAAGTTCGCTGCCATTATATGCGATCTCACCAAATACTTAGTAATGGTTGTAATACCTGATAAAAGTGCGAAAACGGTTGCATCAGCTATTTTTGAAAATTTCATACTAATATATGGCATTATGAAAACAATTAAAACTGATTTAGGTACCGAATACAAAAATGAAAATTTTTCAGAGTTAACAAAATTATTAAAAATAGAACATAAACTTTCCACAGCGTGCCATCATGAAACTCTTGGAACAGTAGAGCGAAACCACCGAGTTTTCAATGAATATTTAAGATCTTACCCAAATCCCAATTTTTCCGACTGGGATGTTTACTTGAAATATTTCACTTTTCTTCATAACAACAACAAACACAGTATTCGATAATAAATTCTCACCATATGAATTAATCTTTGGCAAAGCAGCTAATTTACCAAAGGAACTGCAAACCGATAAAATAGACCCGATTTACAACATAGAAAACTATTCGAAAGAAGTTAAATTTCGTTTTCAAAAAACTCACGCATTAGCAAAAAAAGCCGTTACAGAACACAAATTAAAAAATCAAACCGGATATAACAAAATTTCACAACCAATATCTGTCAAGGTGTTTGACAAGGTATTGCTTGAAAAAGAACCCCGCGACAAGCATAGTAGTATCTACATTGGTCCTTATACCGTAATAGGTATTGACGGTGTTAACGTCACGTTAATTGATGACGAAACGAAAAAGGAAAAAATATTACATAAAAATAGAATAAGAAAAATTAATTAAATTAAAATTTTAGATTCAAAGAGAATCTAAAGTTAATTTCTATTGTCAAATTAGAAATAAAATTTTTTTTCTTCCAAATTAAAAAAAAAAGAAAATGAAATCAAATAAATTTAAACAACCATTAAAACTTAAGAACTTAATTCATAAAAAATAAAAAAAACTTAATTCATACATTAGAATTAAAACAACAAAAATTTTTTTAATTATAAAAAATAAATCTAAGTCCTACTTTAGGACTAGTCTTTAGAATTTAGTTCTTAATTTAGATCTAAACATAGATGTAGATTTAAATTTTAAAAGACTGTTAAATTTTTTTAAGATAAATTACATCGCTTTTGGGACAGAAGAATTTGGCCAATTCTTCTTTTCCAAAGGGGGATGATGTAAGGTAACCCTTATGTTAAGTGTTGATTGACCATAACATCAATCATTAAATATTAACCACATCAATTTTTTTGACCACACCAATCACTCACAAGGGTTACCTTAACAAACGTCACTTTGAATAACGCCAGAATATTTGCGCGTGTTAAACCGAACGGTCGATCTAATTTTACTTGTGGTAGTTGTAATAAATTGGAAATAATCAAAGTTCTCAGTTAACTTACTTTTGTGATTTTTAATAACTTTTTTTATTAAATAAACTTTACACTAGTGGCTGTTGCGGGTGGCGGCTTCTTATAATGACGCTGTCTCAGTGGCGGCGGCGGAGGGACCTGCGAGGAATGAATAGAATTATGGTTAGGGCCGGATGGTCATAAGGCGGCGAACCCCCCTCTACTTAGCTGGGACACGGGCGAGACAACCACAAAGGCGGCGACCCGTTGTCCCCGCAAGCAAAGGGTGACCCGTTCCCTGACGGCGCCTCCTTCCACTACGGTGGTGTGATTGGCTCACTCGCTGTTCAGTGCTGACTCGCTAGCTGGACACCACCGCCTCCATGCCCGCTCGATGGCAGGGCTGGATGCTTAGTTGGACCAGCCGAAACTCCGTAGGGCGACCCGTGGGCGGAGGGGGAGTGCACCTTAGCGGCACAGCGGTAGCCCCTTTAGCCCACGAATCGCTCTACTGCCGGAGCCAGGACTGAGGGGAAGGGGTCTACTTAGCTTGGACACGGGCGAGAAAACCATAAAGGCGACGACCCGTTGTCCCCGCAAGCAAAGGGTGACCAGTGCCTTGGATGCACCCCCTTTCCCTCTGGAAGTGGGATTGGCTCGTTTGCTGGACATCGCCCATCCCGTGTTCGCACACTAAAGTAAGGTGCCGGGAGCGGTGCACCAGCTCTGTCCTTGCCGGTTCGTAGGCTGCGAAGAGAAACTGGGGCCAAAGGCACCACGCTACGCAGCTGTAGAACCGGGTCGGCTGGAGCATTAGCTGAGGGGAAGGGGTGAGGTAGCCATAAGGCGGCGAGTCCCCCCTACTTAGCTGGGACACGGGCGAGAAAACCATAAAGACCACGACCCGTTGTCCCCGCAAGCAAAGGGTGACCCGCGCTAAGGCAGCACCCCTTCCACTCAGCTAATCAGGAGGAGTGACTGGGCTGCTTAATAAAGCAACCACTTCCTCTGACTAACCTGCGAGGAATGAAGTGCCAACAGCAAATTCATTATCTTTTATACTGCTTCTGCTATGATGCGAGTGAAAAATGAACCGCTAATTGGGCACTTCAGTGAATTGCCATTTACTGTGAGCTGGCGTGCTATGTGCATATTATTGTTGCCGCCAAATGCTATTCGCATGCATTGGTATGTACTGCTGCTGTTGGCTACGTGTTAATGTACTATGTATGTATACTCTCAGGCGTAGGTGAAAAAGAGTTACAGTACGCGTCTCAGGCGTAGGAGAAAAAGGGTTGCAGTGGGGGTCGTACTATTGCAACGCTACGTTACAAGTCGACTTCATGAAGCGGCACAACATCCACATTGCTGCGGTTCAAGAGACTAAACTCACAGCAACATCTGTTCTACAGACCTGTTCTGGGTATAATGTCCACAGAAAATATCGGATGCATATGTACATACTTATGTTCATATGTATATGATATTCACAAATTTCGAATTTAATTAAGTTTTATACTAAATATATTTTCTTGTGGTTATTGGAGCTTTTCGGCCCATAATTTCAAGACAAAACACAAGTTTTTTCTTTTTCTCCTACGCGTTTCGATGGGTATTTTCCATCTTCCTCAGGGAGGCTGTATATTTTAACATACAAATATAAACATAAAACAAAACAAACATTAACATATTTAACAATGAAAACTTTACACAACTCTTTAACAGACTTTCCACTTACATTCAATGTTAAATAACTTTATTAAAACATATAGACATTACTAAACATAAATAAACAACACTTAACATTAATTCATTCATCGGCACTGAATCGTCCACTAGCTGATAATGCCGTCATGTAAGCGAAGTTGATGTTATTGGCGTCTTCTTTATAATTCCAGCGTTATTCGTGTTCTTTCTTTCCCCTCAATATCTAATATTCTCGTGTTTTCGAATTCCGCTGTGTGTCCTGTGCTGGTTAAATGTTCGCATAGTGCTGTTGTTGTTTTCTTATTTTTCGCGTCCAGTCTGTGTTCATTTATTCGGACGCCTAGCGATCGCTTTGTTGTTCCAATGTATATGGGGTACTCCATCCCATTTCGACCAATTTTGAACCCGACCCCGTTAGAATTGGCTGAAAGTTTTTCTTCTTTTTCTAGCTTACGAAAGACGTTTTTCAGAATTTTTTCATACAACTCAAAAAAAGTTATGAATTTAAAAAGAAACACCGTTTTTGTTTTCAAAATGCTATAACTTTTTCAAAAATTGACCGTTTGGGATCTTTTTTTTTTTAATTTGTTTTTAAATGTACTTTTTGGAAAAAATACAAAAAAATTTTTAAAGTTTTTTTTTTTGTAATTTTTCAGTTTTTCGAGATTTTTCGAATTTCGCCATTTTTTTTCTCATAAAAAACTTCAATCAATTCTGCAATCATCCCCACTAATCCCGGAGTGGGCCGATTATTATAATTTTTTTTTTATTTAATTAATTAATTACAAAAAAAAACTTTAAACATTTTTTTGTATTTTTTCCGAAAAGTACATTTAAAAACAAATTAAAAAAAAAAAAGATCCCAAACGGTAAATTTTTGAAAAAGTTATACCATTTTGAAAACAAAAACAGGTTTTTTTTTTAAAATTCATAACTTTTTTTGAGTTGGATGAAAAAATTTGAAAAAATTCTGAAAAACGTCTTTCGTAAGCTAGAAAAAGAAGAAAAACTTTCAGCCTATTCTAAAGGGGTCGGGTTCAAAATTGGTCGAAATGGGATGGAATACCCCATATGTATTTGTTTGCAATTTTCGGCTGCGCTCCCATTACATTGGATTTGGTATACAACATTGTGTTGTTGTTCTTTTCGATTTTGTCTTTTGTTTGTGTAAATATTGTACTTAAAGTTTGATTTGGTTTATGTGCCAATTTTATTTTGTTATTGCGTGCGATGCTACCTATTGTTTTGATGTCCATTAATCCTGGTATGTATGTCACGCCTGTGTATATTAGTTTTTCTTGTTCTTTTTTCTGTTCAGTATTGCTTGGCATGCAGTTAGCTTTGTTTTCGGCTATTGTTATCCACGCGTCTATTAGTTTATTAGGGTAGCCGTTCTTGTATAAAATATCTCGAATTTTTTGGATGTTTGTCTTCATGAACTCCTGTTCACTAAGATTGAAAACTTTAGTTATAAAGTTTATGACCGTGTTCTTTTTTTGCATCCATGGGTTATTCGAATGATAGTTTATCGTTCTGGATGACGATACGGCTTTGGCATACCAATTAGTTTTTAGGTTTGGTCTGATTTTATGATTTCAATATCTAGGAAACGCAACTTATTGTTTTTCTCTTTTTCTATTGTAAATTTTATTTTAGTATGCTGGTTATTAAATGTTTTTAGTATTTCTTCCACGTCCTTAGTCTTAATTATTGCGAATATATCATCTACATATTTGTTTATGTATTTGATATATATGTCCTTTGATTTGAGCTCGGCAATGCTGTCGTCAAGAATTTTGTCTAAAACTATATCAGCTACAATGGGCGAAATAGGATTCCACATAGGCATACCATTTACTTGTTGGTAAAAAGTGCAATCATACGTGAAGTAATTGTTGTCCCTCAAGCAGTATTAATTTTTTTCACCTCTTGTGATTATCTAAGTTTAAACAATTCTCTTCTAAAATTCGACTGGGCGGAGCTACTCTCTGGCCTTGACGTTAACAATTGTTTCTCTAAGTTCACACTAATAATGAATGACTTTTGTCTCAATAATATATCTTTAAAGAGGAAGCGATGTTACAAATCACCATGGGGTAACACGCGCCTGAAACGATTAAAAAATCTCAAAAACAAGTTTCTTAAGAAATATAAGGCATTTCGTATCTCAGCATATTTTGTCAAATACCGCCATTTTCAGAAGAAATTCAAGTCTCTGAATAACAAACTGTACAAAAACTATTTAAGTAGTACGGAGAGAAATATTAAATCTAATCCGAAGAAATTTTGGAACTTCGTGAAATCCAAAAATGCGGCCTCAAGAATTCCCACGTCGGTTGAGTACGATAATAACTTCCCTACTACCCCATATGATGCAGCAAATCTGTTTGCTGACTTTTTTAAGTCAAATTACGTGTCGGATGTTGGAGAGTCTCCTGATTTCTCTGGCGATATTCCGTCATTTCTTAATTGCGGTGCGCTTCAAATTACCTTTAAAGATATTACGGAGGGTTTAGTTTGTCTCAAGTCTTCTTCTCAGACAGATTGTGATGGACTGTCAGCAATGTTTCTCAAAAACTGTCCTGCTTTAGTTACTCCATTGAAGATTATATTTAATAAATCCCTTTCTTCAAGGACGTTTCTGAACGATTGGAAACTAGCTACAATCACACCTCTTCAAAAGTGGGAGAAAAAGCAACTTTCGGAACTATCGGCCAATATCCAAGCTCTCAAGCATCTCGAAGTTGCTTGAATGGATTGTTAAAGAAAAAATATATTTTACTGTCAAGGCTATGATAAATCCCAATCAACATGGGCTTGTGCAGGGTCGTTCAACGACCTCTAATTTAGCGGTCTTACCGAATTCTGTATTTCTTCGTTTTCGTCAGGACTCCAGGTTGATTGCATTTACACGGATTTTTCAAAAGCTTTTGATAAAGTCTCATACAATTCTATTACATAAATTGGTATGCCTTGGATTCCATTCATCTTTTTTATTATGGCTCAAGTCATACCTAACCGGCAGAAGTTGCATAGTTACCATTGATGGTGCACTCTCGACCCCTATTGTTGCCACTTCAGGCGTTCCTCAAGGAAGCATTCTAGGTCCGCTCCTTTTTATAATTTTTATTAATGGCATTAGTGAATGCTTTTCGCACTCAAAATTTTTGCTCTATGCTGACGATTAAAAAATTTTCTCGAATGTTCGCGACACCTTTTATCTGCAGACCGATTTGGATAATCTTCATAGATGGTGTGAGAAGTCACGCCTCTCCCTTAACATAAAGAAATGTTTTCATTTGACATATTGCAGGCGTCTAAGCATCCTCGATACATCGTATCGGATTGCTAATGATGTGCTGCAAAATGTAACAGAGTTCAAAGACTGGGGAGTGGTATTTGAACTTCGTGCAAGACGGTTGTGATCGTGGGGTGCTCACTTAAAAGTCTATCAAACGAAGTATTTAATATGTTAAAGTGCAATATGAGTTGCATAATTTGCAAAGAAAAAGTCGATCGTTATAGTGCTAACAAAATTGATTGCGTAGAGTGCAAAAATTACTTTCACTGTAAATGGCGTGAACTTAAAATCGCAAGATGTTGAGTTCTTGAAGGTAAACAACCAAAAATACCGATGTGACAAGTGCAGTGCCATGCGAAGGAAAACATTGCAAAACGCAACAATAACAACTACCCAAATAGCGCAAAGTCACAATAAACATGTACCTGCGCCGACTGCTTTGAGCCAACCAACACGCGACCAGCGCAAGGCAGAGTGTAATGCAGAGAAAGAAGTGGATAAAGCAACAAGCAGTGACAACAATGTAACTCTTCAACTTCTGTACGAAGAGATTCTCAACCTTAAGCAAATGAACATTGACTTTCTAGCAACAGTGCAGCAGAACAAAGAATTGAAAACCAAAGTATCAAAGCTGGAAAGCAAATTGAATTGGAAGGAGCAAAAGCTATTAGAAAATACAGCTGAAATAGTGGGAGTGCCGATTGCAGATAAAGAAAATGCCAAAGAATGTGTTGACAAAATTTTCAGGGATGCATTGGATGTAGTGGTTTCGGAGGAAGAAATAGAGGAATTCAGCTTTAAGCGAAAAAACGTGAGCGAATCTTCGTCGGGCAATAATTTTATTCATAATATTCTAACAAAATTCAAATCTAATGATATCAAGAAGAAAATTATGTTGGCCAAGAGGACTGCGCGTAAGAAACTAAATACTTCTTTATTTCCAAATTATAACAACAATATTAAAAACATTTATATCAATAACTCCTTAACCGGTTATAACCGCGCATTATTTTCAGCTGCTAGTAAGATTAAAAGGGAGAAACACTTTAAGTATTTGTGGTTCAAGAATTCAAGATTACATAAAAGAAAGACCGAAAATGATAGAGCTGTTGTAATAAATACGTTTGAAGATCTAGCTGATCTGTCCACTTAATTAATTAATTTTTAAATGAACAGTAGACATTTTTTTATAGATGACAGCCCTATCATAAACGTCGTAAACGAACCAAATATTTTATCAGGAGCAACAAACACTTTAACTATCGTACACCAGAATGTGAGAAGTCTGCGTCAGAATTTTGGTTCATTATGTTTAAACCTGGAGGCCTTTGATTATCTCCCAGATATAGTTTTTGTATCGGAAATTTGGATTTTCTCCTATGAAGTGGATGATTACCGTATTCCTTATTACTCCTTTTTCGCTAATGCCAACGACTCGTACTCAGCTGGTGGTGTTGGGAGTTTTTATTCATACCAAGTATGAGTGCGAGGTAACACGACTCTTTCTTACCAGTGCGGATATTATGAAAGTATGTGATAAGCTACTGAGCCTCGTTTGTGTGTACAGACTTCACTCTGTTCCCTTACATTCATTTTATGAAGAGTTTTCATCGTTTTTAGAAGAGGTTAAAACAACAAATCTAGTTATTTTAGGAGATTTCAATATTGATTTATTCGGCAACAACTCTGCTTTAGATAATCATCTTGAGATAATGGCAAGTCATGGTTTGTCATCGTTTATTAAATGTTTTACTCGACCTGACTCTGGCACATGCTTAGACCATATATACGGACGCTTCGACGATTCTACTTTTTGCCCATGTGTGGCTTTAAACCTTGATCTGGGAGTTTCCGACCATTGTATGATCGGTCTGCAAATTACTTGTTTAAATTTTATTCGTAATAATAACCGTAAGAGGATGACAGCTGTCAGGAAAATTAATTTCAGAGATCTTCTGATATCACTTCGTTATGAAAAGTGGGAAAATTTTTACGCAGAACAGGACATAAGCAAGGCGTACAATTTATTTTTGTCTACGCTTGAAGCTCACTTAAGTAAATCCAGTTCTGTAACTTTTCCAAATCGTTCGGATGTGATTCTCAAGCCCTGGATTAACCATAATTTACTCAAAAAAATTAAGCTAAAAAATAAACTACGACCTAAAAGTTACAAACATTCCAGTAACAGTCGTCTCCGGAAGCGCGTGAACCGTCTTACAAGCAGGTTGCATAAAGAAACTCGTTTAAGTCAGGAACTTTTTTATAAAAATAGGCTAATAGCGCATATGGTGACCTTAAAAAAGAATGGAATGTGGTTTATGACATCCTTCATCGGAATTCGGTCACCAATGCTATTTCTATTGTTTTAGATATCAACGGGGTGGATGTTTCTCACCCAGTGGACGTTGCTAATCACTTTAATGACTTTTTTGCTACAATCGGAAAAACTTCCTTGCCCAATAATAGCCCTATTAGCTGCACATGTAACATCAACCATTTTGATTCTGGAAATACTTCTCCAGGAAGTAGCTTCTTTTTTGAACCTATCTCTGGCACAGAGATCCTGAGGTTAGTAAACTCTTTGAAAAACAATAATTCATCTGGAAATGACAATATTTCGAATCGCATGTTAAAAAAGATTGCTCTCTATGTTGTTGACATTTTAAAGTATTTATTTAATTGCAGTATAGTCTCAGGAGTATTCCCAGAGGATCTGAAATGTGCTGATGTTTTACCACTATATAAGAAGGGAAATAGGAGAGATAAGAACAACTACAGACCTATTTCTCTTTTGACATCAATTTCGAAAGTTTTTGAGAAAGCTGTGAAGTGTAGGGTCATGGCTTATTTGGAAAAAATTAAATATTTCCGTCCTATGCAATTCGGTTTCCGCTCAGGAGCTTCTACTGAAGATGCTCTTCTTGACCTATGTTGCTTTATGTATAAGTCCATGGACGAAAGAAAGTATTGTGGTAGTCTTTTTGTTGATATAACAAAAGCTTTTGACATGGTTGACCATAATATTCTTCTAAGTAAACTACATTTAGCTGGCATCCGTGGAAATGTTCTTGATTGGTTTAAATCATATTTAAATACAAGAATACAAAGGGTCAGAATAGACAATTCTTTAAGCACGGCTAGATCGATGGATTTGGGGGTCCCTCACGGTTCAGTCCTTGGTCCAGTTTTATTTTTAATTCTATATTTTCAATACCTTTCCACTGCTTTTGCAGATGACTTGGCTATTGCATATGCGACAAACAATGCATTCAATCTTTTTGCGGATATAAATCATGATGTGCACCTGCTGAGGCAACGGTTCGCTTCTCATAAGCTGATTGTTAGCAATAAGACCAAGCTGATGTATTTCAGCCTCTCAGGCAAGGAAGTGCCAAGCAGTGATATTACTTTTCATTCTGCAAGTTGTATGCGGTATGAACTTTATACTCATACTTGTATTGATCAGGGGTCTCGAGTTGGCTATGCACCTGAATTTGACTGCGACGGAAAATGCTTTAAGATCGAAGTGGTATCCATTTTTAAGTACCTGGGTGTTATAATAGATCAAAATCTGAGTTGGTCGTCCCATATCTCTACTATGAAACAATATCTGTTATCCACTCTGCGCTCATTTTATCGTCTTAAAAAACTATGTTCACGCAGCGTGCTGAAAATGGTGTATTTTGGACTAGTACAATCTAAATTACAATATGGTATAAGTTGATGGGGAAGTGCGTATAATAGTAAAACTCGTCCGCTCTTAATTCTGCAGAAGTGTCTCATAAGAAGAATATGTAACGCGAACCGCCTATCGCACACTATGAACCTTTTTAAACGGTTAAATATTCTGCCTGTGAGGCACTTGTATTTCTATAAAGTTTTAAAAATATTTTTTATGAGGTGTGGGTATCTACGTAGTCCAATATACCCCCACAAAGGCTAAGAAACAGCTCACATTCAAATGTTGTAGTTCCTGCTTCTCGTACCACCCTGTTTCGCAACTTCTACACAATAGTGTCCTGCATGGTTTTCAATAAGCTTCCCGAAGCTATACAAAGCATTAGGAGACTATCCGTTTTCTTGAAGGAGGTGAAATTATGGCTCCTTTGTTTGATTCATGATGATATCGAAGTTCTGTTGCGGCCTGTTACGTAAAGTATTTCCCTTTAAAAATTTTAAAATTTAACAAATTTTATAATTAATTAATATAATATAATTACTAGTATTTTCATTATATTTTTTGTCTTTCACTACCTCTGTATAATTCTTTCGTGGTAAGCACACTTGTAAATTGGAATTTGTTTAATTCTTCAACTTCTGTAAATATTTTTTCTTCATTACATAGATTTTGTATTGCACCCCACAATGTACAACATAGATTTATAGTTATTTAAGGAAATGGTGTTATCTCTGTCCTGTTATTTGGACACTAAACACCATTAACTGTTATCTTTTGCTAATTTTATATACATAAGTATACTGCTGTTTTATGAATTGTATAAATTTAAGATTGCACAAGATAATAATGAATAAAAATGAATGAATGAATGTTAAGCGTACTTTCAACGGCCACATAAACTTAATACTCTCAAAATCGTATTCCGTTCTCGGCTTCATTCGTCGCAACTCCACGGAGTTTTCTGATCCCTATACGTTTAAGCAACTATTTACCTCTCTTTTTCCATCACACTTAGAGTATTCTGTTTTCATTTGGAGACCATATGATGAACTCTCGATAAGTAGAATTGAACGAGTTCAAAAGGTCTTTCTAAAACATGCTCTACGTCCCGTAAGGTTTGAGGAGCCTGTTCCGCCTTACGATTCTCGGCGTTTGCTAATTAATTTGGATTCGCTTGAAAAACGAAGGAAAGTTCTCTCGCTTTCCATTGCTTTCAACGTTATTAATGACATTATTGATTGCCCAATGTTACTTCTTCGTAAGTTCTACCCTTTTTATTTGGAAAACTTTAGAACAACATATGCTAGCAATGCGCCTATTGCTCGTACACTAAGAGAATTAACTGCTCTGTTCTCTTCATCAATTATGCTTGACTTTGCAGTATCAAAATCGGATTTTGTAAGAATTCTAAATTCAATTTGTCTATAAGATATTACAATCAATTACAATACATACTTTTTCTCATTTGCGCGAGATTATTTTTCATTATTCTAGTCTGTAAGGTATCCTGTACTGTAGACTTAATTTAAATAAATAATAATAATATTTTTGTGTATGTGCTGTGCGTTCATTCAGAATCGATCGAATTGATCGATTTGTGTGGCTGACTGAGGAACGTAAAAGTCAGTAAGTCTAGTCGTTCGACCTTTGTGGGTTTGTTGCTTTGGTGCGTTTATTGTTTTGTGTTTATTTGTTGTGTGTTTGTCTGTTGTACCTGTGTGGTTACTTTGTTTCTCGTAAGCAAGTTTTAGAGGTTCAAATATTGTGTCAGAAATTGTGTTTATCTGTTCATTTATTATTCTACCGCCGAATGTTTTCTGTTTGTAGATGGAAATGTTTTCGAGTATGTTGAGACGTCGGGCTTTGGGTTGTATGTGAAGGACCCTAACATCAATTGCTTGGGAATATTTATTTTCGACCATGTGATTCGCGAAGTTAGACTCTGGTATAATGTTTGGATCCCGTGTTTTTTTGTTGTAATCTCTGAACCTCGTTCTTATTTGCCATCCTGTTTGTCCTATGTAACTGTGTTGGCATCCGCAGGTAAGCTTGTATACGCCGTGGCTGCTAAACGGATCGTCTGAGCTAGTGTTAGTTCTTAGTTTTCGCTCTAGATTGTTCGATATTTTGAACGCTGTGTCAGTATTGTATTTTTTAAAGAACTTTGCCAATTTATATGTTACTTCTCCAGTACATGTCATAGTCGTCCAAGTGTTATTATTTTCATTTAATTATTTCTTTCTGGTTCTACATACGGCCTTCTGAGCTTATCTACTAGTGCTTTTTTATATCCGTTGTTTGCATCAATGTTATATATTACTTCAAGCTCTCTCTTATATGCTTCTTTTGTAAGAGCTGTTCTTTCAAGTCTATGTGCCATTTATTTTCTCC
This sequence comes from Eurosta solidaginis, assembly GCF_040869045.1. Classification (NCBI taxonomy): domain Eukaryota; kingdom Metazoa; phylum Arthropoda; class Insecta; order Diptera; family Tephritidae; genus Eurosta; species Eurosta solidaginis. Next base: position 117,747,706 of record NC_090321.1, read on the forward strand.
TTGCGGTCGGGGCAGCGGAAAAAGGCTAGTTAATATTATAAATGCGAATGTTTGGATGTCCAGATGTTTGTCTTTGTGACTCAATCACGCAGGAACGGCTGGACGGATTTGGGTAAAATTTGGTACACATATAGCCAATAGTCTAGAAAGATATAATAGCCATATCTTTTTGAATAGAAAAGAGGTCCACCCCCCCTAGGAACAGTTATAATTTAATTATAATTTTTCGTCTTTGTGACTGAATCACGTCAGAACAGCTACACGGATTTTGATGAAATGGGACACAGGTAGGCAATAGTCCTAAAATTTTTTCGAAAATGGAATGGACAATTAGTTATTAATAATTTTTACACATTACAATTTTAAGTATACTGACCTTCACCAATATTACAAACTCAATGGGTTAAATAAGTCGAGCGCTTACTAAGTGGGCAGTGACACCTTCCGTTATATTTTTCCGTTTTCAAAAATATAAACGCTTACGGTAGCCACCTGACAGACTTTTTTGTGCCAAAAAAAAGCAAAGTACTAAAATATTCCATTTAATTTATATTTTATAAAATATATCGACATAAATATATTTTTCTAACATAATTTTCCATTTATTTGATTATATTTAGTTTGTTTAATATTATTTAGTGTTTTTTTTTTTTTTTTTTGTTATTTTGTTTTATTATTTACTAGCTAATGCCCACTACTTCGTATGCGAGGAATTCCAAATAAAGTCTCATCATTTTTATTTTTGCAGAAGTTGAGAACCAAAACCTAATAAAAAAGATGTCATCACTATAGACGAAAAAAGACTCACAAACATTAGGAAGGAAGAAATCGCGTATAATGAAAATATTTTGTCTGAAAATGTCCTGAGTACGTCTTCCTTCGGCTGTAGTGATGACTTTAATTGGGCTGCTTAAAATTATTATTTGACGTTCTACCAATACTATAAACTAAACACATATTTACAAAGTTATATTGAATACTAAAGAATTTCTTTATAGATAACATTTGATGTTTTACCCGTGTTACAAAGTATAAACAAATTTTCGGAGGTAGTTACCCTTGAGCAAGAAACATAGAGTTGCCCGTGTGAGAAACAGTTAGTCCTAAGGTTAGTCCAGCGGTTCGAAGTGTCTGACCTTGCGACTTATTAATCGTCATAGAAAAACACGCGCTCAGGGGAAATTGCACGTGTTTGAAGTGGAAAGGGAAATTGTTTGGAATAATGGGTATGCGGTTTATAAAAACTATGTCACCAGATTCACAGCCCGTAAGAATTTCTGTTTCTATAATGTTATTTTGAAGTGATGGCACTCCAAGGCGGGTTCCATTGCATAACTTTGAAGGAATTAAGTTTCAAAGCAACATTATCGGAATACCCGCTTTCAGAACGATGATATACGCAGGAATTCCGGGTGCAGAACGAGAGTAAAGAAATTCTACTGGATAACTGGTAGCATAATTTCTGTCTATAACTATGTTTATTGTCGGTATACCACCTCTTCTCCATGCACTTTTTCCAATATACTGTGATTGATGGCTGCTGATTGATCATTTTTGGGTGTAAGTATGGCTCGATCACAAAGCCAAGAATTTTTCTGACCCGTTATTAGAGTTATGTCTCCATAAACAATATACATTAGTTCCTCTACTGATGGAACAATCTTACAAAGATTTTCTGGAAGATTTACCAATCGCTTTAGGAATTAAATCCGATTTTTAACAGAATGTATGAAAATTCTTTCGCACGCGGGTTGCAACTTATGTCTATGATGTTCTGCGTTAGACTCATTTTCTGCATCTGTGTCCATAGCGCAGACCGTTTGAGGCATGCGCTTAGCTCATCAGCTCTTTTTCCTCGAGGTATGACGGGTAGAGTTTTCTACTACTTCCCATAATGTGAGCTTGAAACGCGAATTACTGCTTCCACGGCCTTCTTGTGTTCCATTGTACACTCGTCCCAAACAATGAGGCTGTACTCTTCAAGAATCTTCGGTTTGCCATTAGTTCGCGATATGACACAAACTGCATTTGCATCAAGGCATTTCTTCGCATGCGATATCGCTTTATCGGATTGGATATTACGTCGCTGTGCTAAGGCGGGTTTGATAGGGACTTTACGGTAGACCAAAGCTTACCTAAATGCTGCTCCAATTCGCCCGCTTGTGTTTGTCAACAAGTAGTCTGATGTGTTAATTTGTGCCCCTTACTTGGGGGTCGCCAGAGTCGAGCTGTCTTAAAAGGTCACGCTCTCTCGCTAAGGCTGCGGCCTCTGTTCGGAAGTATGGCAGGATTTCTCCAGAGACAATAAAACGAGCCGACTTGGATTCGAAGACCTTGCGAAATGCACGCTCCTCTTGGCGGGCATCAGTCGGGATTGGGAGGGCAGCAATGTGATTGTCTGTATATGTTTTGTAATCTTTCCACTTTCCTTTTTTGTCGATTGCTGTAATGCTAATAATCTGTACGACTATGTCAAAAAATGTTTTCACATGCCTTTCTAATTCATTTAGCTTACATTTCACGCTCTATAATATCTCAAGTGGTCAATTGGCTTCCGTCAAAGAAATTGTTTATTTAGGTGTTGTTTTTGACACTTATTTTCCTTGCATTCCTTCGTTAATATGCAAACCACTTAAAGAATCCCTATACCAGGAAGGCACATTTTATATCTCTTTATTGTGCTTGAAACTAGAAAATGCCTCAGTTGTATGGAATCCTATTTATAGCTGTCACTCCGCCAGTATCGAAAGGGTTCAAAAAAATTGATTCGATTTTGCTAAATTTCTCTTAACTTTGACTCAATTCCATCCTATTACTTTCGCTGCAAGCTTATCAATAACCAACCCTTTGAAACCAGAAGAGTGGTACATACGAGTATACTAATGTCTTTCTATGATCTCATCGCTGGATCTTTGAATTGTGAGCTCTCCTAGTAAAGGTTGCTTTTAATGTGCCTAACAGAGCTCTTCGAACGTTCCTAACTTTTTACTTGCGTGCTTGCTGAGCCAACTATTGCAATTTCGACCCTATTCTTCTCGCACTTACTGAATTTATTATTCTCAAGAAGGTTTTTTATCGATTCCTTTGAGTCGAGAAATATGTTCGAGTGAACGCGGTAACTGTGCCTTTAAATTATTCAAATATGTATATTTTTTAATGTTATTACGTTTATTACATAGTTATAAGTTGATTATGTAGTTTTAACATCTTTGTATCCAGTCTATAAGATTATTTCTGATCATGGAATAAATTAACTAAACTAAACTAAAAACGCATCCAGTGTAATTTTTTATATGCGCTGCCGAAGGCCGCCAAAGCAGAAAGGTGTTCTGCGCAAAAACACTATGAATTCCACCCTCGTTTTCGGAGCGGTCCGGGGTAATTTTTCTGTTGTTTAGGAATATCTTTTGACAAAACAACATTTCTAACTTCCGTGGATTTGAGATCCTGGGTCTAACACGAGTGTTTTGACACCCCTCCCGATATTTTTGGACATGTATTAAGAGTGTCATGCAGCCGTTAAGAATAATCCTCTTATATTTATTGGCAATCCATCGTTGTTCTAAATTTTAACCTCTTCAAGTTCAGCTTTCAGATTTGTGGTCTAGGTTTCAAACCGCATATTTTAACACCTCTCCTAATATTTTTGGACAGGTTTTTAGCATTTGTAAGTTAAAGTAAAGAAATAAGGCTGGGTGCGAGTTGCCCTTAGTTTCTACGTAAATAGAGAAAAACCCATGCACTGGAAACTATCGGTAAGACAGTGCCAAATAAAAATTTAAAATTTTTATGAGTATACTTTTCAGTCTAAATTCAAATGTCAAATTTCAAAAAAAAAAAATATTCTTGATTTTTAATTTTATGTTTTCAATATTTCGTAGCAAATAAATGGCTCTTGTCCATTTAAATTATGTAAAATATGCTGCTGCGATTAAGGTCCGATCGATTGTACATCGTGAGAGCCCAAATTTATTGAGGCTGATGTTGGCGGCACAAGAATCGGGTCCTGCTTCTCAAATATGGATCACAATCTGAACATATTTGGCAGCCAAGTGAACTAATTGGCCTAAAATAAGAGTATTGAGATCGAGATTGTGGCAAAGGTTATTGTGCATGTGCTCCACTATATCCCCTAAAAACCTTACAAAATGAAGCCACTGAATTTTCATGTACTGCTATCTTGCGATAGGTACTTACCGCGGACCCTAATTGAACCTTATCCTTTTTAATTTCCCGTATTGTTATTATTTTCTTAGCAGAAATAAACAATTTAAGTTTTCAAATGAACTCGTAAAGTTTTGACAGCTTTTTATTAAATTATTGCAGTGCTGGAAAGTTCCAGCGGAATATTAGTTTATGTACCTAAAATAAAGGGGAACTCGCACCCAATTAATTCGAGTTAGGATAATGGCGATACATAGTGTAAGATCTACGGATCTATCCCTTAATATTTTATTAAATCTCAAACACGTCTTGTCTCTTCAAATATTACACAGCCAACTGATTTATTTAATTTTCATATTTCTGACACATATTTCTGAGAGTGCTATATAAATCTAATATTACTAGATACTACATTACTCTTTCCTTTTAATTTTGAAAATTATGTTGATATCCTAATCTTCTTGATATAATAAGAATTACTGCATGTATGGCTGTGGTAGCCGTATTTGTCTTTTATTAGATGTTGGTGTTGCTTGCTCAACAGGAACCTTCTTAAGATGTGCCACATCTCTTCTATATATTTTATTAGCCGCATGACTTTGGAGTACTACATCACTTCTTTTCCTCTTTATGACTTTATGCATTGCCGGATCATAATTTGGTGCTAACTTATTTACTTTTACAACTTGCTTAACAAGTACATCGTCACTTTCTTGTATGCCAATTTCCTTTGCACTTCGCCGTTTATCCGCATATTCCTTTCCCTTTTCTTTTTTTCTCTTTATCGCGATCATAAACTTCTGTATTTCTCTCTAACGGTTGGAATATTGTAGGAATTTTATCGCGAATATTTCTACCAAACATTAACCCAGCCGGTGTTTTTTAAGGTAATAGAATGTTCTGTTGATCGATACATTTGAAGATAACTTTTTAGATCCTCCATCCAATCTCGCTTAAGTTGTTGACTGATGACCAAAGGTTTTAATATAGATCGATTTTGACGTTCCACCTCACCATTTTGCTGCGGCCAATATGGAATAGTGCTTATTAACTCTATGTTATTTTCAGAACAATACGTTTTAAATTCATCACTTATAAACTATCTTCCATTATCTGCGGTTATAGGAAATGGTAAACCAAAACGAGCAAAAATTATACGAAGGCATTCAATTGTTTCTGTTGAATCAATCTTCTTCATTACATCGAATTCTACAAAACAGGCATGCTTAACGAACGAAACGATATCATTTCGTTACGATAATCAACGTTAATAAACGAAACGAAGTGACTTCGTCGTCAAATTAACGTTAATTTTACGTTCTTAACGTTAATAAACGAAACGAAATGACTTCGTTTCGTTTATTAGCGTTGATTATCGTAACGAAATGATATCGTTTCGTTCGTTAAGCATGCCTGCTACAAAACGACTGTAATAATCAACAACTAGCAAGTTATGCGCAGAAGGCAATGGTCCAAGAAAATCCATCGCTAAATGTTGCCAAGGGTGTGATGGCTCTGGTGGTGGTGAAGCTTTGATCGTAAACGCCGCTTCATAATTGTCATTCCTGGGTGGCCCTCGTATGCAAGCTGTAAAGTTCTTTCGTACAGTGCTTCTGGCATAATAATACGTGTACCGCGTAGTAAAATACTACCAGAAAAACAAAGTTCCGTTTCAAATAACTTAAATGGTTTTAAACAATCTTTCCATTAATTTTGATATATTTCTTTTTTTATAGCTAATATAGTTTTATCCTTTTCTGAGAACTCCCCAATTTCATCAATTTTTAAAGCTCTCGGAACTGCTAAATTTGCAATCCAATTAACGTAATGCTCTGTCCCATCATCAAATGTAGCATTTGACATATTTTGATCTAGTAACCGTGACAATGGGTCTGATATATTATTTTTTTTACCTTTTTTTTATAAACTACCCTGCTAGACAGCTGTCAGTCATTTGAGGCATCAATTGACAGATATGGCTGATGGAAATTTACATCACAGCGTAAAGCAAAGTTTCTATCAGTTTGTTAGAAGCGACATGACAAACCTGATGTAAACATTGTGTATACGTGTATGCATACACATACACACCATGGTTTTCCATACGAATAAAAGGAAAAATTTATACGAGTGTATTAGTGATTTCAAAAATTCTGTTAATGTGTTGGAGTTTCCGTCAGCTCTGTCTAGCAGGGTACTTTATATTTATATGCCTGCAATCGTAGACCCCAACTTTCAATCCGTGCACATGGCCTTGACCTAGTACCAAATATTACCTCTAACGGTTTGTGGTTCGTCACGATCTCAAATTCTCTTCCAAATAGATAATAATGGAACCTTTCGACTGCCCACATAATTGCAAGAGTTTCTTTCTCGGTTTGGCAATATTGTTTTTCAACATCATTCAAAGTCTTGTTGCCAAATCTTGTATAAATTTACCTACATAATTTACTAACCCAAGAAAACTACCAACTTCATCAGATGTTGCTGGTCGTCGAAATTGTTTGATAGCTATCACCTTGTCTTCCTTATGCATAATTCCATATTTATTCAACTTTGTGCTTTGATTTTAAAGCAATATCATTTGAGCTTATCATATTCACATCCTAAAGTGTTGGCATACATTTTCCTTCTTTATTGGTATATGCCTTTTCTTGCTTTGAAATGGACTCAAACAATTTAGCCGTAGGCAATATTGTTTGTAAACTTTCATCACCTTGTTTTAGCATTTCTCTGCGACCCAGGACATTACAAGAGTTTCCCAATTACGTTGATGACGCAAAAGAAGTTACTGAAGCTGCTTCTAATGTAAACACAGCAATCAGATCTAAATAAAATAACAAACACCATCATATATTTATCAAAATGTATTATCTTGGCTAGAATACATAAAAAGTATACACGTATTTGTGATGAAAACGATATTGTATATCGGTTCAATAATAGACGTGACGAAGCGCTAGAGTGTGCACGTAAAAAGTTCAACAAAGCTACTGGCTTGCACCTAAATGATTACGAGTTTGAAAGGGAATTACTACGATTACGAAAAATTTGTACATATAAAAAGAAACAAAAAAATTATATGCACACAAAATAAAACGGAATATAAGGCATCATGCATATATTATATCACATTCAATATCTTGAAGTCGATTTTGCTCAATATTTTGCTTTGTATGCTCAATATGCGGACAACAATATCCCGCCCTAGGCAAGTTAAAAATCCACGAAGCGACACATGATGGTTCCAAGCCATTTAAATGTAATATATATGGAAATTATTTCACATTTCATTTTCGACGACATGCACAAGATCTCAGACATCCTTGTTAAGTGTGCAACAAGATCTGGGCAACAACAACATAAAGAATGGTTTATATGCGTACTCATACATGTGAAAAACCATATGTTTGCTCTATTTGTGTGTCAAAATAGACAACTTCGTCACAGTTAATAGATCACACTCAACGACATAATAAAGAGAGGCGTTTTAAATGTGAAATTTGTAGTAAAGGGTTTACTTTACCATCAATGCTAAGGGAGCACGTGAAGACTCACACAAAAGTGCGCGCTTTTATATATGACACTTGCAAAAAAAGAATTCAAATGTAGGAAACGCTTAGCATTTCTCTTCTAAGCGCAACTGAACGACATTTTTCAATAATCTGATCTCTCACATGTTCCTCTAATTTATCTCCAAAATTGTATCGCTCTGCTTGTTGTTTCAAACGCATTGCATATACAGTGACACTTTCATTAGGCTCAAATTCAATCTATCTCATAACATACCTCTCGTAATTAGCATTCTGTTGTGGTAGAAAGAAATCATTTAATTTATTTATTGCTTTTCCGTATACCGTTTGTTGTAACACGTATCCACTAGCAAGGTGACCCCGATTTACACATTCTGTTTCTGGCAACTGAGCATATAAGTCGGGTACTTCCTTCCCAGTGAAATGTAACAATAAATTCAGCTTGTGTTGCTCATCCTGCACACCACTAGCTTCTATGAAACACTTAAATGGTTGTAGCCAACTTTTCCATTGTTGCCCACTATTCTCCTCATTCATATTGTATACAAATCTTTCTACGGATAATTGCATTTTGCATCACCTATTAAGTAAACAACTTATTAGTTAATAAATAATTTAATAAAAAAATGAAAATAAAACACCAATTTTCGGCATTCAAGCCATATCTGCATTTAAGCAATAAATATTCATAACAGTATTTAAAACACCAATTTTCAGCATTCAAGCCATATCATCTGCATTTAAGCAATAAATATTCATAACAGCGTTTAAGCAAACATTTTCCAATTCCTTTTCATTTTAATCCATTTGAAAAATTTTCAAATACTTCCATCGTTTAAATTCATTTTTCACTTCCAAAAAAATAAATTTCAATATTTCAAAATTTTCAACTTTCAACAATATATCATCGATATTTAAATCAAAACTCAGCATTTAAACAAAAAAATAAATTTCAGTATTTCAAAATTTTCAACCTTCAACAATATATCATCGATATTTAAATCATAAATCAGCATTTATGCAAGAAATTTTTTACATAACTTTTACATAAACACTATAAAATTCGAGGCTAATTTTGCAAAATTTATTTTTCTTGTGATATCATTCACAAAACTTTTACCAAAACTTCTCTTATCCATTATTTAAAATTTCTTTATCGCCAACTTCCTTAAAGCCTCTAGCTCAAAAAGGACACAAAAATATTTTCCTTCGTCGCCAATGTAAGATCTACGGATCTATCCCTTAATATTTTATTAAATCTCAAACACGTCTTGTCTCTTCAAATATTACACAGCCAAGTGATTTATTTAATTTTCATATTTCTGACATATATTTCTGAGAGTGCTATATAAATCTAATATTACTAGATACTACACATAGACCTTTATCTGAAAAGCTAGCCACAATTCAACATTGTAACTTCCTATATTTTGTAGCAGCCATTTGGCGCGAGGGCTATGAGTAAGTAACACAGGGAGATCTGTAACGGATTTCTGTTATGAAGCCAGAATATTACTTTTATCCTTACTCGAATTAGGTTGTTTTTTCAAATTGCCACAGATATATTGATGGCGAGCGCTCATGAGTACTGCGATTAAGTACTGAAATAGAGATTAATACATGTACGATAAAGGCTAGTCCTCCAGAAGTTAAATAGTAACAAGTCCGTACGAAGTATCAGACCATGGATTGGAAAATATCTGTGGAAAACCAGCTTTCATATAGGTATCCTAGCACTATAAATATGACAATATTAGAAGATCTGGCGGCCACCGTGGTGTGATGGTAGCGTGCTCCGCCTACCGCACCGAATGCCATGGGTTCACACCCCGGGCAAAGCAAAATCAAAATTATAGAAATAAGGTTTTTCAATTAGAAGAAAATTTGGCAAGCAATCCGAGTGTATTTCTGCCATGAAAAGCTCTGAGTGAAAAGTCATCTGCCTCGCAGATGCCGTTCGGAGTCGGCATAAAACAAGTAGGTCCAGTCCCGCCAATTTGTAGGAAAAGATAGAAAGGAGCACGACGTGAATTGGAAGAGAAGCTCGGCCTAAAATCTATTCGGAGATTATCGCGCCTTACATTTATTTATTTATTTTTTTTTTTTATTAGAAGATCTGATTTGCCACAAAATTTTCCCATTGTACTTACAAATTTCGGCAGCAAAACGTGATAAAATTTTGGCCGCATTTTAGCATTAGCATTGTAAAAGCGAAAGCCCACCGCACATTCTTCGAAAAAATTCACGAACCAAACCTGCTTACTTCGTGCTGTGGAATTAAGTTTTTAATTTCAATTCCTCTCAGACAGTTTAACTCCGAGATAAAAAGATAAATTTTCCTTCTACAAACTGGGTCTGATTAAAGCAAATAGTTTATTTTGATTAAAATTTAATACTTAGTCATTAAAATGTTGTGTGTGTTACGTGGTTTGTCATTTTCATTACAATATTTTTCATGTATTTTTATTCAAGGAAATGGAGAAGTTTCTATCAACGAAAAAAATGAAATTTTGAAAGACGCAAACACCAGTAATATTGACAACACACTAAGCAATGTGAATGAGAGTGGCCAGAATGAGCTGGCTGACGGTGAAGAATCTTCCGTTTCATCTGAGTCTATAGACTTAGAAACCCTTCATGATGTTGGTATAACAGTACATATACAAAGCCCAGGCGCTGAAATCCTTTCTGTCCAACTATCTAGCATGGAATTGGTGCAGGAGATTCATCAGCTGCTCATGGATAGAGAAGATACCTGCCATCGTACCTGTTTTTCGTTACAGTTAGATGGCGTAACATTGGATAACTTTTCGGAATTGAAAACTATAGAAGGCTTGAAACATGGATCAACCATCAAAGTTATTGAGGAACCTTACACAATGCGCGAGGCTCGGATTCATGTTCGCCATGTACGTGATTTATTAAAGAGTATAGATCCTTCCGACGCTTATAACGGAGTTGAGTGCAATTCTTTAACATTTTTGCATACCATTACGCAAGGAGATTTACTAGAAAAAAAAAAATCTCGATCAGATTCAGTTGATTGTACTCCACCAAATTATGTGATGCCTGGTGTAAAGGAAGCTCCCTTAACTCCATTACAACCTGGTTTAAAAAATTCAAAAGGACCTCAGGCTCTTAAAATTTTGACGAGTTCTGCTTGGAATCCCCCTCCAGGACCTCGAAAATTACATGGTGATCTTATGTACCTATATGTTGTAACTATGGAGGAGAAAAGATTTCATATATCAGCGTGTCCTAAAGGATTTTATATAAACCAATCAACTGATGAAGTCTTTAATCCGAAACCAGATAACCCCAGCCTTTTGAGCCATTCACTAATCGATCTTTTATCGCAAATGTCACCATCGTTTAAGCGTGCATTTCAACAGATGCAAAAGAAGCGCACTTTGCGTCATGCCTTTGAACGCGTTGCTACGCCTTACCAAGTATATCAGTGGACTTCACCACAATTAGATCACACTGTCGACGCAATTCGTGCTGAAGACGCATTCTCTTCCAAACTTGGGTAAGTGTTTTTTATCGTTAATAAGAAATATGTATATTGGTTATTTTTACTGCAGATATGAAGAGCATATACCGGGTCAGACTCGTGACTGGAACGAGGAATTACAGACAACTCGTGAATTGCCACGCAAAACTCTACCCGAACGTCTTTTACGAGAACGTGCTATTTTCAAAGTACATGGAGATTTTGTAATAGCAGCAACGCGTGGTGCTATGGCTGTTATAGATGGCAACGTCTTAGCTATTAACCCAGGAGATGACCCAAAAATGCAGATGTTTATATGGAACAACATATTTTTCTCTTTGGGGTTTGATGTACGGGATCATTATAAGGATTTAGGCGGTGATGTTGCCGCCTTCGTTGCACCTCGGAATGATCTTCATGGTGTACGAGTCTATAGTGCCGTCGACGTGGATGGTCTTTACACATTGGGTACAGTAGTTATAGACTATCGTGGCTATCGAGTTACAGCTCAATCCATTATACCTGGTATTTTAGAGAGAGAACAGGAGCAGTCCGTTGTTTATGGCTCTATTGATTTTGGTAAGACAGTTCTTAGTCATCCCAAGTACCTAGAATTATTACGGAAGGCAGGTAAGCATTTGAAGATCATGCCTCATTTCGTATTGAACGAACGCGATGAGCCAGTAGAGTTGTGTTCATCTGTCGAATGTAAAGGCATTATTGGCAACGACGGTAGACACTATATTCTTGACCTGCTTCGAACGTTTCCCCCGGACGTGAATTTTTTAATTTTAGATGATATCGACATATGTCTTGACTTAAAAGAATTAGGATTTCCCATAGAACACAAACATAAGTTATCATGTCTACGACAAGAATTACTTGAAGCATTCATCGAAGATCGCTATGTTACTTTCATACGTAGTGCAGCACACCACTTACAAAACTTTAGCTCCCCACTGGTTGCCGTTGAAAATAAAAACGAATCAAATGAAACTAGTATCGCAGAAAACAATAAGGTTACAATAAATGGTACCCAGGCACCGAAAAATTCGGAGAAGAAAACATTGGATGCTATGGCGCACGCTTTAGACGCTATAAAGGAGGCACAATTAAATGTATCCTCTACAGATGAAACGCAGGCAGCAGATGTCGTAAAGCGTGCTTGCGCAGCTGTGGGGTCTTTAAAAGAACAAGAGTTCGATTTTCGTTTTAATCCAGATGTTTTTTCGTTAGGAATCCGTCATGTTGATGAACCGGATAGCTTTAACTCTATTTCCAAGCAAAAGAAATTGATCCAAGAAGCTGCAGAGTTTTTGGTTAAAAAACAAATACCGTCTTTCATTAAAGAACACATGAATCATACATCACCACCAATGGATGGGACTAGTTTAACGGAGGCTTTACATAGTCACGGCATTAACGTTAGGTGGGTACCGAGTTTATAGCCTTACTCAGTTAGGTCTAATTTCAGAGCAGCAAGTATTTTTTTTAACTCAGAGTAAGTTTCTCATGAGGGGTTTAACTCCTGAATGACAAATTTTAAGTTAAAAATAAGTCCAATATTTTATTGCAAACAGAAGCAACGCACTATTTTTTTGAGATTTTATGATTTAATTTAATAATAGACGAACGTTGCTCATTGAAAATGCTTTGATTTTTGAATGCCACGAAATCTTTATTCCACTACATTTCTTATGCAGTTTACTACACTGGTGTATTCAGAAATTCTTCTTATGAATTTACTATGAAAGGAATAATAACTTTTATAGGTGAGTGAATTAAATGTAAATGAAAAGGAAACATTAATCAAAGTTTTCAAAATAATATTAAAATATTAATTGACTAATTGTAGTTTTAGCGACCTTTTCTGTGTTAACCAAATTTATTTTACCGGTAAGTAAAAATACGTATGTATTTTTGTTTTTAAACTACTATATTTCGGTTACTCAACGGGTAACCGTTTTCATGGCAACTGTTGACAAAATAAAACAAACAATAAACACACCGACTATCATCAGACTAACTTTAAAACTATTGAATTTTTAATTATTTTGTTTATAAGGCCTTTAATTTTGTCAACAGTCGCCCTGAAAATGGTTACCGTTGAGTAACCGAAATATGTTGCTTTAAAAAACAAAAATTCATACGAGTTTTTACTTACCTCAGACTTTCGGTGTCCTAGAAATTAGTTAGAGAATTCGAAATTTGCGTTACATCTGTTTACAATAAAATGTGCCATATCTTGCCGTTCTGCAAGTGGTCCTTCGACATACAAAAAAAAAAAATAAAGTATAAAGCTGGCATTTTTATAATGTAACATATATCCGTCATCCCATGTTTGGGGACATACCGGTTTCGGCGGTGTGCCTTCTTCATTTAATAATCGTGTTTTTATCATTTGTCTTGTATTTATATTTTGTAGGTATTTGAGTAGGTGTTGTCAAATATGGATGTTTATGGCCATAATATAAGAAACTATTTATCATTAAACTTTACAGATTGTTGATTCAAAATTAATTTATTTCAGTTTGGAATGTCAACTTTATATTTATATCCTTAAATTAAACAAAATCCGTTCTGATGTAGGAGAAAATTTTACTTTTATAACAACCTAAAATGTATACGCACAAAACAAGTGCAACTTTTTGGAACGAAATGTCAAAAATAGGAAAACTAATATTTTGTTGCAAATTCATTTCATTTTAAGACTTCGCCATATCGTCTCGGCATTAATGAAGTGTTATCGATGGTTTTCATCGTTAGCCCTATCTATCCATAAACAAATGAGCCAAGATCCTGGATTACGGAATTGTTGTATATTTGTAATCGAATTTGAAAAAAGTTGGACGGCGTAGTGCTTTTGAAAATTTTCGATTTATTACATTTCTCTCATATTTCGCTAGTGTTCGGGGTTTCTAAAACTGTTACCTGAGTAAACGACTACGCCGGAGTAAAAATTATATTTTCGGAGTATATTTTTTCTTCCTTTTTGAAAGCGGACGAACAACTAACATCAAATTTATATAGTGGCTGGGCAACCTTCGATTGTGTTTTTGCCATGAATTGTTTCTCAGCAAAAAAGTTATCTGCCTTATCAGATGTACATGGAGTCGACCTAAAACGTTTAAGATGACCAATTAATACTCCCATAAGCACCTCATATTCTGGAAGAAAAGTGGGTTCATCTCCCCGGATATTTATCGCGAAAAATATTATTATTACTATTTTCGGTTTACCATATTTCATGCTCTTTTAATGACAGAAGGTTTCAAGTCCGGGCAGATTCCTGTAGGAACGATAATGGCGACCTGGTAACTGAGAATTTTCCAGGGATCAAGAATATACAACTGTTTTTTCACAGAAAATTATAATTTACCAGGTAGAGCCGCCCAAAATTGACCAATTTTCAACATGGGGAAAATTTTGAAATTTTTCTTCTTTTTCGTTGTATTTAAAATGGTTTTGTGAGTAAATAAGGCGGCCGGTTGTCGTTTTCTTGTATAGCAATTAAAGATAATTTAATTTAGGATTGAAACAAAAAAAAAACTGTTTTTTTTTGTTTTTTTGTTAAAAGTTGGCGGATATACCTGTTTTTCGAAATGCCTATTTTTAGGCCCTTTTTAAAACTTTGATGAAAAAAAAAAAAATTTTAAAATATGTGCTCGGTCAAATTAACAGTAGTTATTTGTGAAATATTCAGTTACCTAAATTCATAAAGTCTACCTGGGTGCAGCTGTAACTTCACTTTTTACATCAAATAAAGTTAAAGAACCTTGGGCATAAATACGCGCCTGAGCAGGTATATATAATTCAGTACGGCCGTAAGGTCATTTTTGTTATTGGAACTTGTTAACAACATACATTTTTTTTAGTTACGAATTGTATACCTGAAATTCATCTTAATAATTTGAGTAGGTATATAAAGCTATCCATCAGACAATGCACATTATCATTCGTCTTTTGGAGATTAAGAAACTAAATATTCTGTTTGCTTAAATAAAGTGAATAGTATTTTTAAATATAGTTCACAGTTTAATATTTAGTCAGATACACTCGAAGCCAATTCTAATATGTATCTAGAAAACTCGAAACTATTTGCGGTGTTTAAATCTACAAAGTCAAGACGGAACTTCGTTGAGGCTATTATGAGAGAATTAGCGAGTGAAACAAGCATTAAAGAAAAGGAAGGCCTGGAAGAAAAAATTGGTTTACAATACATTATGATAGAAAGAAAATGGAAGGACGTCTATCGTAACAATTCAAAATTTCTAAGTAAGCATGAAAAGTGGCTAGATGACAAAACTTTTTTGGACGAAGAAACGACTAGCACGTCAACCAATCAAACTAGAGGGAGACCAACAAAACCCATAGAAGAGTGTTCTACCTACACAAGGAAAAGGAAGCTATCTGATACCACAAAAGCTATGGCCACGACTCATCTTTCAGAAGCACTGACTATTAAATATAAAAAATACGAAGAAAACGTGGTCTCATATAACAGAAGCAGTTGCGGTAGCAAGTCCAGTGCGACTGATGAGGATCAAAAACAGCATTCCCACACCACCAAATGCGCTACCTAGGAAATACACTCCCGAAGAAGTTTTGGCGCTGTTTATAGATCTCGGTTTAACGAAGAAAAAATATATTATATTGCGTAAGTCATTATTGCAACGTAATGCCGATATTTTACCTGGATACAAAAAAATTACTCAGGCCAAGAAAGAAGCAGTTCCTCCAAGTCCCAAAATAACCGAAGTATCAGCTGAAATTGTGCTACAAAACCTAATGGATCATACGTCTACACGACTCCTTCAAAGTTTTACTGAAGAAAAGTTGAAATCACTGCCAAAGGAGCTAGCATTGATAACTAAGTGGGGCTGTGATGGATCATCAGGGCAAAGCGCATATAAACAAAGAATAAATGTAGACGATGAGACAATTACATATAGTAATAGTTATGGCCTAAAAGATGAAGCTTCAGAATATTGGAAAAATCCACGTCCGTCATCAACTATATTGTGCCTCCCGATATTATTTAAATACGAGAAGGAGTCTTCGGAACTCATAAAAGCTACAGTGAGTGATATAAAAAATCAAATTGCCAAATTAGAACAAACAATAATTGAGATTGAAGAAGGGAATGTCATTACAATAAAGAATGATTTTTTTCTAACAATGGTCGACGGAAAATTTTTGAACTTAATAACAAATACGACATCTACAATGAAATGTCCAATTTGTAAGAAGAGCCAAAAGGACTTTGAAAATCTTGATGATTCAATAACTGACGAACTAAATTATCTATATCTCTTTTGCATGCTAGGATAAGATGTATGGAATTTGTTTTGAAGCTGGCTTATACACTACCACAACAAGGAGAAGTTTTCGACGACAATACAACATGTAAGGAGAAACAAAACAGGAGAAAAAAAATAATTCAGGATGCATTCTATAAAGAGATTGGCCTTAGAGTTGACTGTCCAAAGTATGGATACGGAAATACAAATGATGATAACTCCTCAAGAAGATTTTTTGAAAACGATGAAGTGTTGCTCGCATAACAGGAGTTGATAGAGATATTGTGAAAAGATTGGGAATAATTTTAAATATTTTAAACTGCCATGAACCAGTTAATAGCCCCAAATTTGGAGAATATGCCTCTAAAACTACAGAGTTGCTGTATGTTAAGATAAAATAAGTTTCTCACTTCTTATCACAACAATGAGAAAGAGATTTACTAATCAATTTTGTTACTTTATTGAAAAATGAGATATCTATGTACAAGTTAATTTTTTATTTCAAATAAAAGAATTAATTTAGTAATTTATAAATATATACTTTTCGTTATTGCATTTCTCTAAAGGTTATCAAATTTATTTTAAAGCTTAGGCATTTCGCCTTCAAACGAGTATTAAATTTTTATAGAAATCAATACGTCTATCGATTTTGGTACAAATTGGTAAAGCGGTTACTAAGATCAAACTTTTTAGCATAAATGGGCAGTGCCACTCCCCTTTTCCAAATCTCGTTGGCTGTTTAATATTTAAAATAAAATAAAAAAAACTTTTAGTTATTAAAAAAAAAAACATATTTGGCTTGTAAATTACAAAAAAAAAACAACATGTAAAATTTTACGATGAATTTTGAAGCACCTTGTTATTGTGGCACCAAAAACGGACATTTGAGTTTTATAAGAGTATTGCCATTTAAAAGAAACAATACGTCTATCGATTTTGGTAGTTATTGATTACGTGACTACTTAGATACAACTTTTTATCATAAGTGGGCAGTGCCACGCTATCTTATCAAAATCATTAGTTTATCTTATTTAATGCTTAAATACGTCATTATAAGACAAATCTCATTTTATTTTTTTTTTATTTTTTACTAAAAACATTTTGTTTTTGCATTTTTCTAAAAATTTTCGACTTTGACGTATTTTTTTAAGCACCCTGTATCTGTGACATTCTAAGCTTTCACGCAATAAAACTTCAAATAATTAGCTTTCATTTGCATTTTAAATTTTTAAAATATATTCATTGATTCAAAAGTTAACCCGATCGCCGATGATGAAAAACACGGTCCGGCATCCAACTATGGCGAAGTGAGAATAGCAATATCTCTGCTAAAAAATCCCAAGGCGCCAAGTAATTAAGGGGAGACCCCCCCCCCCCCCCCCCGGCTGTTCAAACATGGAGGCGAAGCAGTAAATGTGAACAAGACCCCTTTGTAGCCACGTCACTGTTGACTGATATAAATTGGAGACTGTGAAGGATTTCGCCTATTTGGGAAGCGGCATTAAAACAAAAACAATGTCGGCCTAGAAATCAAACGAGCTTCTTTAGGCAATTGAAAAGTAAAGTCCTCTCTCGACGAACAAAATTCTCGCTCTACAGGTCACCCGGAATCTTTGAAGGTGTCGAGAGAAGATGAGATTGCTCTTGGAGTATTCGAGAGAAAAGTTCGTGGTGTCAACGGCGAGTATCGCCGTTTTTCACATTTTAAAAACACATTATTTTTTCATTTATCAAATAATTTGAATTTTACATTTTTGAAATGTGTTTTTGATATGAAAACAAATGTAGATATTACATTATAATAATGTGTTTTCCACAGGGAAAATAATTTCAAATTTGCATTATATTTCAAAATAGGAAATGTGTACTTCGAAAAATGTTGTAAATTTAACATTATTTAAATGTGGAGACTAAAATCAAAGCACGAGAATTAGTATCGTTTAGTTCGGCAAACAAACAGAACCGTAAGCAATGTTTATATGTAGCTTGTCGCCGTGACGTAAGGGCAGAAGAATCATGCAAATATTCAGACGCATGGATGAATGAATGGATGTAATCGCGGTTGAGGCAAACGAGCAAACGCCTGAATTGATTATATTCACGCATGCAATAAGTTGGTTGATTTTAAATCAATGTCGATTATGTTCGTTTAAGCAAGTTGGATCATTGAACACGATCATGTTACCGAATGTAATCGAACGTTGTTGTGTTCGATTTTGCTGTTCTCTGATATGTATGTAGATGGTCGTTAGGCAAATTTACAAGGAAACTTCTTTATGAAATTATAGTAAAAGTTAACATGTACATTTGTATTAATAAATTGCAGAATTATTATGAAACAGAATATGATTTAAATATAAGTGTTCACTTCGTACATACATATGCTTGCATATTAAAAATATAATATCACCAACAAAGTAAATACGTAGCAGAGTTATAAAGAAATTTATTAACATAGACATAAAAACATCAAATATTTGAATTGTAACGACCTAAAAAATCAAATGATCCTGAGGCAAGGGGCGGGTTTAAACCCCCAAGAACCCCCCGTCGCTACGCCCCTGTTTGAGATAAAAAATGTAGTATGAGGTAAAAGCGGGGCAAAATAATCCGATTGGAATAAAGTCTGAACACTGAGTCACCAATGAAACATGTTGTCAAAAGCGTGACGTCACGCCGAGAAAACTTATTTCACAGCAAACTATGATTTTTTTGCTTTCTAATTTTTGAATGCGGGATCTCTTTATTGGTTCATGCTATCTATCTGCCTGTTAACCAGTCCCCACTAGTTCGCAATCGGATTGAATCTGTGGACTTTCCTGACCATTCCATAACATTCACTTTATCTCTAAGCTGTTACTAAGTAAATGCACAACAACAAAATATTAAAGCAAGCTACATAAACACATTAATCACAGCACAGGAAGCAAGGTATCATCAAAACTTGAATCGCAGGATGCAAAAATCTCACAATTTCAGGCAGAAGTCGATGATTTAAAAGGTCGTATGGAGCAATTACAACTAAATCGCCCGGCTGTTCCAGCGAGCAATCCGAAGGTAAAAACTCCATCTTTTGACGGTTCTGTTCCTTTCCAGGTCTTTAAGCTACAGTTTGAAAAGACCGCAGCAGTGAACAACTTGAATGCTGAAGATAAAGTTGCAGCTCTATTCGTAGCACTGAAGGGGCCAGCAGCCGAAATCCTACAGACGATTCCCGAAGGAGAGCGGAACCACTATGAAGCGTTGATGGCTGCTGTAGAACTTCGATACGGAAGCGAACACAGGAAGCAGATATATCACATTGAGTTGCAAAACCGCTACCAAAAAGCTAATGAGATTTTACAGGAGTTTGCGTCGGATATTGAAAGGCTGGCCCATCTAGAAAATGCGGACGCACCCGTGGAATACACCGATAGGGTAAAAATCCAGATTTTCATAAATGGCATACGAGACGTGGAAACGAAACGAGCTACATATGCGAATCCAAAACTAACATTTGCTGAAATGGTATCCCATGCACTAACTCAGGAAACTGCCTCACTTTTGAGTAAGCCCGCATACAAAGCTCATCGCGTGGAAGTGGAAAGGCCAGACTGGGTAGACACAATTTTTGGAGCATTAAAATGAACGCAACATAAAAACCATGGTGCCGTCAAATGCTCTAAGTGTGGAAAGCCAGTGCACATTGCACGTTGTTACAGTACCAACCCTAATAGTTCCAACAATGTGGGTGGCCGTAAACGCAGAGCTGATGGTGATGAACAAATCTCCAAATCTACTCAATCGTTAAACTAAACCGAGTCAGCCGCAAGGGGCGACAGCTGGCTCCCGCAATTGAGTGCTCCATAATCTCTATCTCGCATATTGGAAGAAGGTCAAGCAATCTTACGGTCGAAGGACACGTGGATGCAAAGGAACATTTACTGACTGTAGATACGGGTGCATCTCATTCCATCATTCGATCAGATTTAGTCAACAAGAAGATAAGAACATTGCTTGGAGCCAGATTACGTACAGCCACGGGAGAGGACACCCATGTAATTGGAGAAGTAGCGTGTGAAGTAGCAATTGGGAACGTCATGGTACTACACAATTTTATAGTGGCAGAGATTGTTGATGAAATCATAATTGGAGTGAACTTCTTAATCGACCAAGGCATCAAGATCGATATGCAAAGCAAGACGATGCGATATAAGAACATGGATGTGCCACTTAATTTCCGCTACGAGAGAGGCTACAGCAGTAAACGAGTGTTGGTGGAAGAGAGTCAGCAAATACCACCAAAATCAGAAGCAGTCATCTGGTCAAAGGTTGATGGAGATTGTGGGTTGTCGAAGCAGCAAACAAACCAACTGCCAACGTACATGTAGGAAAACCCCTGGCTATGACAAATCAAGATGGACGTATCCCGGTAAGAGTACTCAATGAGTACAAGTCACCACTCAAACTGACCAAAGGAGCTATTTTGGGAAGATGTCAAGAGGCTGAAGTACACGTTTCAACTAGTAATACTGATCTTTCAAATGACATCACGGCATGGACGGAGGGCTAGAGAAAGCTTATCAGAGTAAGGCAAAACAACTGCTCCTAAAGTTTGCGGACATATTTTACCAAGACGGCTCCAAACCAGGCCGCTCCAACGTTGTGAAACATCAAATTGACACTGGTGTGTTCAAAAAATATCGTTAATTTTGAATTTTCGCGGTTTACCTATATTCGAATTTCGATTTTTTTGTGCCGTTATGTTGGTACTCATGTCTCTCACTTATGCCGACAAGCTGGGCCATTTTGAATGTTCACTTAATTGTTGACAACTGCTTTGCTTGCACGTGTTTTGGCTCGTCTTCGATTTTTACCTATTCAAAAAAAATGGATCAAAGAACCTGTATCAAATTTTGCGTAAAAGCCGAAATTAAGTGCGCGGATGCATTCCGAATGTTGACTGTGGCATACGAAGAAGCTACCTTGGACCGCAGCCAAAAATGTTCTCAGAAGGCCGAGAAGATGTGAACGACGAGAGCGTGCCGGACGCCCGAGCATGTCAACAACAGACGAAAAAATTGATGAAGTGAAAAAAATGGTGTTGGCCAATCGTCGAGTCACCGTTAGAGAAGTTGCTGAGGACCTAGACATATGGATTGGCTCGTGCCACTCGATTTTTATCCATGATTTGTGCATGAGATGGGTTGCCGCGAAATTCGTACGAAAATTGCTCAATTTCGACGCGACTTTTTGGCCAAAACAACACACTAATGATGCCGCAGCCACCGTATTCACCAAATCTGGCCCCTTTGACTTTTTCTTGTTCCCTAAAGTGAAGGGGCCCACGAAAGGACGAAACTACGCTACGATTGACGAGATAAATTCGGCAACGAAGAAGGAACTGAACAAGATAAAAAAAAAAAAACATTTTTTTGAAGTTCTCCGAAGACTCCGTTTGTACAAGTGTATAATATCTCATGGGGATTACTTTGAAGGCGACAAAATAGATATTCGTGAATAAATAAATAATTTGAAAAAACACAAAATTCGCGATACTTTTTGAACACACTTCGCATGTCCTGGCACCTGATTGGGGTTCTTCCGTTTGGTCGTCAAACAAATTCTGGCAACACTATGGACACATTCAGTTTATCTGAGGCCTTTATTGACGAGCCAGTTCATGGTAACCCAACCTTCTAAAATAAAACAAATACTTGGCGCGATTTACCTACGAATATATTTAGGCTGAGCTTCTCTTTTCCATACATATTGGCGGGACAGGACCTACATATTTTATGCCTACTTACTAAGAAGCTTTTCAGAGGAGAAATACACTGGGAATATTTGCCAAATGCCAAGCTTAAAAGCCGTTACAAGATCGATTTTCCAATAAATTTCTGAAAACTGAATAATGTAAACGGGAGTGCAACAGTTGCATGCAATAAAATTGGTAGGTAGCTTACTTTTGCAACAACTAAATGTTTCTTTTCATGCAACCCTGCATTTGTTTACATTCGTAAACACAATTTAAAAATAAAATCACTTTTAGTAAAACTTTCACAAACTGTATTTATGTTTGTTTGTTTAATGGTGTGTTCAATTTATACTTATTATTAAGAATTATGAGCTTAACAGCGGCTTATAATAATTGAAGAAACTTCAGTTTCTCTTAGAAAAAAAATACATAGTAATTGAATATTTAATTATTATAAGCCGGTGTTAAGCTCATGAACTCTTAATACTTTCACAAACTTTTATCTAAATTGTGTAAATAACCGCACCCAAGGCAATAAAAACATGAAAATTAGAAAATCGCAACTTACTTTATTTCTTTAAAAGAGCTTTGTAGATAAAATAAAAAAATAATAATTATCCTATATACGTATACATACGTATGTGGTGGCCTGTTGCATTACTGCAAACGGATAATTTTTCACAAAAAACCAGACAGTAATGATTGCGGAAGGGTCCCAAAATGATCCCGAAAAAGTCCCGAAATGACAATGATGGGATCCCGGACTGATCCCGAAAATCATCCAGAAATGATACCCGAAGGGTACCCAATTGATCCGGAAATAGTCTCGAAAAATTCCCGAAATGACCCTGACGGGATCCCAGACGGATCCCGAAAACCATCCAGAACCGATGACGGAAGGCTCCCCCAGTGGTCCCGAAATGACCTTGACGGGATCACGAAAATAATCCAGAAATGATTCCGGAAGATCCCCGAAATATTCCTGGACGGATACCAGACACCATCCAGATATAATCCCCAAAGAGTCCCCAAATGATCCCGAAAAAGTCCCGTAACTACCCTGACGGGGTCCGAAAATCCAAACATTAATGATTCCGGAAGGGCCCCAGAATGATCCCGAAATAGTTCCTATATGACCGTAAGGGGATCCCGGGCTGATCCCGAAAGGCATTCAGAAATGATACAGGCAAGACCTCCAAATGATCCCGGAATAGTCCCAAACATGTTCCGAAATTACCCTGATGGGATCCCGGACGGATCCTGAAATGATCTCATAAGGGTCCCCAAATGATCTTGAAATAGTCGCGAAAAACTCCCGAAATGACCCTGACGGGATCCCGGGCTGATCTCGAAAACGATCCAGAAATGATGCTGGAAGGGTCCTCAAATGATCCCGAAATAGCCTAAAAAAATTCCCGAAATGACTGACGGAATCCAGGACGGCTCCCGAAAACCATCCAGAAATGATGCCGGAAGGCCTCCCAAATAATCCCGAAAAAGTCGCGAAATTACCCTGACAGGATCCCGGAGGCATCCCGAGGACCATCCAGAAATTATCACGGAAGATCCCCAAATTATCCCAAAATAATCCCGGACGGATACAAGAAACCATCCAGATATAATCCCCAAAGAGTTCTCAAATGATCCTGAAAAAGTTACGTAATTACCCTGACGGGGTCCGAAAAACCAGATAGTAATGATTCCGGAAGAGTCCCAAAATTGTAACGTAGCGTTACAATAGTACGACCCCACTGAAACCCTTTTTCCCCTACGCTTGAAACCCCCACTGTAAGCCTTTTTCATCTACGCCTGAGAGTATACATACATTGTACATTAACAGGTAGCCAACAGCAGCAGTTACATACAAATGCATGCGAATAGCATTTGGCGACAACAATAATAAGCACATAGCACGCCAGCTCACAGTAAATGGCAATTCACTGAAGTGCCCAATTAGCCGTTAATTTCTTACTCGCATCATAAAAGAAACAGTATAAAAGGGAATGAATTTGCTGTTGGCACTTCATTCCTCACAGGTTAGTCAGAGGAAGTGGTTGCTTTATTAAGCAGCCCAATCACTCCTCCTGACTAGCTGAGTGGACGGGGTGCTGCCTTAGCACGGGTCACCCTTTGCTTGTGGGGACAACGGGTCGTCGCCTCTATGGTTTTCTCGCCCGTGTCCCGATTAATTAAGGGGGGGGGGGGGGGCTCGCCGCCTTATGACCATCCGGCCCTTTTCCCCTCCGCCCCTGCCATAGACCGATTCACCAGCTAAAGGGCTACCGCTGTGCCGCAGGGTGCACTCCCCCTCAGCCCACAAATCGGCCTACGGAGTTGCGGCTGGTACAACTCCGCACCCAGCCCTGCCATCGTGCGGGCATGGAGGCGGTGGAGTTCAGATAGCGGGCCGGCGCTAACTATATTCATTACTCGCAGGACCCCCGCCGACGCCACTGAGGCAGCGTCATCACAGGAAGCCGGCACCCGCAACCGCCGCTACTGGTCGTGTGTATGTGTGTTTGTATTTGTCATTAACACATAACTAGGCAAGCATCAGTGAGATACAAGTTCTTCTGTCGTGCAAAGCCTGAAGACCAAGCAATTTGCGCCTCCTGGCAAACGATGGGAGGCCGACTGACCAGTGAAGCATCCGTAAAGCAATTTTCGTAAAAACTTGTTTAACTCTTTCAATTTTATAGGAGTTAGATTCATAAAAAGATTCCATATTATTGAACAATATTCAAGGCGACTTCTGACCAAGGACATATAAAGTGTCCTTAAAGTCACTGGTGTTTCGTCTAATGAACCCAACCATTGCAAAGGACTTTGCAATAATGAAGTCAATATGAAGCGTTGGGCGCGTCAAATTTCTATTGATAGTCATAAGTAGGACTAACTAAGCCTTAATCAGGTTATGCTACGCCTCACATTTTTAGAAATTTCACGCGTCCAACGGTTTTATTTAATTGGCTGATCAACGCCCTAGATTGGTGAGAAGTGTGATGACTAGTACCTAGGACCTACATAATTATTTTCCATCTTTTAGTATTATTATTATTTAATGAAAATATTGTTTTCAATAAAACCGTTTAACTTAAACTTTTTTAATTATTTTATTTGTTATTGTTTTTGTACCACTCCTCTTTCCTGCAAAAGATTGCTTGCGTCCTTTATTTAAACACGGGCTCAGTTTATATACATATTTATATGTTTGTATGTTTAATAGTGTGTTCAATTTTACTTAAGATTTTTAAGAATTAATGAGCTTAACACCGGTAAATATAATTGTTATTATTTGGGAAAAACTGAAAAGAAGGAAACATTTACTGGCATATTGCGATGGTACCATTTCGAAAACCGCCAGTCGTTCTTCTGCGTTTTCAAAACTCGACACGAAAATGGATCATCTACGCCATAACCAGATTTTTAAGATTTGGAATAGGGTTCAGAGTTAGAGGTGGGAGCTCAAAGGTTTTCCTCGGAGCTCTCCTCGAAGTTGAAGCTTCAGCTGAGGGATTTGGTGAAGCTAAATGAATGAGTTCGAGCGGTGGGGGTGGAGAAACTTTTAGAATCATATTAGCACTAGCGGGCTTTGAAGAATCGTCTGTCCGTTTGCGTTTTCTTTTCGCGGTCATTTCTATTCGAAGTGGGTGGAATGTCATCTAAACACTTAAAGGATTTGGGAGTTATTTAAAAAAGAAGAAATACGTGGGAGTTATTTAAAAAAGAAACAACACAAACTTAAAGTAGTAGACGCCTATGAAAGCAATTGTAGCGTGCAGTTTGAGACACACTGTATTTTGACACTTAATAAACAGAATCGCAAAGAGCTGTGATAAAGAAGGCAAGAAATTATACGAGTGCACACAAAAACAATTTCAAGAGTAAACAAAGGCCAGTCAACCGCAACAAAAACAATATGTAAAAATGACTCGGCAAATGCAAAGAAGGCAAAAACTAAGTAAGTTACAAAAACACTTATTTTATTATTATTAGTTGTACACTTATTTTTTGCACTAAACCTAATTACAGAGAATGCCCGAAACTTAGTAAAACTTATTATTTTTCAAGATTTAATCACAGAGAAATAATTTCACCACAGCTAAATGATGTTTGCGAGATAAGCTAGACCTATCACAACATACTAAAATAAGTGTGTATAAATTTGATTTTAGTTATGATAAGGATACTTCATCATTTAAAATATCAGTGCCAGACGCTTATTTTGCTAGAGTTCTTGAATATTCATTTTGGCCGAAACATTCAGCTGTGCATTTGTTTACCAAAAAGTCAAACACCGCAAGAAATTAAAAAAACGCAAATGGAAACAGCCGAACAATATCCACCAACCACCAATATGTTCGTGGCCTAGGATCGAAATAAAGTACCTGTTTATTTCCTTTATGTTAGGTCGGCTGAATGTTTGTCAGCATTTTCAATACAAATCTTGTAATCGATTTTTAAGTAACTTCTCATTGAACTACATAACGTGAAACTTCACATATAGGTTATGTCAACGAATAGTTGTGTTGGGCTTGCTTAGTTCACAAAATGCAAGGGTGTGCGGTGGATAGCGCAGTGGTGAATCTAGGATCTGCACATTTCCCTAAAGGCCAGGCCCACGTAGCATTGAGCCGAGTAAAATCTTTGAATGGTCTCGTATAGAAGAGCTCGATGGCGCCAAACTCCCCCAGCGGGTTAGGGGATCAGAATATACCCGCGGTGGGTATGCCTGTCGTAAGAGGCGACTAAAATACCAGATTCAAGGGGCTGTGTAGCGCAACCCTTCAGGTTTCCAGCGCAATATATAGCTTCTCCAAACCCAATTGTCAACCTCACCTATCCGCGGCGAATCTTGTTTCACTAACAGACGAGGCTCTGGCCACCCCAAGCTCCTCATGGAACTTGGGGGTGGGGAGGGACGGAATGGCCTGAAGGTTTAATGTGGCCACATAAATCATTCCCGAGATGGTCGGGCTAGCACCTTAATAGTGCTGTAGTACCGGAGCGTACCGGATCTGTATCCGGCAAAGGACCATCACATCGATAACACTCTCCAAGACCTCGGGAAGTGTGCACTTCAGCGGGTTAGGGGGTCAGAATATAACCGCGGTAGGGATGCCTGTCGTAAGAGTCGACTAAAATACCAGATTCAATGGGCTGTGTAGCGCAACGCTTCAGGTTTCCAGCGCAATATATAGCTTCTCCAAACCCAATTGTCAACCTCACCTATCCGCGGCGAATCTTGTTTCACTAACAGACGAGGCTCTGGCCACCCCAAGCTCCTCATGGAACTTGGTGGTGGGGAGGGACGGAATGGCCTGAAGGTTTAATGTGGCCACATAAATCATTCCCGAGATGGTCGGCCTAGCACCTTAATAGTGCTGTAGTACCGGAGCGTACCGGATCTGTATCCGGCAAGGGACCATCACATCGATAACACTCCCCAAAGCCTTCGGGGAGCAACCTTATTGCTACAACAACAACAACAACAACATGGCGCCAAACTAATGAGAAAAATACCATGCAACGAGAAAGCTATGCACGGCTTGGAGCGATCGCGGCAATTAGAGTATCCACGAGAAAATAACATGTTCTGAAAGTTATGATACAGAGATAGTGAAGCCTCCTTCATTTACGTTAACATACATATATTTGTATACCGAATAAGCTGCTTCATTTGATAAAATACAAGTATGGTTCGCATTTCCTGAAAAAAGTAAATTGATGTCCCCGCTTTAAATCAAACGAAGAGGGAGCGGCTTATAACAAACAAGTTGGACCGAATCATGGTGTTGCTGTTACCGCAAAAACATCAGCGTATGGTAGCCTTGGCGACCTATATGCCATTTACGTTTTGAAGCGGGGTGATAAAATACAATCTCAAGTATGACTCACGATTCGTTAAAGAAACAAATCCAAGTCCCCGAATTGAAGAAACCCATAAAGGCTGTGGCGAGGAAAAGAACAAGTTTAAACGAACCAAGGTATTGCTGAAACCATACAACAACAGCGAATAATAGCTTACCATATTTACATCTTACTGCTATGAAAATTTTCATGCTTCGTAATGCATTCGTAGGAGTGTATGTGTAGAATTTCAAACATGAGCTTTTACGTATGTTTAAACTTCAGGCGTCGCCAAAATTCAAACTGTGGCTGTGTGAGTAAAACTAAAATCATCTTATTGGTAGTGGTTTAGTTGTTGATCAAAAATTAATGAGGTAGAACATATGCACGTATGTTTGTTAACACACAAAAAGTGATTCGTAAATATGCCATATAAATACTATTTTATTGCTTCAGTCTAAGGAAACATTTAAACAAAATAAACTGTTAACATTAATCCATTAAAACATTCTGTGCATGAGCGTTTGTTTGCAAATTATTGTAACGAATTTACTGCAAATCCTCTTATTCGCAACCTTCTACTAACGGTCGTATCGCTAAACTGTTGAATAAATAACTCTAATATTTAATAATGCAAAATGGCCTTTATGCAAGTACTTTCAAAATAACACTTCTATTGCTCGAGAGATAGCGTGCTTAATCGAAACTGATTATCGCGCCTCTACTATTGCTGCCTTTTATACTCTCTGATTTCCTCGTTCCATTTCCAGAATCTACTAGCATTGTCCATGAGCTCTCAAACTTCTCAGCTATAACTAAAATTGCACAATTTTATACATCTTCTAGGCGCTTCCAGAATCTACTAGTCCAGTAGCTCTCAAACTTCTCAGCTGTAACTACAATTGCACAATTTTATAGTTTTTCTCATTGCATACTTATAGGAGTATCTCAGATATATGCATGTGTTAGTGCATTGACTCTCCGCTGCTCGTATACGTACATGGTACATATATGTAGACGCAGTTATTGTTTCGTTTATGTAGATACATAATGATTGAATTATTGATGTGCATTCACGTCACTGCTTAGCATCGGCTTAGAGACGGCAGCACTCCTTAGTTTTGCTAATATTCGTAACACTACCCTCCACCTAAGTCTGATCGTCCCGATCAGACATATCTCTCGATCTAAACGCTGCTAGCATCGCCAAATGTACCACTCTTCTACTCCGTGGTTTCTCAATGCTTTGTATACGGTAGATGGTATCACTGATCTTCTTTACAACCTTGTACGGGCCTTCCCAACTGCACCGAAATTTGGATGGAACACCTTTCCGCCGGTGAGGGTTGTATAACAGTACCAAATCCCCCGCCAAGAAACCTTTCGAATTATTGTTCTCATGATACCTGTGTTTCATCGTACCACTCAATACCCTGGTTCGTTCCTTCACACTCTGTTGTTTGGCCGATGAACTACTTCGTAGAGCTTGCTCTGGACGGATTTGCTTTGCATAATCAGTATCGTTCCCACGTTTCCCCACAGTAGTGCGCTCTAGCTTGAAACTACCCTCGCATTCTTTCTCGGAAATTCGGTGCTTCGTTTTCCTGCGATTTTAGGTTTTGTCCATGCCATTGTTTCTCTCGCAGGTACTTTTGATTTTGATTTATTTGGCCCATTCGATATATCAACCTTTGCCTTTGACTTTCGTGGTCTTTGTCGAGTCTTTTCCACCAGTACCCGATTACTGTTGAACCCTTTTTCCAAACTAAAGTTAAGTGGTATATCCTGGTTCTTATAGCGCATAATTTTTCTCCGCATATCGATCCTGATGTCATGGTCAACCAAGAAGTCCACTCCCAATATGACTTCATCAACGATCTCTGCCACAATGAATTTGTGTAGAACCATGACTTTTCCAATTAATACCTCACATACCACTTCGCCTTGGACTTGATTATACTCGCCTGTGACCGTACGCAACCTTGCTCCAGGTAATGACTTTACTCTCCTGTAGACCAAATCAGATCGAATCAAGGAATGAGATGCCCCGTATCTACAGTCAGTACACGCTCTTTACCATCCACATTCCCTCTGATGGTAAGACTGCTTGATTTCCTTCCAATCTGCGACACAGATATCACAGGACATTCAATAGCCGGGGCAAGTTTTCGTTCTTTACATCCGACACGCTCTTGCTCATTTCCGCCAGCTTTGCGTTTACGGCCACCCACATTGTTGGAACTATTAGGACCAAGATCGCAATGACGTGCAATGTGACCTGGGTTGCAGCATTTGAAACATTTAATAACTCCGGCATTCTTCTGTTGAGATCCCTTCAGTGCTTCCAAAATTGTGTCTACCCACTCTGGCCTTTCTACTTCCACACGGCGTGCTTTGAAAACTGGCTTACACAGAAGGGACGCTGTTTCCTGAATCAGAGCATGCGATACCGTTTCAGCAAATGTTAATTTTGGATTCGCATATGTAGCCCGCTTCGTTTCCACATCTCGTATGCCATTTATAAAGCTCAGATTTTTATAATTATGCGAAATGTAGGTAATTTTTCTTAGATAATATTGTTTATGTGTTATTACTGCGGTTTTCTATTCCACACTTTAAGTTTTGCAATGAAAAGAATTTTTGTGATTGATAACAAATCTGGCATCACGGTTAGGGCAAGATACTTTTGCAATTCCTCTTTGCATTGACATTCGTTTATTTTTCCTTGCCGTTGCAGTTCGAATCAGAAAATATTTCCCTAGCTGTTCTTAGTATTTTCACGCGCTGCAAGAAGCAAGAAATATTTATTTATAGTGTCTTAACTAACTTGTAAAATCTCAGTTATGGATTCATTTTTAAAGAAATGTTGTATAAATTGGTGTGCAAATTAATTTAATTTCGTGATTATATTGCATTTTGAAGGTTGCAGGTTAGTAGTGATGGAGTCATCAGATTCTTCTGGTGCTGATAGCCAGACTTCCAAGCGTACAAAATATCGCAAACTGAAGTTTAATACGGGTTGGTTGGAATTGGATGTCTTTAAAGGATGGCAGCAACCTTTAAATGGAAATCCGTATAAGTGCAAATGTATTGCTTGCGACAAGAGTATGAGTTGTGGTAAATCAGAACTAGTGAAGCATTCCGAAATAAAAAAGTACAAAGAAAAGGTTACAGCGATAAAGATAACGAAACCCATAGTATCATTTTTCCAGCAATCGGGAGAAGCTGGTTTGCGCCGGTCTAGTCAAACGTTTGAAATAAAACTTAGCTTGTTTTTTGCGGAGCATAATGTAGCCTTTCAAATAGTCCATCATTTGCTGCCCCTTCTTTAGGAAATTGTGCCAGATCCAGACATTATCAAAAACGCCAAAATGTGCAGAAAGAAGTGCGTCAATATAATAACAAATGTTTTGGCGAAAACTGAAAATGAAGAACTAAACACTCTTAAGGGTACTGAGTTTTCAGTAATGATTGATGAAAGCACGGACATTGCATCCAAAAAACATACGTGTGTGCTGGTAAGATTTTATGATGCCCAGATTGGTAAAGTTGTTGTTCGTATGCTGTAGTTGTTACCTGTGGAGATAGATTGTTCAGCCGCTGCGCTTTTTAAAACTTTTAAAGAATTCATTGCTTCTAAGGAAATCCCTTTTGAAAACATCATAGGTTTGTAGAAAGAAATAACCCATGAAATCTTGATTTTAACCCAATATATGTATATCATTATAAAAGTATGTACAGTGACAGTGCGAGTGTGATGGTGGGCACACGCAACTCATTTGCTTCTCGATTATTGGATGAACTTCCATAAACGCCTGTCATTAAATGTATTTGCCATTCGTCTGCTACTATTGCTAATAAAGCGTATTTACAGTTGCCAACAGCCCCTGAGGAATTGTTACGACAAGTTGCAAATTACGTTTCGGGAAGTACAAAGCGCTGCGCGATATTAGAGGAATATCAGTCCATGTTAAATGAAGATCGAAAAAAAATTTTACGGCCCAGTACTACTCGATGGTTGCCACACCAAAAATGTATTGTTCGGATTTTAGAAAATTGTGATGTACTTGTGCAA
This sequence comes from Eurosta solidaginis, assembly GCF_040869045.1. Lineage (NCBI taxonomy): Eukaryota > Metazoa > Arthropoda > Insecta > Diptera > Tephritidae > Eurosta > Eurosta solidaginis. The sequence goes on from NC_090321.1 coordinate 117,779,858, forward strand.
TATTTCACTTATGCAAGTGCTCAGGACCAATTGAAATCAGCAGAATTTATATTAGGAGAGCTTGAAAATATATGTTCTTGAAATATGTACTTGAATATTTTAATGTTCTCAACGCCCTTTTTCAAACAAAGACGCCTTTAATACATGAGCTCCATACAGTCTGTCGAAATTTTTTAAAATTGGTCAAAACTGTATTAAAAAGTTGGAGCTCCGAACAAACTGTAAGGTTAGTTCACCGCATATGTATCTTGGGCCAGAGTGCAACGAGTTAGTTGCTCAAATGCCTTTGACTTGCCGTAATAAATTTATTCAGATTGTCTTAAATTTTATATACCATACTAGAAGAAATCCAAAAAAGGTTACCCCTTAGTGAGAGTTCCATATTTCGAGAAATAAAAAAACAAAAATAAATCTGAAGATTGCTTTGGGCTCCGATTCTTTAAAATCCAATTTTACCTTTGAAAATTAGCACGCAAACTGTCATTAAATTTAACAGAGGTAACCCATGAATTATTAGAATATAATTATGTTAAAGAAGAGGTTGAAGTGCTAAAATGTTTAGATGTTGAGGAATTTTGGCAAAAATTGAATAAAGAACATAATTTTAAAGACGATTTACTGTTTCCAAATTTGTCAAAAAATAGCAAATTATGTGACAATAAAGTACGCACGTATCATTTAATATATGATATTGTAACGAATTTGCTGCAAATCCTCTTATTTGCCCTTTTGCTTGGTTCGTATCGCTAAACTGTTGAATAAATAACTCCAATATTGAATAATGGAAAAATGGCCTTTATTAAAATACTTCACAATACCACTCAAACTGTGCAACGAATAGCTTAATAACCAAACTGATAGCTTAAATGAAACTGACTTTCAAAATAATACTGCTATTGCTCGCTAGATATCGTCTTAGTCGTAACTGCTTGACAACTCAAATCAAACTGAATTCCAGCGCCTCTACATCTGCGTCCTTTTATACTCTCTGGTTTCCTCGTTCGCATCTTCTAGAATCTACTAGCATTGTCCATGAGCTCTCAAACTTCTCAGCTATAACTAAAATTGCACAATTTTCTACATCTTCTAGGCGCTTCCAGAATCTACTAGTCCAGTAGCTCTCAAACTTCTCAGCTGTAACTACAGATGCACGATTTTATAGCTTCTCTCATTGCATACTTTCGGGAGTATCTCAGATATATGCATGTGGTTGTGCGTTGCTTCTCCGCTGCATGTACGTACATATGTGTAGACATAATGATTGATTCCTTTATGTAGATACAAGTGACTGCTTTATTGTTATGACTTCATTTACTTAGCATCAGACTAGGGATGTCAGTATCACTTAGTGTCACTAATATTCGTCACACTGCCCTCCCCCTAAGTCTGATCGCCCCGATCAGACAAATCCCTCGATCTAAACGCTGCTAGCATCTCCAAATGTACCACTCTTCTACTTCGTGCTTTCCCAGTGGTTTGTATGCGGTAGATGGTATCACTGATCTTCTTCACAACTTTGTACGGGCCTTCCCAACTGCACCGAATTTTGGATGGAACACCTTTCCGCCGGTGAGGGTTGTATAACAGTACCAAATCTCCCTCCAAGAAACCTTCCGAATCATTGTTCTCATCGTACCTTCGTTTCATCTTGCTACTCATTATCTTGGATCATTCCCTCGCACTTTGTTGTTTGGCCAATGAAGAACTACTTCGCAGAGCTTGATCTTGACGGATTGACTTTGCATCATCAGTATCGTCTTGACGTTTCACAACAGTAGTGTGCGCTGGCTTGAAACCACCCTTGTATTCTTTCTGGAAAATTCTTTCAGTCGTTTTAGTGTGTCCATTAGGGTTTGTCAATGCCAGTGTTTTTCTCGCAGGTACCTTCGATTTTGCTTTAATTGGCCCATTCGTTCCATCAATCTTTACCTTTGACTTTCGTGATCTTTGTCGCCTCTTCTCCACCAGTACTCGATTACTGCTGAACCCTTTTTCCAAACTGAAGTTAAGTGGCACATCCTGGTTCTCATAACGCATCACCCCTATCCGCATATCGATCTTGATGTCATGGTCAACCAAGAATTCCACTCCCAATATGACTTCATCAGCGATCTCCGCCACAACGAATTTGTGTAGAACTGTGACCTTTCCAATTAAGACTTCACATATCACTTCTCCCTGGACTTGGTTATACTCGCCAGTGACCGTACGCAACCTTGCTCCAGGTAACGGTTTTACTCTCCTCTTGACCAAGTCAGATCGGATTAAGGAATGAGATGCCCCCGTATCTACAGTCAGTACACGTTCTTTGCCATCCACATTCCCTCTGACGGTAAGACTGGCCGATTTTCTACCAATTTGCGACACACATATCACAGGACATTTAATAGCTGGAGCTAGCTCTCGATCTCTACATCTTACTCGCTCTTGCTCATCCCTTCCAGCTTTGTTATTAAGACCACCCATGCTGTTGAAACCACTAGGATCAAGATCGCAATGACGTGCAATGTGACCGGACTTCCCGCATTTGAAGCATTTGATAACTCTTTCACTCCGTTTTTGCGATCCTTTCAGCGCCTCCAATATTGCGTCTACCCACTCTGGCCTTTCTACTTCCACATGGCGTGCTTTGAAAACTGGCTTACACAGAAGCGACTATTTCCTGAATCAGAGAATGTGATACCGTTTCTGCGAATGTTGGCTTTGGGTTTGCGTATGTAGCTCGCTTTGTTTCGACGTCCCGTATGCCATTTATAAACCTCTGAATCTTTACCCTTTCAGTGTATTCCACGGTTGCGTCCGCATTTGCTAAATGAGCCAATCTTTCAACATCCGAGGCAAACTCCTGCAAAGTCTCGTTAGCTTTTTGGTACCGGTTTTGCAATTCTATTTGGTAGATCTGTTTCCTATGTTCGCTTCCGTACCGTCGTTATGCAGCGGCCATCAATGCTTCATAACTGTTGCGTTGGTACTCTGGGAGGGTCGGCTGCTGGCCCCTTCAATGCTACGAATAGAGCTGCAACTTTACCTTCAGCATTCCAGTTGTTCACTGCTGCGGTCTTCTCAAACTGTAGCTTAAAGACCTGGAAAGGAACAGAACCGTCAAAGGATGGTGTTTTTACCTTTGAATTGCTTGCTGAAACAGCTGGGCGATTTAATTGCAACTCCTATATACGACCTCTTAAAGCATCCACCTCGGCTTCGATTTTTTCCTCAAACTGCTTTATTTTGTCGTCCAAACGCGCTTCGAGTTTTGATGATATGCGCGCCCCTTGCGCTTCGAGTTGTACTGTTATGCGTTCCTCTTGTTCTTTCTGTTGTGTTGCCATCTTTGCTGTAATCTGTGTCGACATTTCTGAAATACGCGTTTCTTGTGCTTCAATCTTTGATGTTATGCGTGTCTCCAGTTGAGATGCAATACTTGTCTTCTGTTCATCCAGTTGAGATGACATGTTGGTGGATATTTGTGATGACATTTCGGACATTTGTGCCGGTGTTTAATTTTTCTCCTCCAATTTTGTTGTCTCATCGCGATCAAGATGAAAGACATACTCTTCCACGTCAATTCCTTCTAATTCCATTGCCTGTCGTAGGTGTTCAGCGGCTCTCCAACTCCTTCTTCAGTTGCTGGATCTTCAATTCACTTAACTTTGCCATGTCCAAGTTGTATTCGAAATCTCCAGAATTTATTCAACAATTCCTCTTCTGACACCAATTGTAACGAATTTACAGCAAATCCTCTTATTCGCAACCTTCTACTAATGTTCGTATCGCTAAACTGTTGAATAAATAACTCTAATATTTAATAATGCAAAATGGCCTTTATTCAAGTACTTTCAAAATAACACTTCTATTGTCGACAGATAGCGTGCTTAATCGAAACTGATTATCGCGCCTCTACTGTTGCTGCCTTTTATACTCTCTGATTTCCTCGTTCGCATCTTCTAGACGCTTCCATTTCCAGAATCTACTAGTTGGCCATAAGCTATCAAATTTCTCAGCTGTAACTACAGATGCACGATTTTATAGCTGCTCTCATTGCATACTTTCGGGAGTATATATGTGTAGGCATAATGATTGACTAGGGATGTGAGTATCACTTAGTGTCACTAATATTCGTCACAATATCTTTTCGCAAATGCGCAAATAAACAATAGCCTCACCCGATGTTGGTACTCTGCTTGTTCAGCGACCACTAAATACGAATAAAGACGAAAGAGAATAATAATAAGTGTGAAGTGGCGCCAATAATTATTCAACTAAATGGTGACCATTGGTTTAAACTAATGCTAGTATAAATATGAGTTGAAAGCAATAATTTTACGAGTAAGCAAGCCACATACTCACTTGTTGCAATCCAAGCTTGGCATATATGAACAACTAGCCTCTACCCGCGGCCACGCCCGCAAGGAGAAAATAAAATATATGGGCTATTCACGTTAGCCTGCTTATCATGTTATCTGTTGAAAAGTTATTTTTGTCTGATGTATTTTATTTTTGCAATAGAGTAAAAAAAAAGTACTAAATGAGCTGATAACCTGAAAGGCACGCTTACGTGAATAGTACAATACAGTTTTTTCGAATTAAAAGAATACATATTGTTTTTAAGTTAAATTAATTGATACGACAGGGGTGAAGGAATTACTATTCATAGAACAAAGGAGTGAAACTACAATTAGCTAAAACCAAAGAGAATTTTTTAAATGAAAATAGTGTTGCTTTTTCGGGTATTTAGTTGGTTAAAATATTACAAAAAGTGTAATTATAGTTGTGACAGTTAGTTGCAGGATTCATTTAAAATAATCAAAAATAGAACGAAAAAGCTGTGTTAGATAATAAAGATAAAACGTACCGAATTCTAATTACAATTAATTTGCAGCAAATCCATGGCCATAAAAGCTCATAATTTAAAAAATCATGTGTACTGAACTACCGGTTTCGAAGAGTCCTCAAATGATCCCGGAAGGGTCCAAAAATGATACCAAAATAGTCCCGAAATGATCCCGTCGGGAACCCGGACAAATCCCGAAAACTATCCAGTAATGATGCCGGAAGGGTTCCCAAATGATCCCGAAAATCCCGAAATGACTCTGACGGAATGCAACACGGCTCCCGAAAACCATCCAGAAATGATGCCGGAAGGGTTCCCAAATGATCCCGAAAAAGTCCCGAAACTACTCTGACGGTTTCCCGAAAGCCATACAGTAATGATCCCGGGAGGGTGTCGAAAATATCCCGAAATAGTCCCAAAAAGTCCCGAAATGTTCCTGACGGGATCCCGGACTGATCTCGAAAACCATCCAGAAATGATGCCGGAATGGTCCTCACATGATCCCTACTATGCGCAAACGGAAGGACGGGTGCGAGCTGTAGTAATGGTAAGGAAACAGCTGCATTCATATATGCTGCCTAATTACACTATTAGGCATGGTCAGTGATAGCAGATGTAGGAAGTGCGGGCTGGTGGAGGAAACGATCGAGCACGTTCTGTGCTCTTGCCCTGCGCTTGCCAGACTCCAGCTATTAGGAGTGATACAGCTGTCAGATCTAGAAGCAGCAAGCGGCTTAAATCCTAGGAAGCTTCTAGTATTTGCCAAGAGGACGGAGTTATTTTATAACATAGGTCCTGGTTTTTGATTGGGTTTTTCAGTTTGGTCGTTAAAACAAACTTCTGGTAACGCTACGGACTTATTCAGTCTATGTGAGGTCCTCATGGACCGGCCAGTTCAACCTAACCTAACCTGACTGACGGGATCCCGAAAACCATCCAGATATGATACAGGCACGATTTCCAAAAGATCCCGGAATAGTCCCGAAAATGTTCCGAAATTACCCTGATCCCCAAATGATCTTGAAATAGTCCTGTGGCGGTTTACTAACTAGCCTTTTTACAATAGTCAATGAGAGTCATTTTACTTCGCGACACGATTCACATGTCATTCAATGATAAATGTCAAAATGAGTTTTATACTTTTTCTTACTTTGTTCTTTGTTCGAGCGGCCGTGACAAGCGCACGCATTCATCATAAATTTGTAAAAACTAAATCGCAAACACTGTGGTTCATCCGCGAATAAAATCAAGAAATATTTATATAAAGTTATACAGTGTGTTTCCTTGATTCGGCAGCGATAAAGCGTTTCATTAGAAACCATCATTTGTTGGAATAATTCTGCCGACAAAGAAGCCCACATTGGTGACCCCGACATATAACAAATACAATACAGTGAACAAGGTGCAAATACATATTCGCATTGCCCTCATCGTTTATCGACTCGGGAATGGAATAAACTTACCAAAAACATTAAAGCATCGATATTTTCACAAAACCAAAAGTGAATTTAATCAGAAAAGTGCAATCAAAATCGTCTTTTTTGCAAAAGTCAAAAAATTAAAAACGCACAAATTTCACCAGCTGATTCACACATTACGTCACTTGTGCGCAACAAAATTAAATTGTTTGCAACACAAAAACATTATTATCCAAAAAATTGATTTGGGAAACGTGCCCAACAGAAGCCGAAGTGGAAGATAACCAGTATCTTGACGATTTCAACCAGAGCTTTCGGATGATATTCAAGATGGACGAATCGAACAATTCAAATGGACAATCAGCATCAAACGTAAGTACCGCTAGCAATTTTCCTTTACCTGAAATTAGTAGAATTACAATAAGGGCACCGACGTTCGTAAAAAATGAACCGGATTTATTTTTTATTCAAATGGAAGCTCAATTTACCAACGGTGGAATCACTAGAGATAACGCTAAATATAATCATGTCATTGCTGCACTCGATCCTCAATATTTGTCAATGGTTTCTGATTTGATTCGTAATCCGCCGGACGACGGCACAAAATATGAAACATTAAAAGCGCGTTTAATTAATGAATATACAGCATCTGATCAAAAGAAATTAAAAGTTTTGTTAACAGAAATCGAACTCGGTGATGACAAACCATCGCATTTATTGCGTAAAATGCGTGATTTAGCACGAAGTTCTATGAGTGATGAAGCATTAAAATCACTTTGGATCGATCGTCTGCCCGAAAATGTGAGAGCGGTTGTAGCCATTTCTAACGATAATTTGAACACATGCGCCACTCTGGCCGATAAAGTAGTGGAATTAACTTCTTCGAAACAAATCTTCGAAATCAAAACGGAAATAAACCCTTCTTTGTCACAATTAAAAGCACAAATTGATGAACTCACAAAATCGTTTAATGACTTTAGGGCAAGTCGAAGTAAAAGTCCCAACCGAAACAACAACAGTAACAGACGTTCTCGATCTAAATCAAATAGAAAACATCCATATTGCCGTTATCATTACAAATTCGGGGCACTTGCTCGCAAATGTGAACAACCTTGCCGGTTCAAAAAACCTGAAGGCAGTTTAAACGATAATTCGGAAAACTAAAAACCACTTCGCCACCGACGGTACACGAAGTGGAATCAAATCTCACTCGCCGTCTCTTCGTCACTGATCAATCAAATCATCGTAAATTTTTAGTCGACACTGGCGCAGACTTATCAATTTTGCCAAAAAATTTATTCAATAAATCAAACAAACCAAATTCCTATAAACTTTTCGCCGCAAACGGCACACCCATAGAAACTTTCGGTAGCATTACTTGCAATGTCAATTTAGGACTAAGACGTGATTTCATTTGGACATTTTTGATAGCAAATGTGTCCAAACCCATTCTTGGCGCTGATTTTCTTGATGAATACGGATTGCTGGTTGATATAAAAAATAAACAATTGATCGATGTTCATACAAATTTACGAACTAAATGCAATTCTCATCTTACACATTATCAAAGAGTCTCTTCGGTTCATTGCAAATCTGATTTCAGCGAAATAATAAATGAATTTGTAGATCTCACTCTGCCTCCAACCTTCAATAAACGTGATAATTTGAAACCTAGTACGGTAAAACATCAAATTATTACAACGGGTCGTCCCACTTTTTCACGAGCACGTCGTTTAAACCCTGAAAAACTTAAACTAGCTAAAGTTGAGTTCGAAGCAATGCTAAAAGCGGGAATTTGTCAACCAAGTAAAAGTCCTTGGGCAAGCCCATTGCACATAGTACTCAAAAAAGGCGGCACATGGCGTTTTTGCGGTGATTATCGTGCTTTAAATGCCGTTACAATTCCTGATCGATATCCCTTACCTCACATCCAAGATGTAACACACATATTTGCAAACAAACAAATTTTTTCAAAAATCGATCTCGTTAGCGCATACAATCAAATCCCAATAGCAGAAGAAGACAAAGAGAAAACTGCAATCATTACACCCTTCGGCTTATTTGAATTCAATGTGATGACTTTTGGTCTCAGAAACGCATCTCAAACTTTTCAACGTTTCATGAACAGTATTTTTCACGATCTTGATTTCGTCGTTGTCTACATTGACATTTGCATAGCTTCAAATGACATGAGCGAACATCGAAAACATTTGAAAATTGTCTTACAACGTCTTAAAGAAAAAAACATTAAAATCAACCTTGCCAAATGCGAATTTGGACAACAAAAAATCACTTTTCTCAGTCACATCGTCACAAAAGATGGCATTTTACCAAAAACTGAAAAAGTTGATGTCATTAAAAATTTCAAAAAACCTGAAAAAGCACACGAACTCCGTAGTTTTTTGGCAATCCTTAACTCATATCGTCGCTTTCTACCGAATGCTGCTCAAATCCAAGGCAAACTTCAGCTGCTAATAAAAGGCAACAAAAAAAAAGATAATTCGCAAATTGCTTGGAACGACGATGCATCTTTAGCATTTGAAAAATGTAAAGCTGATATCGCCAACGCTGTCCTGTTAGCTCACCCAATTCCCAATACAACTTTGGCATTACACGTGGATGCTAGTAATCACGCAATAGGGGCAGCCCTTCACCAAATCAACAATGGTCAACTTCAACCATTAAGTTTCTATTCCAAACGATTAACCGATACCCAAAAGCGCTATAGCACCTATGATCGTGAACTTTTGGCAATCTTTCAGGCAATCAAACACAACAAATTTATGATCGACGGACGCAATTGCATTGTGTATACTGACCATAAACCATTAACATTTGCCTTTCGACAAAATCCCGACAAAGCTTCACCCAGACAAGCACGTCAACTTGATTTCATTGGTCAATTCACAACGGACATTCGTCACATTTCCGGCAAAGATAACGTTGTTGCAGACTTATTGTCGCGCATTGAAGAAATCAAAGTTAACGATATCAGCTTAGAACTTCTAGCAAATTCTCAAATAAACGACAACGAACTAAATGACATTCTGGAAGGAAAAATCCCATGTTCTTTAAATTTGAACAAAATTTATCTTCCTGGTTCTAATCTGCACATTTATTGCGACACATCTTCTAAGCAAATCAGACCCTTTATCGTCGGTAACATGCGAAAGAGAATTTTCAATCTGGTGCACAACATCTCGCATCCTGGTAAAAGGGCTTCTGTCAAATTATTAATTAATAATTCTGCCGACAAAGAAGCCCACAGTCCCGAAATTGCCCTGACGGGATCCCGAAAACCATACAGTAATGATCCCGAAAAAGTTCCGAAATTACCTTGACGGGGTCCCGAAAACCATACAGTAATGATCCCGGAAGTTGTCGAAAAGATCCCGAAATTACCCTGAGGGGGTCCCGAAAACCATACAGTAATGATCCCGAAAAAGCCCCGAAATTACCGTGACGGGGTCCCGGAAACTAGACAGAAATGATCCCTGAAGGGTGTCGAAAAGATCCCGCAATAGTCCTGAAAAAGTCCCGAACTTACCCTGACGTGGTCCCGAAAACCATACAGTAATGATCCCGGAAGGGTGTCGAAAAGATCCCGAAAAAGTCCCGTAATTACCCTGACGGGAAAAAAGGCGGGTGGATGTAGCCGACCTCACCACGAAGGTGTTAGAAGAGGACCAACAGCCAGATGGTGCTGTGAGTCGCACAGAGGAACACCCGGCACAACAGTTACAAGAGGCTGAAGGGGCTTCGAACACTCTAAACCAAAAGGGAAGAGGAGGACGATGACGTTACGGCGAAGGTGCTGGAGGGGGACAAACAGCCCAATGGTGCTGCGAGTCCTACAGATAAACCTCCAACACAGTAAAGTGGCGTCGAGCGAACTCCTCTTAACCCTTGAGGAGGGTTCGTTTGAGGTGGCGCTGATCCAGGAGCCGTGACTCTCATCGGGACTTATCCTGGCATCCTGCTACATGGCCCATGCTGTGGAGGTTCCACCGATGTAGCGCAAGAGGCTAGTACAGGACGAAGGGCGCAAAGAGCGGTTGGTCATAGACGCGGATGCAAATGCGCACCACAATGCCTGGGGAGGAGCAGATGCGAACGAGAGAGGCGAATCTCTATTTTGTTACATCCTGCAAACCAATTTGCAGATAGCCAACAGAGGAATGTTTTGGATATTATACTGAGCTCCGAACGTGATATATCAAGGTATGATTGGATGGTTCTTGATAGACCATCCTTCTCCGACCATGCGTATATCAGCTTCAGCATCCCCCTAAAGAGGGTAGAGAAGGGAGGAACCTTTAGAAACCCTAGGTTAACATACTGGACTAAATTCAACAGGTAGAAACGGTGGACCGCAAATTATCTGGGTGGTCGGCAGGCATCGGTGCAATTTAGAAACGAAACATCAAAACCAAGAAGAATTAAACAAGGGGTGCCACAGGGTGGTGTCCTATCCCCACTTTTGTTTAATTTTTACATATCTAAGCTACCTTCACCACCAGAAGGAGTCACTATCGTTTCATACGCCAATGACTGCACAATAATGGCCACAAGCCCAGGCCCACAGATCGATGAGCTCTGCAACAGAATAAACGGCTACCTTCCTGATCTCTCCAGTTTTTTCGCCTCGCGAAACCTGGCATTAACACTGACTAAATCTTCCGCGACCTTATTTACAACATGGACGTCCCAAATGTCGACCATTTTGAACATCCACGTCGATAGCACTACGCTACCGACTGGCCTACACCCCAAAATCTTGGGTGTGACGTTTGATCAGGATCTACAATTTGGTGAGCACGCAGCCGCAATTGTTCCGAAAATCCAGAGCCGTAATAAAATCCTCAAATCCCTTGCTGGCAGTACCTGGGGAAAAAATTAAGAAACGCTCATTACGACATACAAAGCAATTGGCCAGCCGTTTACGTGATACGCGTCACCCATATGGTCGCCAAGCCTAAAAATTACCCACTGGAAGAAGCTACAGGTCTTCTTATGTGCCCAGAACACCATCTAGATAATGAGGCGAAAATACTCCCCATCAGGGAGAGAAATGAGATGCTAACCAAACTGTTCCTGTTGAATACCCAGAAACCTGGGCATCCAAACAGACATCTGATTGATGAGCCAACACCGCCTATGGGCTTAAGGAGTCATCTCCGTAAGCATTTTGAGGAAATACGGCACCGGAGAACCCAGCCGTATGGTGCAAAAAACACAAGCAGGTCCTTGGTGAACTCCACAAACAGGCGTCAGACTTTTATGTCAGGAATTGCCCGGTGAATCCAGTACTCAAAGAAAAGTACCCAAAACTTGTGGAAGAGGAACGCATACTCCCCAGGGAAACGCGTGTCACTCTTGCTCAACTTCGTTCTGGATACTGTAACAGGTTAAACTCTTACCTATCCAGAATCAACCCCGACATACAAAATGTATGCCCCGCATGTAATGTGTCCCCACATGACACCAACCATCTCTTTAATTCTAATGTGGAACCAACGCCTCTAACACCCCTTTCATTATGGTACACCCCTGTTGAAACAGCAAGTTTCCTTGGACTCCCGTTAGAGGATATTGATGACAATTTGTGATCGGTCGCGGCTGTTAGGTGGGGCGAAGCACTGCTACAACAACAACAAAAAGCGGACGAACTAGCTAAAAAGGACGCATCCCTTGAAGCTTGCTCCGTAGACGTCCCAATTAGACTGGGCGAGATTAAGCGAAGGCGAGAGGCGCACATGATCGACCAAGCGGGAAAGGCGTGGGTTCAAGCGCGGGGCTGTAAAGTGTCGAAAATTATGTGTAGGTCTTACAACCTTAGACTAACAAAGTTCTTATATCATTAGAAAGAGAGGACTGTAGACTCATGACGGGTATTCTGACTGGACACTGCCTTCTGGCGTCACATGCCTTTAAATTAGGCTTGGTCATTGATAGCAGATGTAGGAAGTGCGGGTTGGAGGAGGAAACGATCGAGCACGTTCTGTACTCGTGCCCTGCACTTGCCAGGCTAAGACTCCCGCTATTAGGAGTGATACAGCTGTCAGATCTAGAAGCAGCAAGTAGCTTAAGCCCTAGGAAGCTTCTAGTTTTTGCCAAGAGGACGGAGTTATTTTATAACATAGGTCCTGGTTTTTGATTGGGTTTTTCAGTTTGGTCGTTAAAACAAATTTCTGGTAACACTACGGACTCATTCAGTCTATGTGAGGTCCTCATGGACCGGCCAGTTCAACCTAACCTAAGCAACTACCACCTCGATGATTTTACTCTTACTAACATAGCCAAGATGGAGGGCATGACTCCACCCTGATGACGTCCACGCAAGTGGGGAATCAAGCTGATCGCTATATAAACGTGCAGTTAATATTTCCCGCTGAGCGGGTTTTGCACTGGGCTTGGTATCCGTCACGTCAAACCACACTCTAATGAAAAGAAAATTAACGCCTCAGATAAGAAGACAATCCTTTACTGATAACGACCATGGCAAACGTTTAAAGCACAATGATTTCAGGGCATGCACCTGTAATGTCCGTTCCCTAAATGGGATAGGTGCAGATACCCGGCTGGTTGATGTCCTCGTCAAAGCAAAATCTGCGATCAAAGCGAGCGCAACAGGAAGAGTGTGTGAATGCTACCGCGAGTTGAAAAAGACGCGAGACGCCTTTTCAGGTAGAAAAAAGTAGAGGCAGAAAGTGCGAGGAGCTTGAGCTGCTAGCTACCAGAAAAAACTCCCAAAAATGTTACCAAAAAATTTTTTATGTAGTGAAAAATTATCATTATAGTGAGAATTGTCCATTATCACTAAAAAATTTATTTGTAGTGGAAAACTTTTCACTACCATTATAGTGACTTGTAGGTAACTTGTATTGATAAGTTCTCAAAGTTTGCTATTGTGCAACCAATAGACTCGCAGACAATTCTAAATCTTAAGCCTACATTGTTCCAAATATTGATTTTTTTTTGGGTACAAATATTGAATTTGTTTCGGCTACTGCGACAAATCCTTTAACTCTAACACAATAAAGTCAATGCTATCTAATCATTTCAGTATAGAAATTGTGAACGCCCCTCCACTTCATAGCACATCAAATGGTCGAGTGGAAAGATTTCATATACTTTAGGGGAGATATCCCGATGTTTAAAAATTGAAAAGCAACTAGAGGACACAACAGAGCTAATCCAACTGGCAAATGGAGCTCCACCCAATCTTTTTCATTCTGAATTAGACAAAAAAAATATGCTGTTGAAGCCGACTTTAACTAAATTCATGAATTGATTAACACAATAGGTATTCAACAACGACAAAAGCATAGTTTGAATTTTCTGAGAACGACTTTAAAGATAATAGCGGGAACGCCGGATTTTGATGATTTTCAAAAGACAACTGTAAAATAGAAGAATTAATTGGCGCCAATAAATAGCCGTGTTTTTTCACACGTCTATACGTTTACGTTTGCGCGTAAAAAAAAACGCTTATCCTCGCTTAGATAATGCTTAGGAGATCCATCTAGCGGCAGGGATTAAATAACTAGCTACAGCACAGGGTGTACCGAAAAGCGGAGACACAACCCTCTAATGGCCATAGGGTATAACATATAGCTGAATCAGTTGCGATGATTTGTGGACACTTATAGAATACATAGAATTAGTGTAGAGGGTGAAACAAAAACACATATTTCAGTTACATCTGAGTATAGTGTATTGAAATTTAGTAGGACAAATTTTATGCGCAGCAATTTCAGAGGTGTATATAAAGTTTGTCGCTTAGAAGTCCATATAAAGTTTAAGTGTAAACGTATATAGAAGTAAAAAAAAAACACAGCTATTGTGTAGATGATGGTGTGGCGACACAGGAGGATATCCCTGGGCATTTCGCCCGGTTTCTTGACAGACCTGAAGTTTCCTCTCGTGTGTTTCTTTTAAGCTCGGCTACCATATCGTATGGGCGTTTAAATGCTGCTCGGTTATTGCGTTTTCTAGGGACATCGTCATTATAGGTAGGAGCGGCCTGTTTGTTATATTATGATCCCTTTAACTTGTCCACCGTAAGCCAGTACATAATATATAAATTTGCGGAATCTACCCAGTGCAGATCATGCCTCGGGCAAACAAATATTCATTTCCAGGCACTATGAAAACATCCGGCACAGAAGTGTTCGAACTAAAAGGGCATAAACACTCGCGAGTGAATGAAAGTATTGGATGGACTATGATTTCGATCATTTTCATATTTTTTATTAAAGAACGGTATATAGCACTTATGCGATACATGTTTCTATGTAGGTCACTTTCGGATCACACATACTCTAAATCAGCGGAATTATGTGATTCTGGGGTAGTTTTAGACAGTCAGCAGTGGGATTCGAATTATAAGGACGTACAAACACAGTCTGAGTGAGTGTATTTAATTTTTTTTATTGTTTAGACTATTTTCTATCTGTTATGTGTATAATTTTATTTCCAATATACTCGTAGCCCTGAGATATTGGAAGCTCTAAGCATAAAAGGAATCTCTGGCCTCAAAAAGGAGATTAAGAAGCTCAAGGAAGAGAAACGTAGTTTAGAGAAGGTATTACAGGAGGCAAATGCCTTGATGGATTCCGCAAAGAAAATTTTCACAGAAGGTCAGATAAGGAAAATGATTGTATCTGGTATGATAAATTTGTTTATAGCGATAATTGAAACTAATATCCGCGTTATTTGATATATTCAGGTGGAGTGGTGCAATGGTCATGGAAAAATATATCAAGTGCCATTTGCCTTCATGCGTCGGGTCCCAGGGCCTATAACCATTTGTATGCGAGTGGTTTCCCGCTTCCTTCTGTGGCCACCTTGAAGTGCTGGTATGGCAAAACGGAGGTAAGTGAAGGAATACTTACGGCCTCACTTACTGTTATGGAGTTTATGTCTGAATGTCTTAGTCATAAAGACAAAATGTGCGTACTTTCGTTTGACGAAATGAAAGTTTTTGAAGTCTATGACTACGAGCAGGTTGAAGACTATGCGCGGAAGCCATAAGGCTTCGTACAAATAGCAATGGTTCGCGGGCTACTTAAGTCATGGAAACAGCCTATATTCTTTGACTTGTTGTTTTTGTTGTTGTTGTAGCGATTAGTTACTCCCCGAAGGCATTGGGGAGTGTTATCGATGTGATGGTCCTTTGTCGGATACAGATCCGATACGCTCCGGTAACACAGCACCATTAAGGTGCTGGCCCGACCATCTCGGGAACGATTTATATGGCCACATTAAACCTTCAGGCCATCCCTCCCTCCCCACCCCCAAGTTCCATGAGGAGCTTGGGGTCGCCAGAGCCTCGTCTGTTAGTGAAACGGGATTCGCCGCTCGAAGGTGAGGTTGACAATTGGGTTGGAGAAGCTATATATTGCGCTACACAACCCCTTGAATCCCATTCTTTGACTTCGACTGTTCTATGACCAAAAGTATTTTAAACTCCATAATTTTGGCGCTATACAATATTGGCTTCCCTGTAGTTGCCATAGTGAGTGACATGGGATCAAAATATCGTGGGCTTTGGAAGGAGTTGAATATTACTGTTGGTGACTTATCACCTTCTGCAATATCAAATACATATTAAAGCGGACAATAAAAACTAAATTTACTTTAATAGTGCATGAGAGACTTTATAAACATATCCGTAAAAACAAAATACAAAGAAAAAAAAAGATCATTACAAATGGGAATCTTGATACAAACTGTCCAATTTAACTCAACCTTTTTTTTAACTTCGATTTAACGGATATGTTTATAAGTTTTTCATTTATTCACTATTAAAATAAATGCGTTTTTTATTACTGCCGTTCATATATATGCATGCTTGTGTCATTTAGACAAGCCATGGTTCGACAACCCGGCAAACGAAGCAGAAAATTTTTTTACCATCGCCGATGCTCCGCAGCTTTTAAAGCTTATCCGAAATCAATACTTGGATACGGGTTTGATGTGCTGGGGGGAACTGCTGACTAGGAGGACCATTCGTGATACCTTAAAATGCACGTCTACGTCGGATGTATCGATTACTACTTATAAGTTGCCTGAAGACCACCTTTCTGTTAAAGGAATCGGTATGTTAATATTACTAAGGATTTTCGTTTGCTCACAAGGGAAATCCAATTTACAGGACAACAAAAGGTTAAGCCAGCAGCGCAGCTGTTCTCTAACACAACGGCAAATGCCATTAGACATTTTCACTCGCTAGGGTTCGATGTTTACAAACCAAAGGAGACAGCAGACTTTATTCAGCTCGTTAACGATAGGTTCGATGTTATGAACTCGAACATGAAAACATATGGTTATCCTGGAAAGGTAATCAGATAACATGTACAACCTTTACTTGACCTTTTAATAAAATATCTTTTTGAAACTAATAAATTTTTAAAGGAGCCGTTTGGAAGATCTCTTTCAAACCAGCTTAATGTGCTAGAGAGAATGAACGAGCTCATGATACAGCTGATTGTTCCAAAATTTAAAAATAAAAATAAACACTATGTCGTAGAGCTGTTCCAAAATGGCATAGTCATGTCTAATCGGGCTTTAGTCATGCTATACGAGTATTTGAATACTAACTCGGATGTGGAATACATTTTAACACATAGGCTAAACCAGGACGTTCTGGAAAATTTATTTTCTGCTATCCGCAGCAAAGGAGGTCTTAACGATGACCCTACTCCGACTCCGGAAGTACATTTTAGGTATGATGTTAATTGCTATTGGTATGTCTTACCAACTATGTATCTTCAAATTTTATGTTTGATCTACATATAGCACGAAACACTGAACACCTGCAAGGTACCGGTAATGTGGGCCCGGATACCACTAATTGGCTGCATCCCTTGGATTCCACTCAACTTCACTCCCAAAACTTGTGTGCAAGTGACTTCCTTCCTTTGGTCAAGCAATGCGTTCGATGAGAGCCTTGATGAAGAGATGCAGCCGGAAGTTCTCGAAGCCCTCAATCCACCACAAGAAGACCCTTCAGACCCATGCGTCACTCTTAAAAATGATGCATTGGAGTATATCGGTGGCTACATTATAAGAAAGCTTGGGAAAAAGCACGTCAATTTCAAGTGGATGAAACAACTCGCTGTCTAAGGGTAGTTTAATTATACCATCTGCTAAATTTTTGGATGGCATCAAAAAACTTGGACATATTTTTTCAAATAAACGGTATGGATATACTCCATTGCAAAAACATAAAGGAGCGTTTAATTCAAAGAAGTGCCGTCGTTGATCTTCCGGAACACGTCAAACGATTTTTTTATAAGTGTCGGATTCATTTCCGTATTCGGAATCTAAATAAACGACTGGGCTTCAGAAAGTACATCAAACTAAAACTCTAAAAGTGTTGTATGTATAAACTATAGACTATATATATGCACATATCTCTCTTTGGTCGCAACCAGCTACGTAAGCGGCATCTCAATAACTTCATTTTGGGCAAGATTAAGCGTGGAATTGGTATTAAATTACGTGCAAAAGATAGCGATCAGTTAAAATTTAAATGAATTTGTTTATGGATGAAATGCACAGTTTAATTTATATATGCGCCATATACCAGAGCAAGATCTTGAATTGATTTCTAAGAAATTCGTAAATAATGCTTAAGAATTTTACACTTTAGAATTTGTATAAACATAACATTTAGTATGTACAAGTTCATCTTCGTCTCTCAAGAATAACGTTCCTGATAATTGATTAATTAAGTAGTACACTGGGCGACATCTGCGAGGGTCAATAACATCCGGTGTAAACGTGCACAGTTGAAATCATTTATTGGTTAGCGAGTCGAACAAAATTTCTGAATAGAGTAAGCCGAGTCACTAAATACTTGAAAATTCTCTTAATTCATTAATATCAACTACTTTCATCATCTTGTAAGCTTAACATCTTCTTCAGCAAGCTTACGTATTAAAACATTCATTTACATTTACCCAAAATGTACATTTTAAAACTCCCACTTACAATATCTATCCCCAGACGGAAACTTTATTTGCTTTCCCATAAAAAATATACATTTCAAAACTCCCACTTACAATATCTATCCCCAGACGGAAACTTTATTTGCTTTCCCATAAAGGGTAATTCTATACGACAGCTATTCGAGGGTCAATAACATCCGGTGTAAACGTCCACAGTTGAAATAATTTATTGGTTAGCGAGTCGAACAAAATTTCTGAATAGAGTAAGCCGAGTCACTAAATACTTGAAAATTCTCTTAATTCATTAATATGAACTACTTTCATCATCTTCTTGTAAGCTTAACATCTTCTTCAGCAAGCTTACGTATTAAAACATTCATTTACATTTACCCAAAATGTACATTTCAAAACTCCCACTTACAATATCTATCCCCAGACGGAAACTTTATTTGCTTTCCCATAAAAAATGTACATTTCAAAACTCCCACTTACAATATCTATCCCCAGACGGAAACTTTATTGGCTTTCCCATAAAGGGTAATTCTATACGACAGCATGATACTCTTAATACACATCCAAAAATATCGGTAGGGTGTCGAAAGACACGTTTTGGACTCAGATTCACGAATCAAAACACGTAAATAAAAAATTGCACGTCTGTGACGTGTACTAAGAGCGTCATGCTGTCGTGAAACAATCGTCATACTCAGTGACAGTCAGGCCGCACTCAAGGTAACCTCGGCGTTCGAAATAAAGTCCTGGAATGTGACGCAATCTCAAGACGCAGGGATAAGTTTATGGTCTTACCTTGGTCAGAGCATTCCCTCATTCAATCCCTCAAGCCAAAAGAACTGCTAGGGTTCATCGAGGAAGTTGGCTTGGATGAGGTGCTGTGAAGGAGATGAGGGAGATGAGTGAGACCAACGGTCGCAGTGCAATCCTCAATAAATTATCTACATATCTTTCATAATGTCGATAGAATTACCCAATAAAGATGCCCTATATATGAATAAACATTTATAGAATAGAATTGCAGTAATTTATTTCGCATAACTTAAAAATCGTACACAAACTATTTAATATATGTATGTATGTATAATGTTTGCATATTTTCACCACGATCTTCGCCCCATTAATTTTCTACGCGCAGTTTTTTCACATCACCATATTCATCAACCGATACAGCATTGGATAATATAGCGTGTGTCATTGCTGATTCTTCAAATATAAGTCTATCCGCTTTCCATAAAGGTGTTTGAAGGTCAACATCGAATACTTACGTGAACATTCAAATCTTCAAAAGCCCTGCTTTGATACAAAGGGTTTGCTAACTTCAAAACGACAACAAACGGCTTCACCAGCTTTTGAACTTGCTGATACAAGCTGTAATAATTTCTCGACGCGTTGATTATTGTATAGTACTTGACGGCCACCCATAACGTTTGCAAAGAAAATCGACTGTATACGTTTGATCATAAAGACTAAATCGGCGTGGGTCATTAACTAGACAAACCCTATCTACCAAATTGAATACTGGTTTACCTTCGTTTTCGTTAAACTCTAATGGTGTAATTGGCCCAATCGATTGATAAGCTTTTTTTTATCATAGTACTCACTGGTAGAACGGTCAGATAGAATACTCAAATAGATGCCAACTATCTCTGTCATTTCTTCAATCTTATGTGAAACCTCATCCTCGGTGGGAGATTTTTCTCGTAACACTTAAGAGTATTCACGAAGCTTGCTTTTTAATATGGTATTCATGAGCATGCTCCCTCAAAACTATAGTCTCTGGGGTTTTTTTTTATTTAATGGCGCGGTGATGGTTTTTCATTAACAAATAAGGTGCACATCAATTTTAATTTTTCTAATATTAAATAAACTTTAGTATAAATTCATCTTTGTTGACTACAATGTTGCAATGCTTGACACAACAATTGACGTTTCTATTACATTCACCTAATACCAATACACAGATTTTGACAATTTGAACAGACATATTTTGTTGCTGTACAGATGAGCCAACATATATAGCTGAACCATGGCAAGATATAAAAAAAAGCTACAGATAACCCATGACTGTATCTCAAACGAAATTTCGACATCGTCGGCGAGAATGATGACGACAGCTTGAAGGTCGCCAGCAGTGCTAACGAATACAATAACGAAGTCAACAGTAAAATTAAGATAAATAAAAGATTCAAAAGGGAGAAGTTAAAAAAAAAATTGAGCAGAAACCAAGCGTCGTAGTGCCGATAAAAAGGACAAAGCTGAAACGTCGTCCACAAAAAATAATTCCCACATCTCCGGGTATCTACCTAGTCATATTGATAGACGTCTTCAGCACCGAAAATACAACACATCGAGCGCCTTCACTGATCTCCCCATCACACACTGCCACAAAAACTACAAGAAATAAACAATTAAATATTTCAACATTGTGCCATTTTATTACTGTCATCCAGATCATTCGCTGCTATATTTGGTGCTGTTCATTGCACAACTACTGCTACCGTTAATTAATATACACACATAATAACATCAGATTGCCGCCCTGCTCAACATATCCATTCATTCGCTGCTGTATTTTTTTTAAATCAACTGTTATATTTGACTTCGCTGAATGAGCAGCAAAATCATCAAAATCCATTGCATAAACATCAATTGCAGCAACAAGCAGAATAATCGCACTAAGTATTTTAACAATAATTTTGGTGAGCAGTCATATTTATTTTGTATGTGTATATGTATACATTTTATATATGTGCGTATACTAATATATAGATATATTTTTAATTTATTGTAAACTCTCTTGAAATTATCCATTTAATACATTTTTCGAAATTCATAACATAATTACTAGTTTATTTATATTTATAAATAAATAAATTTTACGGTTTTGTTTGTGAACTCTCTTTTTCATATAATTCAACATGTTTCGTTCACCACAATATAAAACACAAACATCTACTAACAATTTAAACGATAGATTTACCAAATGACACTTTTCAACAACAAATAAGAAATACATATGAAAACATAAATCAAAATGAAATTTCGACAGTTTCAGTCAAACCAAATAGTTTTTATTTGTTAAGAACCGTTACTCGATACTTTGGCAAATTACTCGATCTTTCCTCAAGGTAGTCGCTGGTTTTTTTTTTGTCAGATATGTTTATAAAAATGTCTTTTATACGTTTTCGTGGCGTATTTGTGTTTATTTTATTGATTGTATTAAATTAATTCTCTTTCTAAAAATCGTAATTATGCAAAATCACAACACCGCATAAATATATAGGATGCAGTTAAAGAAAAATAACCAAAACTTCCTTGAGAAAACATTCGGCATGAATTGGTTGCTTTGTTGTTGCCAAAGTATCGAGTGACGGCTCTTACCAATAAGAACTCTTTGGTCAAACTTCCACAATTTTTGACTAGTTGTCTGGAGGCATGGTTTATTCATGCCGAAACACAATTTAAGACTAAAAACATTACACAAGAAAACACTAAATACGAACACATCATTACAGCACTTCCACAGGAAGTGATAATGACTGTTTTGAATTTTATCCAAAATCCTCCTATTAATAACAAATTTATCGAACTTAAAAACGATAGAAAGGCACACAGCGAAAATTCGAAACTTGATAAAATTTTAAGCGATTTTGAGATGGGTGATCGTAAGCCCTTAGAATTTTATCGTTCATTAATTGTATTAGCCGTGTCAAATTTTAGCGAAAATATTTTGAAAAAATTTGGATGCGTAAACTTTCTAAAAATTTGAGTGTGATTTTGGCTAGTTCGAGTTCTAGTAATATTACCGAATTAACAAAATTAGCAGATAATATTTGGAAAGTAATAAACAAGAATGAAGTATTTTCGGTTAATAATTTTTCGGATGCAAAAGCACAAAATTCTGTTGTGGAAAACTTGGTTAAAACGACCTCTTTTTGGTTTGTGAGAATTTAGAAGCTCTCTTTAGAGTTATCTGAAGTCAAAAGCCAAATTTATAGAAATCAACTTGGATCTCGGTCCAATTCGAGAAACAAATTTAGGAATACATTTAGGCATATATAGAATTCACGAAATAATTAAAATTGGTTGTGTAGGTTCCACTACAAATTTGGAAATAATGCCAGAAAGTGTGAACAACCTTGTTCCTATAACAAAAACAAAGATTCAAGAAACTAAATTCTTCCGTTGTTGCAGCGACGAACAACGGAAATTTAGAATTTTCGACACGTCGCTTTTTTTTTCGATAGAGAAAACAAACAAAATTTTTTGATTGATAGTGTAGCAGAAATTTCGGTATTACTCGCGTCTAAATTTCCTCATACGAAACGTTCAAATATAATTCTCACTGCAGCTCAACTGCTCAACAATTGCCACTTACGGGAAAAGGCTTTTAAACGTAAATTTAGGTTTAAGACGTGAATTTCCCTTTACTTTTTTGATTGCGGATATAGCCAAGCCAATAATTGGCGCTGATTTTCTTTGTAAATATGGTCTCCTTATATACATTAAACATAAGCGTTTAGTAGAGCCATTAACCAATCTCTCAGTTAATACAGTATTCTACTTTGGTGATATTCCATTACATAAATTATTTGTGGTTGACAATAAATTTACAAAATTATTAAGAGAGTTTCCGTTACTTATTGCAGAGCCGGATTATACTAAATCCATTAAACATGCAACAGTACATCAACTTGTATCAAAATGTAGTCTTCCAATTTCTAAGCCCAGGCGCTTAGATCCGGTAAAATACAACGTTGATAAAACGGACTTTGATTTCTTAATTAAAACAGGCATTTGTCGGCCTTCAAATTCTTCAGTAGCATCACCACTGCACATTGTACCTAAAAAAGAGTTTAATGATTGGCGTCCGTGTGGTGATTTTAGAAGATTAAATATTGTAACTGTTCCCGCTCGTTATCCCTTACCCCACGTTCAGGATTTTAATATGAATCTTCGTAATAAAAATATATTTTCAAAATTAGATTTAGTTAGGGCATATCACCAAATTCCTATGGCTGAAGAAGGTTAGGTTAGGTTGAACTGGCCGGTCCATGAGCACCTCACATATACTGAATGAGTCCGTAGTGTTACCAGAAGTTTGTTTTAACGACCGAACTCAAAGCCCCTTTCAAAAACCAGGACCCATGTTATGAAATAACTCCGTCCTCTTGGCAAATACTAGAAGCTTTCTAGGACTTAAGCCACTTGCTGCTTCTAGATCTGACAGCTGTATCACACCTAATAGCTGGAGTCTTAGCCTGGTAAGCGCAGGGCTCGAGCGCAGAACGTGCTCGATCGTTTCCTCCTCCAACCCGCACTTCTTACATCTGCTATCACTGACCAAGCCTAATTTAAAGGCATGTGACGCCAGAAGGCAGTGTCCAGTCAAAATACCCGTCATGAGTCTACAGTCCTCTCTTTTTAATGATAGAAGCAACTAAGTTAGTCTAAGGTTGTAAGACCGACACATAATCTTCGACACTTTACAGCCCCGCGGTTGAACCCACGCATTTCGCGCTTGGTCGATCATGTGCACATCTCGCCTTCGCTCAATCTCGCCCAGTCTAATTGGGACGTCTACGGAGCAAGCTTTAAGGGATGCGCACCTCAAGGGATTCCTCACTATTACGTGACCATTCCCCGTTCTCTTGCTTTATTAGTCCCTGGACTATGTTTCCCCTTGCTAGGACTTTTTTCAACCGTGCTGTTTCGCTGGATCACTCTATGTCAGTACAGAAACTTTTCCATGAGATTCTCTTCGTCCTGGAAATTTCACGGTTGTAGATCCTCAGTAGATCCCTGTACTCGTCCCGACACGCTTCGCTTTCTG
The DNA here is from genome assembly GCF_040869045.1 of Eurosta solidaginis. Lineage (NCBI taxonomy): Eukaryota > Metazoa > Arthropoda > Insecta > Diptera > Tephritidae > Eurosta > Eurosta solidaginis. The sequence continues at coordinate 117,803,912 of NC_090321.1, forward strand.
CGGTCTTTGCTAGCTTAAACATTTCTTTTACCTGCTTTTTAGAAGACTCAGCTCATTGCTCCACCATGGGTGCTTTGCTTTTCCTCTGAATCTTCTTATAGGGCAAGCTTTGTTATACGCAACCTCTTTGGGTTGTCCCAGTTTTGTTTCTACCTGTTTCTGGAATTTAGCCCAGTTCGTTGACCTACGGTTTCTAAAGGTTCCTCACTTCTCTACCCTCTAGGGGGACGCTGAAGCTGATATACGAATGGTCGGAGAAGGATCGCCTATCAACAATCATCCAATCATACCTTGATATATCACGTTCGGAGCTCAATGTAATATCCAAAATATTGCTGGATGTTGCACCAATATATGTAGGGACATTTCCTCTGTTGGCTATCTGCAATTGGTTTGCAGGATGTAACAAACTAGAGATTCGCCTCTCTCGTTCGTATCTGCTCCTCCCCACACATTGTGGTGCGGATTTTCATCCGCGCCTATTCCCAACCGCCCTTTGCGCCCTTCGTCCTGTATTAGCCTCCTCTTCCACTCCATCGGTGGAACCTCCGCAGCATGGGCCATGTAGCAGGATACCAGGTTAAATGCCTGCTTATTCTTTTGCTCAACGGCCGCCACTACGAGATCCCCAGAAGTGTAATTAGGCAGCATATATGAATGATTACCATTACTACAGCTCGCAACCGTCCTTCCGTTTACGCGTAGTAAACGCCAAATCCGCGCCCGCTAAGTCCAGAAACCTTTCCTCCCGATGAGAGCCACGGCTCCTGGATCAGCGCGGCCCCTTCAGCCTCTCGTAACTGTTGTGCCGGATGTACCTCTGTGCGACTCGCAGCACCATTTGGCTGTTGGTCCTCTTCTAACACCTTCGTGGTGACGTCGGCTACCTCCACCTGTATTTTTCTCCTAGGCTTTTGAGGTCCTTTTCAACTTCGTCCACTTCTAGCGTGTCAGGATTTTTATCCTCGGGAATTCTTTTCCTGAGTAGCATGTAAATTTTGCCTGTGCTAAAGACATTTTTCCAAGCTGCGTGCCCAATATATCCTCCGCCTGCTTCTTTATTTGGAAGATGTAGAACTGACCTTCCTCCGTAGGCCGAGATACAGTAACTAACTTCCAATCCTGTGTCGGTATGTTCGGATTCTGATTTTGCAGAAGTCGCAGTGTGTCCTCCGACTTCACGCATGGTATCCATACCATACCGTGGGGATTTGCGCTTTATCCACAACCTCAAATCGCGCGTGCGTGCCTTGCCTTTGGAGGTTTGGAACCACTTCCTCCAGCCACCGCAAGCTCGCGATGTTGTCGCACGCTATCATCGTCACATCATTATACCTTCTGATGAAAATGTATCAGCTTTTCGTAATTTCGAACGTCCAAAATCAGTTAAGCTGGCACAGAAATTTATTGGTATGGTAAATTATTACCATAGATACATTCCAAAACTAGCAGAATTTACCAACAAAATGTATGATTTAATTAACAGAGTAAGTAAGAATTGTCACGTTTCTTTGGTATGGGAGGTAAATTCGAGTGAAGCCTTTGAATGTATTAAAGATAAATTTGCATCTACGATATTGTTAAATCATTTTAACAAAGATGCTAAATAATGTTTAACAGTAGATGCAGCTAACACAGCCATTGTGGGCATTACACAACAAAATTACAATAATAAAATTGAGCCCATTGCATTCTTTTCTAAAAAAACTTTCTCCAACTGCAATTAAGTACAGTGCTTTTGATAGGGAATTATTGGCAATTTATTTAAATATAAAACATTTTAGATATCTTTTGGAAGGACGACAATTAACAGTTTATACGGACCATTAACCATTGACCACTGCTTTAAATTCAAAAACAGAACGGAGTCCCAGACAAACGAGACATTTGGAATTTATAGCACAGTTCACTGATGACATACAGTATATTAAAGGAGAATCCAATGTTGTAGTGGATACATTGTCCAGAGCCTTTTAAGTTAGTGCAGTGCAGAATTCGGAACTGAACTTAAAATTTTGCAAACGTAACAACAGAATGATAGTGATTTAAAGAAACTTATAACTGATCCTCAATTTTTAAATTTATAGTTAATATCCCTATCTTAAATTTCAATATTTGGTATGAAATTTCGGGAGAGAACCCTAGGACTTTTGTACCCAGTAAATAACGAAAGACAGTATTTGCATGTAATTGCACATCCCGTTACGAGAGCTACACGCTTGCAATGTGTCCCCGCATGACACCACCATCTCTTTAATTGTAATGTGGAACCAACGCCTCTAACAATTCTTTCATTATGGTCCACCCCTGTTGAAACAGCAAGTTTCCTTGGACTCCCGTTAGAGGATATCTATGACAATTTGTGATCGGTCGCGGCTGGTAGGTAGGGCGAAGCACTGCTACAACAAAAACAACAGAGCTACACGACGACTCATACTTAAGAAATAATATTGGCCTAATATGACCAAAGATATTAATATTTGGTCGAAAGAGTGTCTTAACTGTCCAAAATCCGAGGTTTATAGTCACACTAGTTTAGCGTTACCGGTAAAATAGTACCAAGAAAATTATGTAACCGAAAATCGTTACCAGTTCTTTTATTCGCGATTCTGGCCAAAGTGGTAACGCTGTCATCACCGAAAAACTCACCACTGTCTGTGGTGAAATTTAAAAGTTGGTTTTCTTCGCTTTATCCATGGCGGAACGATACAAAGTGGCAGCATGCGACAGCTGAATATAAACTTTTTTAATTGATATTAGAGAAAAATTGTAAGTTTACAAACGGCGATGGTTACTAGGACATGTTTCTGAATTTCACTTCTTCATCAGCTAGCTTTTCGGGAGCTGAGCGTTGAACTCGAATCTCCAACATTCACACCAGTGCAAGCCTTTAGCTGCTACGCCATATGAATGTTCCGTTGGTCGCTGTACAATTGGTCTCTAAGAGTTGCCTTTTTGTTTATATTCCTTTTTGTATAAAGCAATATGAGCAAAGCTCGCTAATTAAATACATATAAACTTTTTTATTTGATTTGATACATCAACTTCCGGCGCAGTACGATTTTGACATTCGTCCATCGAATTTACAAAAACAAAGTACATGGAATTTTTATTTATGTTTGTAGGTATGTCACCATGCTGCCACCTTGTATGGTTCCGCCATGGCTTTACCGAAAATGTGTCACTCGTAGATAGACGTGTATATATGTACATACATGCATAAGATTTTACATAGTTATATTGTTATTTATTCTGTGAAAGTACATAATGTAAACAAATATATAATATATAGCAAGAGGCAACACTTTTTTACTATTATCTTTAATTATTTGCGCTTACAATTCTTTATTTTTCAGTTTTGCCTTTTTCTATACAACATGTGTGGTTATTTCGATGTAACCACCTACTTTTGTGGGTAAAAAATTATCCGGCTACTTTCGCGGATAGAATACCAAAAGGTGTAAAAGTTTCCACATGATTTCGTTACCGTGGTGAAGAATGTTGTTACTACACTAGAATCGGGCGTAAGTCTGCCATTAGCAAAATTCCAATTCAAAAAATCAGATTTGAACACATCCATTTAGATATAGTAGTTGGACCGTTGCCAGTTTCTAAAGAACATCGTTTTATTTTGACAATTATTGATAGGTTTACTCGCTGGCCAGAGGCATATGCTTTAAAAGATATGCAGCAACTACAGTTGCGAACACATTTTTCAGCGAATATATTTCTCGTTTCGGAGTTCCGTTGAAAGTTGCTACTGATCAAGTTAGTTTACATCAAAATTATTTTTAGAGTTAACTAAATTGCTTGGTAGTCATCAAATAACAACATCTACATATCACCCTCAGAGTAATGTTATTGTTGAGAGATTTCATAGACAACTAGAAGCTACTAGTATGGCTAGGGATGGAATAAATACTTGATATGATGAATTACCTGTCATACTTCTTGGTTTAAGATCAATTTACAAAGAAGATATTTCGGCTACCCCAGCGGAACGTTTTTGGCAAAAATTTACGTTTGCCAGGCGAACTTGTGCCATCAGCTGAAAATTTCTCATCAACTGAAATTTTAATTAGTTTACGTGAACATTTTCGAAATATGAGATAAATTTTAAGTCATCATAAAGATTCTGATACTGGAATTTATGTTCCAAACATCTTCAGACTTGTAAATTTGCGTTTGCTCGAGTTATTAATAAACATTCATTACAACAACCATATGAAGGACCTTACAAAATTGTGGAAAGACCTTACAAAATTGTGGAAATGTTTTAAACTTGAAATCAATAATATCATTAAAACCATTCCAATTGACAGATTAAAACCGGCAACAATCGAAACAACAGACATAAACAACACAAAGAATTAACATAAAAAGAGAGTTACGTTGAATTTGTTTACTGTTCAATTTTCTTGAAGGGGGAAAGCATTGGAGTACCCGGTGTAGTTGGGTTTGCGGCCAGGCGCGATGAACCTCGTAGGGGGGTTGCCGTCGTTGAGACCAGAACATCTAGGAAAGTGGCACCATCCGAGGCAGGAGCTGCATTGGGCAGATGTCGCAAACATATGTATATATTCTGCACTGGCAAACGGTGCAAAGGGTGGCAGGGACTAAGACTCTGTTTCCCTCACTTACCCAAATGCTAGTGCAGGAAAGAGGGGAAGAAGAAGGCGGGACCCCCAAACTAAGGGACACCCTTAGGCTTGAACAGCGCGGTGCCACAAAAGATTTGTAAACGTTACGGATACGATAGGTTTTGGTGTCTTGTCCAGAACATCCTGTCTGGTGTAACCATCCTTTACGAGTGACACACTTCGGGCTACGGAGCTTAAAAATGTACCCGGCAGGTATGCCTGTCGTAAGAGACGACTAAAATACCAAATTCATTGAAGGGATAGTGTAGCGCAACCCTTCCAAGGGGTTGCCAGCGTAATATATATATTATCCAACCCAATTTTCAACCTCACCTACCTGTGGCGAATCCTGTTTATTTAACAGCCGAGGCTCTGGCGACCCCAAGCTTCTGTTTTATATAGGTGTTGCGACGGGGGGATGACCTAGAAGGTGTCATGTGGTCATATCAAGTCGTTCCAGAGATGGTCGGGCTAGTGCCTTAATGGTGCTTGTTACCGGAACGTACCGGATCTTCATCCGGCAAAGGTCCATCAACGTCGATAACACTCCCCAAGGCCTTTGGGGATTGTCCTTATCGCTACAACAACAACAACAGTGTGACCGTCCCAAGAAGATTACTTTCCGGCAAACGCAGTAAAACCATTTCTCTGAACCGATATCAGATACAGGGTTCTATACCTTCCCGGAGCAGGACAATATGGCGCAGTCCCGCTGCAAGGATCTGCTGGGAGGATGAAACTTTGTTGGAAGGACGCAATAAATTAAATGAAATTACAACCCTTGGTCGGGAAAATCCCGAGACGAGTGGGACACCCGTTGTTGTTATTGTAGCAGTGATTCGTCTCATCCAATAGGTGCGACCTATCACAAATTGTTGTTACGGGAGTCTAGGGAAACTTGCCGTTTAAACGGGGGTGGGTCATAGCGAGAGGGGTGTTACAGGCGTTGGTTCCACATTACAATTGAAGAGATGGTTGGTGTCATGTGGGGACACATTGCAGACAGTACATACATTTTGTATATCGAGGTTAATTCTGGATAGGGAAGAGTTTAACCTGTTACAGTATCCAGATCGAAGTTGAGCTGGAGTGACGCGCGTTTCCCTAGGGAGAGTGCGTTCCTCCTCTGATAGTTCTGGGTATTTTCCTTAAGTACTGAATTCGCCGGGCAATTCCTGGCATAGAGGTCCGACGCCTGTTTTTGGATATCACTGAGGACCTGCTTGTGCTTTTTTGCTTCATACGGCTGTGGTATCAAGTGCCATATTTTCTCATAATGCTTACGGGGGTGACCCCTTAGGCTCGTGGGAGGTGTAGCCTCATCAATCAAATGTCTGTTGGGACGCCCAGGTTTCTGGGTATTCAACAAAAACTGTTTGTTCAGCATTTCATTTTTCTCCCTAATGGGGAGTACTCTCGCCTCATTGTGTAGGTGGTGTTCTGGTGACATAAGAACAGAGCCCGTAGCAGCTCTGAGGCCAGTATTTTGGCAGGCCTGAATTTTCTACCAGTGAGTAACCTTTAGGCTGGGCGACCATTTCGTTTACGCGTATCATGCAATCGGCCGGTGAATGACTTTGCAAGTGGTAATGAGCGTTTCTTTGTCTTTACCCCAAGTGCTGCCGGTAGGAGAATTGAGGATTTCAGGAACAATTGCGTTTGCATGCTCTCCAAAAAGTAGATCCTGATCGAATGTCACACCCAACATTTTTGGATGTAAGACAGCCGGTGGCGTCATGCCATCGACGTGGATGTTCAATTTGGTCGACGTTGGGTGCGTCCATGTTGTAAATAAGGTCGCCGATGATTTGGTCGCTGACAATATCAAGTTTTCGGGAGGCGAAGAAAGTGGAGACATAAGGGAGATAGCTGTTTATTTTGTTACAAAGCTCATCGATGTGTGGGTCTGGGCCTGTGGCCTTTATTGTGTAGTCATAGGCATAGGAAACAATAGTCACTCCTTGTGGTGGTGAAGGTATTATTTTGTTACACAGCTCATCGATGTGTGGGCCTGGGCCCGTGGCCATTATTGTGTAGTCATCGGCGTAGGAAACAATAGTGACTCCTGATGGTGAATGTAGCTTCGATATGTAGAAGTTAAACAGAAGTGGGGACAGACACCACCCTGTGGGACCCCTTGTTTAATTCTTCTTGGTTTGCATGTTATGTTCCTGAGTTGCACCGATGCTTGCCGACCAGACAGAAAATTTGCTGTTCACCTTTTGAGACATAGGGGAAGGGATGACCCTTCTCGGTATTTCAGTAACGTGCCGTGGTTGACCGCATCAAAAGCTTTTGACAATTTGAATGCAACGAGTACTGTCATAGGGTAGGGGATTTAATTTAATCCACAATTTATTTCTCTGTTAATGGTTTTTAGCCCGGTGGTAGTGCTCTGTAATTTTCGAAAGCCATGTTGATGATTGGCAAGGCGCAAATTTGCATTGAAATAGGGAAGCAGAATGGCTTCAAGTGTCTTAGCTACTGACGATAGGTGAGATATCGGACGATAAGATTCTCCTATGTTAGCTGGTTTCCCAGGCTTTAATAGCGGAACCACCTTGGCCATTTTCCATTTTTCGGGGATGACGAAGGTGGACAGGGACAAGTTGAAAACATAGATAATTAAATCCCTCTTTGCATCGATATTGCTATGCCGTCTGAGCTTACTGCTTTAGATGCTTTAGCATGAACGATCAATCTCTTTGGAGGTGATGGTAATTGGGGCGTGCGGTATTTATGCATGTATGCGCGTCTGTTGGCCCGCCATCTGACTTTGTCAACCATAGAATGCATTACATATTGTCGGCAAAAATCGTTCTGGCATTTTTTCGCATCCGACAGAACTTTATCACCAAAGGCGATGAAGATTTTGTTACTGTGCTTAGTCGGGTTGGATAGGGTGGACGGTTTCACGGTGGACCAAAGCTTACCTGCAATGGCAGAGAGGTTACAGGTGGGAGACCCGTCGTTCAACACGGTTAAATTTTCAATAAGATTTAGGTTTTCCAGAGTCATACCTCTATGATTAGTGACGGGAGAGCCCCACAACGGGGACCGCGCATTGAAATCACCGATTAATATCGGCGGTATGGTGTTCGAAGTAACTATATTTCTGAGTTCTGATATGAAAAAATTTTGTGGCGGTGGTATATACCTGCAAATAATTGTAATTTTGAAGCTAACAGATATTTCTACAACATTACATTTGTATTATTTTATGCTGAATATCTTTTCTGAACAAGAGTGCGATGCCTTGTTTATTGGTGATGTTTTGAGGTAATTTGAAAAAGTAGCAGGTATATAGCCTAGGTACAGGTATATTTATTTGCTGTGATCTGCGTTTCCTGCAGGGCAATAAAATTCGGTGAAAGTTCTTTAAATAGTATTTCTGGTTGAGTATAGTTGTTTTGAAAACCTTCCAATGTAATATTTTTAACATAGTGACGTTACAAAAAAAACAAGTGATGGATGAAGAGAGTTTAAAACTCTTCATCGTCCGACAATGTCATTACATTTAAATTTTGAGGTTGAGACTTTACCGATTCTGCGCGGGGTAAATGAACCAGTTGTTTTTTAGGGTGTCCGCGTTTGCGATAACTAAGCAAAACCTCTCTGTTCAGCATTTCGTTATGCTTTTAGTGTTGAACTCTTGGGCTTTCTTCGAAGACTGTTAAAAAGGTTCTGCAAATTAAGAAATGCGCATATAGTAGTAAAAGTTATGTTTCTTACTTATGTTTTTATTAGCATGGAAATATTTATATATATTGTTACGAATATTAGCAAAACTAAGGAGTGCTGCCGTCTCTAAGCCGATGCTAAGCAGTGACGTGAATGCACATCAATAATTCAATCATTATGTATCTACATAAACGAAACAAAAACTGCGTCTACATATATGTACCATGTACGTATACGAGCAGCGGAGAGTCAATGCACTAACACATGCATATATCTGAGATACTCCTATAAGTATGCAATGAGAAAAACTATAAAATTGTGCAATTGAAGTTACAACTGAGAAGTTTGAGAGCTACTGGACTAGTAGATTCTGGAAGCGCCTAGAAGATGTATAAAATTGTGCAATTTTAGTTATAGCTGAGAAGTTTGAGAGCTCATGGACAATGCTAGTAGATTCTAGAAGATGCGAACGAGGAAACCAGAGAGTATAAAAGGCCGCAGATGTAGAGGCTGCGTGGATATGAGTTGTCAAGCAGTTACGACTAAGACGATATCTAGCGAGCAATAGCAGTATTATTTTGAAAGTCAGTTTCATTTAAGCTATCAGTTTGGTTATTAAGCTATTCGTTGCACAGTTTGAGTGTTATTGTGAAGTATTTTAATAAAGGCCATTTTTCCATTATTCAATATTGGAGTTATTTATTCAACAGTTTAGCGATACGAACCTAGCAAAAGAGCAAATAAGAGGATTTGCAGCAAATTCGTTAAAATTGGTGTCAGAAGAGGAATTGTTGAATAAATTCCAGAGGACAACAAGGACATGGCAAAGTTCAGTGAATTGAAGATCCAGCAACTAAAGAAGGAGTTGGAGAGCCGTGGATTGAATAGAAGCGGCGTTAAACTTGAACTTCAGGCACGGCTACGAGAGGCAATGGAAGCAGAAGGAATTGATGTGGAAGAGTATGACTTTCATCTTGATGGCGAGGAAATAACAAAAATGGAAGAAACACCGCAGACAATGGCGAACACAGACCTGAACATGATATTGGCTGCAATATCGGCACAAATGTCCGAAATGTCATCACAAATATCTACCAACATGTCATCACAATTGGAATCACAGGAGGCACGCATTTCAGAAATGTCGACACAGATAACATCCAAGATGGAAACTCAACTGGAAGAACAGAAAACATATATGGCATCCATGATGGAATCACAGGAGATACGTATTGCAGAAATGTCGTCAGAAATAACATCAAAGATGGAAACACAACTGAAAGAACAAGAGGCACGCATAACAGTACAACTCGAAGAGCAGGAGGCGCGTATATCATCAAAACTCGAAGCGCGTATGGACGAGAAAATGACGCAGTTTGAGGAAAAAATCGAAGCCGAGGTGGATGCTTTGAGAGGTCGTATACAGGATTTGCAATTACATCGCCCAGCTGTTTCAGCGAGTAATCCAAAGGTAAAGACACCATCCTTTGACGGTTCTGTTCCTTTACAGGTCTTTAGGTTACAGTTTGAGAAGACCGCAGCAGTGAACAACTGGAATGCGGAAGATAAAGTTGCTGCACTGTTCGTGGCATTGAAGAGGCCAGCAGCGGAAATCCTACAGACGATTCCCGAAGGAGAGCGGAACAATTATGAAGCATTGATGGCTGCTCTAGAGAGACGATACGGAACAGAGCATATGATACAGATATACCAAATGGAGTTGCTGAACCGCTTCCAGAGGCCTGGTGAAACATTGCAAGAGTTTGCGTCGGATATTGAAAGGCTAGCACATTTAGCGAATGCGGATGCACCCGTGGAATACACTGAAAGGGTAAAGATTCAGAGCTTTATAAATGGCATACGAGATGTGGAAACGAAGCGGGCTACATATGCGAATCCAAAATTAACATTTGCTGAAACGGTATCGCATGCTCTTATTCAGGAAACAGCGTCGCTTCTGTGTAAGCCAGTTTTCAAAGCACGCCGTGTGGAAGTAGAAAGGCCAGAGTGGGTAGACACAATTTTGGAAGCACTGAAGGGATCTCAACAGAAGAATGCCGGAGTTATTAAATGTTTCAAGTGCCGCAACCCAGGTCACATTGCACGTCATTGCGATCTTGGTCCTAATAGTTCCAACAATGTGGGTGGCCGTAAACGCAAAGCTGGCGGAAATGAGCAAGAGCGTGTCGGATGTAAAGAACGAAAACTTGCCCCGGCTATTAAATGTCCTGTGATATCTGTGTCGCAGATTGGAAGGAAATCAAGCAGTCTTACCATCAGAGGGAACGTGGATGGTAAAGAGCGTGTACTGACTGTAGATACGGGGGCATCTCATTCCTTGATTCGATTTGATTTGGTCTACAGGAGAGTAAAGTCATTACCTGGAGCAAGGTTGCGTACGGTCACAGGTGAGTATAATTAAGTCCAAGGCGAAGTGGTATGTGAGGTATTAATTGGAAAAGTCATGGTTCTACACAAATTCGTTGTGGCAGAGATCGTTGATGAAGTCATATTGGGAGTGGACCTCTTGGTTGACCATGACATCAGGATCGATATGCGGAGAAAAATTATGCGCTATAAGAACCAGGACATACCACTTAACTTTAGTTTGGAAAAAGGGTTCAACAGTAATCGGGTACTGGTGGAAAAGACTCGACAAAGACCACGAAAGTCAAAGGCAAAGGTTGATATGTCGAATGGGCCAAATAAATCAAAATCAAAAGTACCTGCGAGAGAAACACTGGCATTGACAAAACCTAAAAGACGCAGGAAAACGAAGCACCGAATTCCCGAGAAAGAATGCGAGGGTAGTTTCACGCCAGAGCGCACTGCTGTGGGGAAACGTGGGAACGATACTGATTATGCAAAGCAAATCCGTCCAGAGCAAGCTCTACGAAGTAGTTCATGGGCCAAACAACAGAGTGTGAAGGAACGAACCAGGGTGTTGAGTGGTACGATGAAACACAGGTATCATGAGAACAATAATTCGAAAGGTTTCTTGGCGGGAGATTTGGTACTGTTATACAACCCTCACCGGCGGAAAGGTGTTCCATCCAAATTTCGGTGCAGTTGGGAAGGCCCGTACAAGGTTTTAAAGAAGATTAGTGATACCATCTACCGCATACAAAGCATTGAGAAACCACGGAGTAGAAGAGTGGTACATTTGGCGATGCTAGCAGCGTTTAGATCGAGAGATATGTCTGATCGGGACGATCAGACTTAGGTGGAGGGTAGTGTTACGAATATTAGCAAAACTAAGGAGTGCTGCCGTCTCTAAGCCGATGCTAAGCAGTGATGTGAATGCACATCAATAATTCAATCATTATGTATCTACATAAACGAAACAATAACTGCGTCTACATATATGTACCATGTACGTATACGAGCAGCGGAGAGTCAATGCACTAACACATGCATATATCTGAGATACTCCTATAAGTATGCAATGAGAAAAACTATAAAATTGTGCAATTGTAGTTACAGCTGACAAGTTGGAGAGCTACTGGACTAGTAGATTCTGGAAGCGCCTAGAAGATGTATAAAATTGTGCAATTTTAGTTATAGCTGGGAAGTTTTAGAGCTCATGGACAATGCTAGTAGATTCTAGAAGATGCGAACGAGGAAACCAGAGAGTATAAAAGGCCGCAGATGTAGAGGCGCTGGAATTCAGTTTGATTTGAGTTGTCAAGCAGTTACGACTAAGACGATATCTAGCGAGCAATAGCAGTATATTTTGAAAGTCAGTTTCATTTAAGCTATCAGTTTGGTTATTAAGCTATTCGTTGCACAGTTTGAGTGTTATTTTGAAGTATTTTAATAAAGGCCATTTTTCCATTATTCAATATTGGAGTTATTTATTCAACAGTTTAGCGATACGAACCTAGCAAAAGGGCAAATAAGAGGATTTGCAGCAAATTCGTTACAATATCATATATTAAATTATACGTGCGTACTTTATTGTCACATAATTTGCTATTTTTGACAAATTTGGAAACAGTAAATCGTCTTTAAAATTATGTTCTTTATTAAATTTTTGCCAAAACTCCTCAACATCTAAACATTTTAGCACTTCAACCTCTTCTTTAACATAATTATATTCTAATAATTCATGGGTTACCTCTGTTAAATTTAATGACAGTTTGCGTGCTAATTTTCAAAGGTAAAATTGGATTTTAAAGAATCGGAGCCCAAAGCAATCTTCAGATTTATAACACCCATTTCTCGAAATATGGAACTCTCACTAAGGGGTAACCTTTTTTGGATTTCTTCTAGTACGGTATATAAAATTTAAGACAATCTGAATAAACTTATTACGGCAAGTCAAAGGCATTTGAGCAACTAACTCGTTGCACTCTGGCCCAAGATACATATGCGGTGAACTAACCTTACAGTTTGTTCGGAGCTCCAACTTTTTAATACAGTTTTGACCAATTTTAAAAAATTTTGACAGACTGTATGGAGCTCATGTATTAAAGGCTTCTTTGTTTGAAAAAGGGCGTTGAGAACATTAAAATATTCAAGTACATATTTCAAGAACATATAGTTTCAAGCTCTCCTAATATAAATTCTGCTGATTTCAATTGGTCCTGAGCACTTGCATAAGTGAAATATTGCACAAGTACATCACAATTTTCTAAAATCCGAACAATACATTTTTGGTGTGGCAACCATCGAGTAGTACTGGGCCGTAAAATTTTTTTTCGATCTTCATTTAATATCTAATATTCCTCTAATATCGCGCAGCGCTTTGTACTTCCCGAAACGTAATTTGCAACTTGTCGTAACAATTCCTCAGGGGCTCTTGGCAACTGTAAATACGCTTTATTAGCAATAGTAGCAGACGAATGGCAAATACATTTAATGACAGGCGTTTATGGAAGTTCATCCAATAATCGAGAAGCAAATGAGTTGCGTGTGCCCACCATCACACTCGCACTGTCACTGTACATACTTTTATAATGATATACATATATTGGGTTAAAATCAAGATTTCATGGGTTATTTCTTTCTACAAACCTATGATGTTTTCAAAAGGGATTTCCTTAGAAGCAATGAATTCTTTAAAAGTTTTAAAAAGCGCAGCGGCTGAACAATCTATCTCCACAGGTAACAACTACAGCATACGAACAACGACTTTACCAATCTGGGCATCATAAAATCTTACCAGCACACACGTATGTTTTTTGGATGCCATGTCCGTGCTTTCATCAATCATTACTGAAAACTCAGTACCCTTAAGAGTGTTTAGTTCTTCATTTTCAGCTTTCGCCAAAACATTTGTTATTATATTGACGCACTTCTGTCTGCACATTTTGGCGTTTTTGATAATGTCTGGATCTGGCACCATTTCCTAAAGAAGGGGCAGCAAATGATGGACTATTTGAAAGGCTACATTATGCTCCGCAAAAAACAAGCTAAGTTTTATTTCAAACGTTTGAGTAGACCGGCGCAAACCAGCTTCTCCCGATTGCTGGAAAAATGATACTATGGGTTTCGTTATCTTTATCGCTGTAACCTTTTCTTTGTACTTTTTTGTTTCGGAATGCTTCACTAGTTCTGATTTACCACAACTCATACTCTTATCGCAAGCAATACATTTGCATTTATACGGATTTCCATTTAAAGGTTGCTGCCATCCTTTAAAGACATCCAATTCCAACCAACCCGTATTAAACTTCAGTTTGCGATATTTTGTACGCTTGGAAGTCTGGCTATCAGCACCAGAAGAATCTGATGACTCCATCACTACTAACCTGCAACCTTCAAAATGCAATATAATCACGTGCGTAAAGCTGGCAGACCCAAGTGCTCAAAAATAAGTTTAAGTTGTTTGAGAATTAAGTGCATTTTAGGTGCAATTTAGGGCCACAAAAGATAATTTAGGTGCTCATTTGGTTTTCGAGATATTCGCAAAAAAGTGTGGGTCTGCTAGGTTAACGTCAAGCTAGCAGACCCAAAATTTAAATTTCATTTTATTTTAAATAAAAAATATATCAAAATTAGGAGCTATTTAGGTGCTTTTTGGGGCCACAAAAGATAATTTAGGTTTTCATTTCGTTTTCGAGATATTCGCAAAAAGGTGTGGGTCTGCTAGGTTAACGTCAAGCTAGCAGACCCAAAATTTAAATTTCATTTTTTTTTAAATAAAAAATATATCAAAATTAGGAGCTATTTAGGTGCTTTTTAGGGCCACAAAAGATAATTTAGGTTTTCATTTCGTTTTCGAGATATTCGCAAAAAGGTGTGGGTCTGCTAGGTTAACGTCAAGCTAGCAGACCCAAAATTTAAATTTCATTTTATTTTAAATAAAAAATATATCAAAATTATGAGCTATTTAGGTGCTTTTTGGGGCCACAAAAGATAATTTAGGTTTTCATTTCGTTTTCGAGATATTCGCAAAAAGGTGTGGGTCTGCTAGGTTAACGTCAAGCTAGCAGACCCAAAATTTAAATTTCATTTTTTTTTTTAAATAAAAAATATATCAAAATTAGGAGCTATTTAGGTGCTTTTTAGGGCCACAAAAGATAATTTAGGTTTTCATTTCGTTTTCGAGATATTCGCAAAAAGGTGTGGGTCTGCTAGGTTAACGTCAAGCTAGCAGACCCAAAATTTAAATTTCATTTTATTTTAAATAAAAAATATATCAAAATTAGGAGCTATTTAGGTGCTTTTTAGGGCCACAAAAGATAATTTAGGTTTTCATTTCGTTTTCGAGATATTCGCAAAAAGGTGTGGGTCTGCTAGGTTAACGTCAAGCTAGCAGACCCAAAATTTAAATTTCATTTTTTTTTAAATAAAAAATATATCAAAATTAGGAGCTATTTAGGTGCTTTTTAGGGCCACAATAGATAATTTAGGTTTTCATTTCGTTTTCGAGATATTCGCAAAAAGGTGTGGGTCTGCTAGGTTAACGTCAAGCTAGCAGACCCAAAATTTAAATTTCATTTTATTTTAAATAAAAAATATATCAAAATTAGGAGCTATTTAGGTGCTTTTTAGGGTCACAAAAGATAATTTAGGTTTTCATTTCGTTTTCGAGATATTCGCAAAAAGGTGTGGGTCTGCTAGGTTAACGTCAAGCTAGCAGACCCAAAATCTAAATTTCATTTTTTTTTAAATAAAAAATATATCAAAATTAGGAGCTATTTAGGGCCACAAAAGATAATTTAGGTTTTCATTTCGTGTTTGAGATATTCGCAAAAAGGTGTGGGTCTGCTAGGTTAACGTCAAGCTAGCAGACCCAAAATTTAAATTTCATTTTATTTTAAATAAAAAACATATCAAAATTAGGAGCTATTTAGGTGCTTTTTAGGGCCACAAAAGATAATTTAGGTTTTCATTTCGTTTTCGAAATATTCGCAAAAAGGTGTGGGTCTGCTAGGTTAACGTCAAGCTAGCAGACCCAAAATTTAAATTTCATTTTTTTTAAATAAAAAATATATCAAAATTAGGAGCTATTTAGGTGCTTTTTAGGGCCACAAAAGATAATTTAGGTTTTCATTTCGTTTTCGAGATATTCGCAAAAAGGTGTGGGTCTGCTAGGTTAACGTCAAGCTAGCAGACCCAAAATTTAAATTTCATTTTTTTTTAAATAAAAAATATATCAAAATTAGGAGCTATTTAGGGCCACAAAAGATAATTTAGGTTTTCATTTCGTTTTCGAGATATTCGCAAAAAGGTGTGGGTCTGCTAGGTTAACGTCAAGCTAGCAGACCCAAAATTTAAATTTCACTTTTTTTAAATAAAAAGTATATCAAAATTAGGAGCTATTTAGGTGCTTTTTAGGGCCACAAAAGAAAATTAGGTTTTCATTTCGTTTTCGAGATATTCGCAAAAAGGTGTGGGTCTGCTAGGTTAACGTCAAGCTAGCAGACCCAAAATTTAATTTCATTTTTTTAAATAAAAAGTATATCAAAATTAGGAGCTATTTAGGTGCTTTTTAGGGCCACAAAAGATAATTTAGGTTTTCATTTCGTTTTCGAGATATTCGCAAAAAGGTGTGGGTCTGCTAGGTTAACGTCAAGCTAGCAGACCCAAAATTTAAATTTCACTTTTTTTAAATAAAAAGTATATCAAAATTAGGAGCTATTTAGGTGCTTTTTAGGGCCACAAAAGATAATTTAGGTTTTCATTTCGTTTTCGAGATATTCGCAAAAAGGTGTGGGTCTGCTAGGTTAACGTCAAGCTAGCAGACCCACAACTTAAATTTCATTTTATTTTAAATAAAAAACATATCAAAATTAGGAGCTATTTAGGTGCTTTTTAGGGCCACAAAAGATAATTTAGGTTTTCATTTCGTTTTCGAGATATTCGCAAAAAGGTGTGGGTCTGCTAGGTTAACGTCAAGCTAGCAGACCCACAACTTAAATTTCATTTTATTTTAAATAAAAAACATATCAAAATTAGGAGCTATTTAGGTGCTTTTTAGGGCCACAAAAGATAATTTAGGTTTTCATTTCGTTTTCGAGATATTCGCAAAAAGGTGTGGGTCTGCTAGGTTAACGTCAAGCTAGCAGACCCACAACTTAAATTTCATTTTATTTTAAATAAAAAACATATCAAAATTAGGAGCTATTTAGGTGCTTTTTAGGGCCACAAAAGATAATTTAGGTTTTCATTTCGTTTTCGAGATATTCGCAAAAAGTTGTGGGTCTGCTAGGTTAACGTCAAGCTAGCAGACCCACAACTTAATTTTGATTTTATTTTAAATAAAAGATATATCAAAATTAGGAGCTATTTAGGTGCTTTTTAGGGCCACAAAAGATAATTTAGGTTTTCATTTCGTTTTCGAGATATTCGCAAAAAGGTGTGGGTCTGCTAGGTTAACGTCAAGCTAGCAGACCCAAAATTTAAATTTCATTTTATTTTAAATAAAAAATATATCAAAATTAGGAGCTATTTAGGTGCTTTTTAGGGCCACAAAAGATAATTTAGGTTTTCATTTCGTTTTCGAGATATTCGCAAAAAGGTGTGGGTCTGCTAGGTTAACGTCAAGCTAGCAGACCCAAAATTTAAATTTCATTTTTTTTAAGTAAAAAATATATCAAAATTAGGAGCTATTTAGGTGCTTTTTAGGGCCACAAAAGATAATTTAGGTTTTCATTTCGTTTTCGAGATATTCGCAAAAAGGTGTGGGTCTGCTAGGTTAACGTCAAGCTAGCAGACCCACAACTTAAATTTCATTTTATTTTAAATAAAAAACATATCAAAATTAGGAGCTATTTAGGTGCTTTTAAGGGCCACAAAAGATAATTTAGGTTTTCATTTCGTTTTCGAGATATTCGCAAAAAGGTGTGGGTCTGCTAGGTTAACGTCAAGCTAGCAGACCCAAAATTTAAATTTCATTTTTTTTTTAAATAAAAAGTATATCAAAATTAGGAGCTATTTAGGTGCTTTTTAGGGCCACAAAAGATAATTTAGGTTTTCATTTCGTTTTCGAGATATTCGCAAAAAGGTGTGGGTCTGCTAGGTTAACGTCAAGCTAGCAGACCCAAAATTTAAATTTCATTTTTTTTTTAAATAAAAAATATATCAAAATTAGGAGCTATTTAGGTGCTTTTTAGGGCCACAAAAGATAATTTAGGTTTTCATTTCGTTTTCGAGATATTCGCAAAAAGGTGTGGGTCTGCTAGGTTAACGTCAAGCTAGCAGACCCAAAATTTAAATTTAATTTTTTTTTTAAATAAAAAGTATATCAAAATTAGGAGCTATTTAGGTGCTTTTTAGGGCCACAAAAGATAATTTAGGTTTTCATTTCGTTTTCGAGATATTCGCAAAAAGGTGTGGGTCTGCTAGGTTAACGTCAAGCTAGCAGACCCACAACTTAAATTTCATTTTATTTTAAATAAAAAACATATCAAAATTAGGAGCTATTTAGGTGCTTTTTAGGGCCACAAAAGATAATTTAGGTTTTCATTTCGTTTTCGAGATATTCGCAAAAAGGTGTGGGTCTGCTAGGTTAACGTCAAGCTAGCAGACCCACAACTTAAATTTCATTTTATTTTAAATAAAAAACATATCAAAATTAGGAGCTATTTAGGTGCTTTTTAGGGCCACAAAAGATAATTTAGGTTTTCATTTCGTTTTCGAGATATTCGCAAAAAGGTGTGGGTTTGCTAGGTTAACGTCAAGCTAGCAGACCCACAACTTAATTTTGATTTTATTTTAAATAAAAAATATATCAAAATTAGGGGCCATTTAGGTGCTTTTTAGGGCCACAAAAGATAATTTAGGTTTTCATTTCGTTTTTGAGATATTCGCAAAAAGGTGTGGGTCTGCTAGGTTAACGTCAAGCTAGCAGACCCACAATTTAAATTTCATTTTTTTTAAATAAAAAGTATATCAAAATTAGGAGCTATTTAGGTGCTTTTTAGGGCCTTAAAAGATAATTTAGGTTTTCATTTCGTTTTCGAGATATTCGCAAAAAGGTGTGGGTCTGCTAGGTTAACGTCAAGCTAGCAGACCCAAAATTTAAATTTCATTTTATTTTAAATAAAAAATATATCAAAATTAGGAGCTATTTAGGTACTTTTTAGGGCCACAAAAGATAATTTAGGTTTTCATTTCGTTTTCGAGATATTCGCAAAAAGGTGTGGGTCTGCTAGGTTAACGTCAAGCTAGCAGACCCAAAATCTAAATTTCATTTTTTTTTAAATAAAAAATATATCAAAATTAGGAGCTATTTAGGGCCACAAAAGATAATTTAGGTTTTCATTTCGTGTTTGAGATATTCGCAAAAAGGTGTGGGTCTGCTAGGTTAACGTCAAGCTAGCAGACCCAAAATTTAAATTTCATTTTATTTTAAATAAAAAACATATCAAAATTAGGAGCTATTTAGGTGCTTTTTAGGGCCACAAAAGATAATTTAGGTTTTCATTTCGTTTTCGAAATATTCGCAAAAAGGTGTGGGTCTGCTAGGTTAACGTCAAGCTAGCAGACCCAAAATTTAAATTTCATTTTTTTTAAATAAAAAATATATCAAAATTAGGAGCTATTTAGGTGCTTTTTAGGGCCACAAAAGATAATTTAGGTTTTCATTTCGTTTTCGAGATATTCGCAAAAAGGTGTGGGTCTGCTAGGTTAACGTCAAGCTAGCAGACCCAAAATTTAAATTTCATTTTTTTTTAAATAAAAAATATATCAAAATTAGGAGCTATTTAGGGCCACAAAAGATAATTTAGGTTTTCATTTCGTTTTCGAGATATTCGCAAAAAGGTGTGGGTCTGCTAGGTTAACGTCAAGCTAGCAGACCCAAAATTTAAATTTCACTTTTTTTAAATAAAAAGTATATCAAAATTAGGAGCTATTTAGGTGCTTTTTAGGGCCACAAAAGAAAATTAGGTTTTCATTTCGTTTTCGAGATATTCGCAAAAAGGTGTGGGTCTGCTAGGTTAACGTCAAGCTAGCAGACCCAAAATTTAATTTCATTTTTTTAAATAAAAAGTATATCAAAATTAGGAGCTATTTAGGTGCTTTTTAGGGCCACAAAAGATAATTTAGGTTTTCATTTCGTTTTCGAGATATTCGCAAAAAGGTGTGGGTCTGCTAGGTTAACGTCAAGCTAGCAGACCCAAAATTTAAATTTCACTTTTTTTAAATAAAAAGTATATCAAAATTAGGAGCTATTTAGGTGCTTTTTAGGGCCACAAAAGATAATTTAGGTTTTCATTTCGTTTTCGAGATATTCGCAAAAAGGTGTGGGTCTGCTAGGTTAACGTCAAGCTAGCAGACCCACAACTTAAATTTCATTTTATTTTAAATAAAAAACATATCAAAATTAGGAGCTATTTAGGTGCTTTTTAGGGCCACAAAAGATAATTTAGGTTTTCATTTCGTTTTCGAGATATTCGCAAAAAGGTGTGGGTCTGCTAGGTTAACGTCAAGCTAGCAGACCCACAACTTAAATTTCATTTTATTTTAAATAAAAAACATATCAAAATTAGGAGCTATTTAGGTGCTTTTTAGGGCCACAAAAGATAATTTAGGTTTTCATTTCGTTTTCGAGATATTCGCAAAAAGGTGTGGGTCTGCTAGGTTAACGTCAAGCTAGCAGACCCACAACTTAAATTTCATTTTATTTTAAATAAAAAACATATCAAAATTAGGAGCTATTTAGGTGCTTTTTAGGGCCACAAAAGATAATTTAGGTTTTCATTTCGTTTTCGAGATATTCGCAAAAAGTTGTGGGTCTGCTAGGTTAACGTCAAGCTAGCAGACCCACAACTTAATTTTGATTTTATTTTAAATAAAAGATATATCAAAATTAGGAGCTATTTAGGTGCTTTTTAGGGCCACAAAAGATAATTTAGGTTTTCATTTCGTTTTCGAGATATTCGCAAAAAGGTGTGGGTCTGCTAGGTTAACGTCAAGCTAGCAGACCCAAAATTTAAATTTCATTTTATTTTAAATAAAAAATATATCAAAATTAGGAGCTATTTAGGTGCTTTTTAGGGCCACAAAAGATAATTTAGGTTTTCATTTCGTTTTCGAGATATTCGCAAAAAGGTGTGGGTCTGCTAGGTTAACGTCAAGCTAGCAGACCCAAAATTTAAATTTCATTTTTTTTAAGTAAAAAATATATCAAAATTAGGAGCTATTTAGGTGCTTTTTAGGGCCACAAAAGATAATTTAGGTTTTCATTTCGTTTTCGAGATATTCGCAAAAAGGTGTGGGTCTGCTAGGTTAACGTCAAGCTAGCAGACCCACAACTTAAATTTCATTTTATTTTAAATAAAAAACATATCAAAATTAGGAGCTATTTAGGTGCTTTTAAGGGCCACAAAAGATAATTTAGGTTTTCATTTCGTTTTCGAGATATTCGCAAAAAGGTGTGGGTCTGCTAGGTTAACGTCAAGCTAGCAGACCCAAAATTTAAATTTCATTTTTTTTTTAAATAAAAAGTATATCAAAATTAGGAGCTATTTAGGTGCTTTTTAGGGCCACAAAAGATAATTTAGGTTTTCATTTCGTTTTCGAGATATTCGCAAAAAGGTGTGGGTCTGCTAGGTTAACGTCAAGCTAGCAGACCCAAAATTTAAATTTCATTTTTTTTTTAAATAAAAAATATATCAAAATTAGGAGCTATTTAGGTGCTTTTTAGGGCCACAAAAGATAATTTAGGTTTTCATTTCGTTTTCGAGATATTCGCAAAAAGGTGTGGGTCTGCTAGGTTAACGTCAAGCTAGCAGACCCAAAATTTAAATTTCATTTTTTTTTTAAATAAAAAGTATATCAAAATTAGGAGCTATTTAGGTGCTTTTTAGGGCCACAAAAGATAATTTAGGTTTTCATTTCGTTTTCGAGATATTCGCAAAAAGGTGTGGGTCTGCTAGGTTAACGTCAAGCTAGCAGACCCACAACTTAAATTTCATTTTATTTTAAATAAAAAACATATCAAAATTAGGAGCTATTTAGGTGCTTTTTAGGGCCACAAAAGATAATTTAGGTTTTCATTTCGTTTTCGAGATATTCGCAAAAAGGTGTGGGTCTGCTAGGTTAACGTCAAGCTAGCAGACCCACAACTTAAATTTCATTTTATTTTAAATAAAAAACATATCAAAATTAGGAGCTATTTAGGTGCTTTTTAGGGCCACAAAAGATAATTTAGGTTTTCATTTCGTTTTCGAGATATTCGCAAAAAGGTGTGGGTTTGCTAGGTTAACGTCAAGCTAGCAGACCCACAACTTAATTTTGATTTTATTTTAAATAAAAAATATATCAAAATTAGGGGCCATTTAGGTGCTTTTTAGGGCCACAAAAGATAATTTAGGTTTTCATTTCGTTTTTGAGATATTCGCAAAAAGGTGTGGGTCTGCTAGGTTAACGTCAAGCTAGCAGACCCACAATTTAAATTTCATTTTTTTTAAATAAAAAGTATATCAAAATTAGGAGCTATTTAGGTGCTTTTTAGGGCCTTAAAAGATAATTTAGGTTTTCATTTCGTTTTCGAGATATTCGCAAAAAGGTGTGGGTCTGCTAGGTTAACGTCAAGCTAGCAGACCCAAAATTTAAATTTCATTTTATTTTAAATAAAAAATATATAAAAATTAGGAGCTATTTACGTACTTTTTAGGGCCACAAAAGATAATTTAGGTTTTCATTTCGTTTTCGAGATATTCGCAAAAAGGTGTGGGTCTGCTAGGTTAACGTCAAGCTAGCAGACCCAAAATTTAAATTTCATTTTTTTTTTAAATAAAAAGTATATCAAAATTAGGAGCTATTTAGGTGCTTTTTAGGGCCACAAAAGATAATTTAGGTTTTCATTTCGTTTTCGAGATATTCGCAAAAAGGTGTGGGTCTGCTAGGTTAACGTCAAGCTAGCAGACCCAAAATTTAAATTTCATTTTTTTTTTAATAAAAAATATATCAAAATTAGGAGCCATTTAGGTGCTTTTTAGGGCCACAAAAGATAATTTAGGTTTTCATTTCGTTTTCGAGATATTCGCAAAAAGGTGTGGGTCTGCTAGGTTAACGTCAAGCTAGCAGACCCAAAATTTAAATTTCATTTTATTTTAAATAAAAAATATATCAAAATTAGGAGCTATTTAGGTGCTTTTTAGGGCCACAAAAGATAATTTAGGTTTTCATTTCGTTTTCGAGATATTCGCAAAAAGGTGTGGGTCTGCTAGGTTAACGTCAAGCTAGCAAACCCAAAATTTAAATTTCATTTTTTTTTAAATAAAAAATATATCAAAATTAGGAGCTATTTAGGTGCTTTTTAGGGCCACAAAAGATAATTTAGGTTTTCATTTCGTTTTCGAGATATTCGCAAAAAGGTGTGGGTCTGCTAGGTTAACGTCACGCTAGCAGACCCAAAATTTAAATTTCATTTTATTTTAAATAAAAAATATATCAAAATTAGGAGCTATTTAGGTGCTTTTTAGGGCCACAAAAGATAATTTAGGTTTTCATTTCGTTTTCGAGATATTCGCAAAAAGGTGTGGGTCTGCTAGGTTAACGTCAAGCTAGCAGACCCAAAATTTAAATTTCATTTTTTTTTAAATAAAAAATATATCAAAATTAGGAGCTATTTAGGTGCTTTTTAGGGCCACAAAAGATAATTTAGGTTTTCATTTCGTTTTCGAGATATTCGCAAAAAGGTGTGGGTCTGCTAGGTTAACGTCAAGCTAGCAGACCCAAAATTTAAATTTCATTTTATTTTAAATAAAAAATATATCAAAATTAGGAGCTATTTAGGTGCTTTTTAGGGCCACAAAAGATAATTTAGGTTTTCATTTCGTTTTCGAGATATTCGCAAAAAGGTGTGGGTCTGCTAGGTTAACGTCAAGCTAGCAGACCCAACATTTAAATTTCATTTTATTTTAAATAAAAAATATATCAAAATTAGGAGCTATTTAGGTGCTTTTTAGGGCCACAAAAGATAATTTAGGTTTTCATTTCGTTTTCGAGATATTCGCAAAAAGGTGTGGGTCTGCTAGATTAACGTCAAGCTAGCAGACCCAAAATTTAAATTTCATTTTTTTTTTTAAAAAAAAGTATATCAAAATTAGGAGCTATTTAGGTGCTTTTTAGGGCCACAAAAGATAATTTAGGTTTTCATTTCGTTTTCGAGATATTCGCAAAAAGGTGTGGGTCTGCTAGGTTAACGTCAAGCTAGCAGACCCATAATTTAAATTTCATTTTTTTTAAATAAAAAATATATCAAAATTAGGAGCTATTTAGGTGCTTTTTAGGGCCACAAAAGATAATTTAGGTTTTCATTTCGTTTTCGAGATATTCGCAAAAAGGTGTGGGTCTGCTAGGTTAACGTCAAGCTAGCAGACCCAAAATTTAAATTTCATTTTATTTTAAATAAAAAATATATCAAAATTAGGAGCTATTTAGGTGCTTTTTAGGGCCACAAAAGATAATTTAGGTTTTCATTTCGTTTTCGAGATATTCGCAAAAAGGTGTGGGTCTGCTAGATTAACGTCAAGCTAGCAGACCCAAAATTTAAATTTCATTTTTTTTTTTAAAAAAAAGTATATCAAAATTAGGAGCTATTTAGGTGCTTTTTAGGGCCATAAAAGATAATTTAGGTTTTCATTTCGTTTTCGAGATATTCGCAAAAAGGTGTGGGTCTGCTAGGTTAACGTCAAGCTAGCAGACCCAAAATTTAAATTTCATTTTTTTTTAAATAAAAAATATATCAAAATTAGGAGCCATTTAGGTGCTTTTTAGGGCCACAAAAGATAATTTAGGTTTTCATTTCGTTTTCAAGATATTCGCAAAAAGGTGTGGGTCTGCTAGGTTAACGTCAAGCTAGCAGACCCAAAATTTAAATTTCATTTTTTTTTAAATAAAAAATATATCAAAATTAGGAGCTATTTAGGTGCTTTTTAGGGCCACAAAAGATAATTTAGGTTTTCATTTCGTTTTCGAGATATTCGCAAAAAGGTGTGGGTCTGCTAGGTTAACGTCAAGCTAGCAGACTCAAAATTTAAATTTCATTTTATTTTAAATAAAAAATATATCAAAATTAGGAGCTATTTAGGTGCTTTTTAGGGCCACAAAAGATAATTTAGGTTTTCATTTCGTTTTCGAGATGTTCGCAAAAAGGTGTGGGTCTGCTAGGTTAAAGTCAAGCTAGCAGACCCAAAATTTAAATTTCATTTTTTTTTAAATAAAAAATATATCAAAATTAGGAGCTATTTAGGTGCTTTTTAGGGCCACAAAAGATAATTTAGGTTTTCATTTCGTTTTCGAGATATTCGCAAAAAGGTGTGGGTCTGCTAGGTTAACGTCAAGCTAGCAGACCCAAAATTTAAATTTCATTTTATTTTAAATAAAAAATATATCAAAATTAGGAGCTATTTAGGTGCTTTTTAGGGCCACAAAAGATAATTTAGGTTTTCATTTCGTTTTCGAGATATTCGCAAAAAGGTGTGGGTCTGCTAGGTTAACGTCAAGCTAGCAGACCCAAAATTTAAATTTCATTTTATTTTAAATAAAAAGTATATCAAAATTAGGAGCTATTTAGGTGCTTTTTAGGGCCACAAAAGATAATTTAGGTTTTCATTTCGTTTTCGAGATATTCGCAAAAAGGTGTGGGTCTGCTAGATTAACGTCAAGCTAGCAGACCCAAAATTTAAATTTCATTTTTTTTAAATAAAAAGTATATCAAAATTAGGAGCTATTTAGGTGCTTTTTAGGGCCTTAAAAGATAATTTAGGTTTTCATTTCGTTTTCGAGATATTCGCAAAAAGGTGTGGGTCTGCTAGGTTAACGTCAAGCTAGCAGACCCACAACTTAAATTTCATTTTATTTTAAATAAAAAACATATCAAAATTAGGAGCTATTTAGGTGCTTTTTAGGGCCACAAAAGATAATTTAGGTTTTCATTTCGTTTTCGAGATATTCGCAAAAAGGTGTGGGTCTGCTAGGTTAACGTCAAGCTAGCAGACCCACAACTTAAATTTCATTTTATTTTAAATAAAAAACATATCAAAATTAGGAGCTATTTAGGTGCTTTTTAGGGCCACAAAAGATAATTTAGGTTTTCATTTCGTTTTCGAGATATTCGCAAAAAGGTGTGGGTCTGCTAGCTTGACGTTAACCTAACGAAATGAAAACCTAAATTATCTTTTGTGGCCCTAAAAAGCACCTAAATAGCTCCTAATTTTGATATACTTTTTATTTAAAAAAAATGAAATTTAAATTGTGGGTCTGCTAGCTTGACGTTAACCTAGCAGACCCACACCTTTTTGCGAATATCTCAAAAACGAAATGAAAACCTAAATTATCTTTTGTGGCCCTAAAAAGCACCTAAATGGCCCCTAATTTTGATATATTTTTTATTTAAAATAAAATCAAAATTAAGTTGTGGGTCTGCTAGCTTGACGTTAACCTAGCAGACCCACACCTTTTTGCGAATATCTCGAAAACGAAATGAAAACCTAAATTATCTTTTGTGGCCCTAAAAAGCACCTAAATAGCTCCTAATTTTGATATGTTTTTTATTTAAAATAAAATGAAATTTAAGTTGTGGGTCTGCTAGCTTGACGTTAACCTAGCAGACCCACACCTTTTTGCGAATATCTCGAAAACGAAATGAAAACCTAAATTATCTTTTGTGGCCCTAAAAAGCACCTAAATAGCTCCTAATTTTGATATGTTTTTTATTTAAAATAAAATGAAATTTAAGTTGTGGGTCTGCTAACTTGACGTTAACCTAGCAGACCCACACCTTTTTGCGAATATCTCGAAACCGAAATGAAAACCTAAATTATCTTTTAAGGCCCTAAAAGCTCCTAATTTTGATATACTTTTTATTTAAAAAAAATGAAATTTAAATTTTGGGTCTGCTAGCTTGACGTTAACCTAGCAGACCCACACCTTTTTGCGAATATCTCGAAAACGAAATGAAAACCTAAATTATCTTTTGTGGCCCTAAAAAGCACCTAAATAGCTCCTAATTTTGATATACTTTTTATTTAAAAAAAGTGAAATTTAAATTTTGGGTCTGCTAGCTTGACGTTAACCTAGCAGACCCACACCTTTTTCGAATATCTCGAAAACGAAATGAAAACCTAAATTATCTTTTGTGGCCCTAAAAAGCACCTAAATAGCTCCTAATTTTGATATGTTTTTTATTTAAAATAAAATGAAATTTAAATTTTGGGTCTGCTAGCTTGACGTTAACCTAGCAGACCCACACCTTTTTGCGAATATCTCGAAAACGAAATGAAAACCTAAATTATCTTTTGTGGCCCTAAAAAGCACCTAAATAGCTCCTAATTTTAATATATTTTTTATTTAAAAAAAAAAATGAAATTTAAATTTTGGGTCTGCTAGCTTGACGTTAACCTAGCAGACCCACACCTTTTTGCGAATATCTCGAAAACGAAATGAAAACCTAAATTATCTTTTGTGGCCCTAAAAAGCACCTAAATAGCTCCTAATTTTGATATATTTTTTATTTAAAATAAAATGAAATTTAAATTTTGGGTCTGCTAGCTTGACGTTAACCTAGCAGACCCACACCTTTTTGCGAATATCTAGAAAACGAAATGAAAACCTAAATTATCTTTTGTGGCCCTAAAAAGCACCTAAATAGCTCCTAATTTTGATATATTTTTTATTTAAAAAAAATGAAATTTAAATTTTGGGTCTGCTAGCTTGACGTTAACCTAGCAGACCCACACCTTTTTGCGAATATCTCGAAAACGAAATGAAAACCTAAATTATCTTTTGTGGCCCTAAAAAGCACCTAAATAGCTCCTAATTTTGATATATTTTTTATTTAAAATAAAATGAAATTTAAATTTTGGGTCTGCTAGCTTGACGTTAACCTAGCAGACCCACACCTTTTTGCGAATATCTCGAAAACGAAATGAAAACCTAAATTATCTTTTGTGGCCCTAAAAAGCACCTAAATAGCTCCTAATTTTGATATATTTTTTATTTAAAAAAAAATGAAATTTAAATTTTGCAGACCCACACCTTTTTGCGAATATCTCGAAAACGAAATTAAAACCTAAATTATCTTTTGTGGCCCTAAAAAGCACCTAAATAGCTCCTAATTTTGATATATTTTTTATTTAAAATAAAATGAAATTTAAATTTTGGGTCTGCTAGCTTGACGTTAACCTAGCAGACCCACACCTTTTCGCGAATATCTCGAAAACGAAATGAAAACCTAAATTATCTTTTGTGGCCCTAAAAAGCACCTAAATAGCTCCTAATTTTTATATATTTTTTATTAAAAAAAAAATGAAATTTAAATTTTGGGTCTGCTAGCTTGACGTTAACCTAGCAGACCCACACCTTTTTGCGAATATCTCGAAAACGAAATGAAAACCTAAATTATCTTTTGTGGCCCTAAAAAGCACCTAAATAGCTTCTAGTTTTGATATATTTTTTATTTAAAATAAAATGAAATTTAAATTTTGGGTCTGCTAGCTTGACGTTAACCTAGCAGACCCACACCTTTTTGCGAATATCTCGAAAACGAAATGAAAACTTAAATTATCTTTTGTGGCCCTAAAAAGCACCTAAATAGCTCCTAATTTTGATATATTTTTTATTTAAAAAAAAATGAAATTTAAATTTTGGGTCTGCTAGCTTGACGTTAACCTAGCAGACCCACACCTTTTTGCGAATATCTCGAAAACGAAATGAAAACCTAAATTATCTTTTGTGGCCCTAAAAAGCACCTAAATAGCTCCTAATTTTGATATATTTTTTATTTAAAATAAAATGAAATTTAAATTTTGGGTCTGCTAGCTTGACGTTAACCTAGCAGACCCACACCTTTTTGCGAATATCTCGAAAACGAAATGGAAACCTAAATTATCTTTTGTGGCCCTAAAAAGCACCTAAATAGCTCCTAATTTTGATATATTTTTTATTTAAAAAAAAATGAAATTTAAATTTTGGGTCTGCTAGCTTGACGTTAACCTAGCAGACCCACACCTTTTTGCGAATATCTCGAAAACGAAATGAAAACCTAAATTATCTTTTGTGGCCCTAAAAAGCACCTAAATAGCTCCTAATTTTGATATATTTTTTATTTAAAATAAAATGAAATTTAAATTTTGGGTCTGCTAGCTTGACGTTAACCTAGCAGACCCACACCTTTTTGCGAATATCTCGAAAACGAAATGAAAACCTAAATTATCTTTTGTGGCCCTAAAAAGCACCTAAATAGCTCCTAATTTTGATATACTTTTTATTTAAAAAAAAAATGAAATTTAAATTTTGGGTCTGCTAGCTTGACGTTAACCTAGCAGACCCACACCTTTTTGCGAATATCTCGAAAACGAAATGAAAACCTAAATTATCTTTTGTGGCCCTAAAAAGCACCTAAATAGCTCCTAATTTTGATATATTTTTTATTTAAAAAAAAATGAAATTTAAATTTTGGGTTTGCTAGCTTGACGTTAACCTAGCAGACCCACACCTTTTTGCGAATATCTCGAAAACGAAATGAAAACCTAAATTATCTTTTGTGGCCCTAAAAAGCACCTAAATAGCTCCTAATTTTGATATATTTTTTATTTAAAATAAAATGAAATTTAAATTTTGGGTCTGCTAGTTTGACGTTAACCTAGCAGACCCACACCTTTTTGCGAATATCTCGAAAACGAAATGAAAACCTAAATTATCTTTTGTGGCCCTAAAAAGTACCTAAATAGCTCCTAATTTTGATATATTTGTTATTTAAAAAAAATGAAATTTAAATTTTGGGTCTGCTAGCTTGACGTTAACCTAGCAGACCCACACCTTTTTGCGAATATCTCGAAAACGAAATGAAAACCTAAATTATCTTTTGTGGCCCTAAAAAGCACCTAAATAGCTCCTAATTTTGATATATTTTTTATTTAAAATAAAATGAAATTTAAATTTTGGGTCTGCTAGCTTTACGTTAACCTAGCAGACCCACACCTTTTTGCGAATATCTCGAAAACGAAATGAAAACCTAAATTATCTTTTGTGGCCCTAAAAAGCACCTAAATAGCTCCTAATTTTGATATACTTTTTATTTAAAAAAAAAATGAAATTTAAATTTTGGGTCTGCTAGCTTGACGTTAACCTAGCAGACCCACACCTTTTTGCGAATATCTCGAAAACGAAATGAAAACCTAAATTATCTTTTGTGGCCCTAAAAAGCACCTAAATAGCTCCTAATTGTGATATATTTTTTATTTAAAATAAAATGAAATTTAAGTTGTGGGTCTGCTAGCTTGACGTTAACCTAGCAGACCCACACTTTTTTGCGAATATCTCGAAAACCAAATGAGCACCTAAATTATCTTTTGTGACCCTAAATTGCACCTAAAATGCACTTAATTCTCAAACAACTTTAACTTATTTTTGAGCACTTGGGTCTGCCAGCTTTACGCACGTAATATAATCACGAAATTAAATTAATTTGCACACCAATTTACACAACATTTCCTTAAAACTTAATCCATAACTGAGATTTTACAAGTTAGTTAAGACACTATAAATAAATATTTCTTGCTTCTTGCAGCGCGTGAAAATACTAAGAACAGCTAGGGAAATTTTTTCTGATTCGAACTGCAACGGCAAGGAAAAATAAACGAATGTCAATGCAAAGAGGAATTGCAAAAGTATCTTGCCCTAACCGTGATGCCAGATCTGTTATCAATCACAAAAATTCTTTTCATTGCAAAAGTGTGGAATAGAAAACCGCAATAATAACACATAAACAATATTATCTAAGAAAAAGTACCTACATTTCGCATAATTATAAAAATCTGTCCTTTTTCCCCTACGCCCGATTTTACAACGTAAAAACCCTACATATATGGTTTTTCCCCTACGTCTAGCATCACTGATGACAGGTAAAGAAATTTTGTCAATATATGTTGCTGTCCATAGGACCGAATTTTTCTGGAGGGACCCGACATTAAGTTTTGTACAGCGGTTGTATTCTTTTTTAGCGCCACAGTTTTTGTATCAGTTTTGTTGGTTTCCCTATATACAAAAGCTTTGCTTTCATCGCAGCCCAAAATTGCTCAATTGGCAACAATTCAGACACGCTGAGTGGATTCAAGCTTGTCCTAACATAATTTCCATTGAAGAAGAATGTTAAAAAAGAATACTTCTGCATAATGATCGGGAGCCAAGTCCGGTCAAAATATAGATGGGCCATTATGACGGCGTAGGGATGGTTGCCATCGTAATAACGGCTTAGATTTGGGCCCGCATTCACAAAAAGCTTGCAAATCAGAACCTTTCTGCCAAACTTTTCTGTTTGGGTGGTTTTTTCGAATCAGGAATGTCCTTCAGACTACAAGCAGTAAAACTAGGTTTCTGGTAACATTCTCAGGTACATTGTCAAGTACGTTTCGTCATCCAAAATCACACAAAAATTTGTGTGTGGCAATTTAGTGTTATAGAGTTTAGGTTTGATGATTTTGATTGAGCTTTAGGCCAGATTATTGAATAAAACTTCTTTTTTAGTAGTATTCAAAATATATTTATTTTTCGATATTTCGACTTCAATCTGAAGTCATCATCAAGAATCTACGAAAAGAAAACAATTAACATTTTTAAACATACATTTCCGTAGCAAAAATACGACTTACACATATGGATATGTATGATCGACTGAACAGAAATTATGACAACATAATTTTAGTAAAAACAAAAGAGCGAAAAATATAAATAAAGATAAATCAAAAACTCCCGCGAATATAAACAATTTCATGTACCGCAAGTGTAAACAAAAAACATATGTATACAATAAAAAATGTGTCAACAAAAAATAAAAATATATATATATATATATGTATGTACGTATTTAATGTATGTTATGCTCTCAGCATTGCTAGAGTTATTGTTCCAGCTTAAGTTTAGTGAGTTCACTTCGTTTTGTAACGTCGTCGCCTCAAGTTCGTTTTTCCCACAACTCAACCGCGTGCTATAAAAGGACGCTATTCATGCGGTAGAGAATAAAATGGCGGATAGTGCGGGAATCGAAATGACAAAAAATTTAATTAAAAAACTAAAAAAATTATCGTACTTGGAGTAAACCATTAAATCAGAATATATCTGAATATATAATTCGCAGAAACCCACGCACATGGTTCTAGCCTCAGTGTATTACCTGTGTGTTGGTGGAGAAACTGTACAGCAATTTAAAGACAGCAAACTTCTGAATATATAACCTGGTGTTATGGATTAACACCAATGGAGGATAACCTGGTGTTTTATTAAGCTTAGGCTTTAACCATTAAACTAATAATCCAAAAAAAAAAAAAATAGAGTTTAGGTTCAAGGGAAATGCGTTTTGACGTCTGTTTTTCACTTCGTTTGGGAACTGTTTTCTTTTTGTACGTTTTAATAGCGATTCTCTGCCTGATTCGTGTGACTTGCACATGTGTGGTTTTGGATACTTTGGCAACGTCTCTCGGTGGCATGCATAGGTTTCTCCTAATTAGGGAGAGGAAATTTTTCTCCAATTGAGCCCCTTCTGATCCCATTAGCCAGCCAACTTCTTGGCTTGTCCTTC
This sequence comes from Eurosta solidaginis, assembly GCF_040869045.1. NCBI lineage: Eukaryota > Metazoa > Arthropoda > Insecta > Diptera > Tephritidae > Eurosta > Eurosta solidaginis. Next base: position 117,836,213 of record NC_090321.1, read on the forward strand.
ACTAAGCCACCTTCCTTGAAGCAAAACCGATCTTCGGGCAGTGACATACCATGATCCTGTGAATTTCGCCAGTTTTTTGTAAGTAACATTGGGATTATTCCTTCAAATGTACACATTTTTTTACGTAGCCCTTTGTTCGTATTCATATTTGACGTTGTTGAAGATAATATATTTTTAAAAATTTCATGAAACGTCAGTACCAGTCCTTATGTAGGTGGTGTTCGGGGGTCATAAGGAGACATTACGTGGCAGTTCTCAGTGCAGCATTTTGACAGGCCTGCAGCCTGTTCAAGTGTGTGTTTTTCAGACTAGGCGACCAAACTGGTGACGCGTAGCACATGAGCGGCCGACCGATTGCTTTGTACATGCAACGTTTCTCTATCTTTGCGTTAAGCTCGGTGGTAGTGCTATGTATTCTGCGGAAGCTATGCTAGGTGGCTAGGCGTAGATTCGCAGTGCAATGAGGGAGCACGACGGCTTCCATTGTCTACGTTACTGGTGAAAGGAGTGATGTCGGTCGAGTGATGTCGGACTCACATTCGTTAGCTGATTTCCCAGGCTCTAGTACTGGAACTATCCTTGCCATTTTCCGTTGTTCTGGAATAACAAATGACTTCAATGAAATGTTGAAAATATACGCCACTTGGCTAACTCCTTCAGCGTCAAGGTGTTTTAGTATTGGCATGACTATTCCGTCTGGGCCTATTGATAAAGAAGGATTGGCCTTTTTGATGGCTTCTTCAACATCTGTGGGGGTGATAATGGGTGGTCTGACCTTGTCTACTGAAGGATGCATTACAAATTGCCGGCAAAAGGTGCTCGCGCATTACTTCGAGTTTAACAAATTTTTGTCGCTAAAAGCGATGTGTTTTGTCGGATTAGGCAAGGATTTGACGGTTGACCACAGTTTCCCACCACCCGCAGAGGGGGGTGCTAGATGCCTGCCTCTGGTATCGCCTGGCAAGCTGGAATGCCACTGATACAGCGACAACGACCTTTGTTTTGCTCCTCGGCAGTCGTGGCAAGTATTTATTTTTTTATTTGTTTTTTGCCAAAACAACTTAGAACAAATTTGAATTATTAAAAAATCTTAGGTAAGGTTGAACCTGCCGGTCAATAAAGACCTCATATAATAGACTGTGTTCATAGTGCTGACAGAATTTGTTTTACGACCAAACTGGAAAACCCAATTAGGTATCAGGACTTAAGTTATGAAATAGCTGTGTCCTTTTTTCGAACACTAGAAGCTTTCTCGGACCTAGCTTAAAAGCTGTTTCGAGGTCTGGCAACTCTGCCGTTCCTAGTAGCTGCAGCAGGACGCGAACACAGAACGTGCTCAGCCGTTTCTATCTGCAGCTCGCACCTCCTACATCTGCTGTTCCTCACGAGGCCTAACTAATAAGCATGAGACGCCAGAAGCAGTGTCCAGTTATACGCATGTTATATCTTCAGAGATATAAGCAACTTTGTTAGTCTAACGTCGTAAGATTTGCAAAAATTGTGCAGCTCTTCGCTTCTGTCCGCGCCTTCCTGCTTGCTGGATCATTTGCAACTGCTGTCTCCTTTTGACTTCTACCAAACGGATTGGAACGTCTACTCTTGTATAATCGAATCCTGCGTCCTCTTTTGCCAACTTGTCGGTTTTTTCGTTTCCTTCCATCCTTTTATGGCCGGGAACTCAGTATAGAGGTATGGTCCGGCCTGAGCGGAGATTTTCCAATGTTTTGCATCCCAGAACACTTCTTAATGTAGTACTTGCTTTAATCAGCGCTTGATTATCAAGATATATATTGACACGATTGCAGCTTAAGCACGCTTCCTCCAGAATTTCTGCAGCTTTCTTAATGGATACAGCTTCCGCCTGAAAGACACAGTAAACAGCAGACCTGACCCCTTCTGTTAATTTCGAACCATCGGTATACACGTGCATATCAGCGCTTCTCAAGGCCGTCGGTTATATGTATCGGATCGACTCGGAAGTTTTCCCGACCAAGGACTGCCATTTTAGTTTAACCCCATCTAATTTGTTGCGTACCTCCCACAAATTGTCATCCTCCCAGCAGCTCCTTGCAGCGGGACTGCTCCATATTCTCTTGCTCCGGGAAGCTATCGAACCCAATCCGGGTTCGTCTCCTGACCCCGGTCCTGAGAAATGGTTTTGCTGCATCTGCCGGAAAAGAATATTTTTAGGACGGTCATACTCTTGTGAATGTGTCTCGTGTAAGGGATGGTTGCATCGGACAGGTTCTGGGCTAGATCCCAAAACCAAACTTCCACGTAACTTCTATAAATCTTTTATGGCTCCTTGCTGTTTACGCCCTAGGACGTCCCGTAGGCTGCGCCTTAGCGCCTCCGAGAGTGGCGAGAGTGCACTTCAGAATTCTGAAGTTAAACTGTAATGGATCAACTGGGAAGATTACGGAGATAGTCGATTTCATGAAGCGGCACAACATCCGCATTGCTGCGATTCAAGAAACTAAACTCACAGCAAGATCTGCACTGCAGACCTGTTCTGGGTATAATGTACACAGAAAAGATCGCGAGAGCAGAAATGGAGGCGGCCTCGCGTTTATCATACACCAGTCTGTGCAATATCATACAATTGATCCAGGCATCGACCTCAGGGACAGTGTCTTAGAACTTCAAGGCTTATCTGTCCGCTCAGGCGATGCAAACCTAGAAATCATCAACATCTACATGTGCTTCGCCCCACCTAACAGCCGCGACCGATCACAAATTGTCATCAATATCCTCTAACGGGAGTCCAAGGAAACTTGCTGTTTCAACAGGGGTGGACCATAAGGAAAGGGGTGTTAGAGGCGTTGGTTCCACATTACAATTAAAGAGATGGTTGGTGTCATGTGGGGACACATTGCAAGCGGGTCATACATTTTTATGTCGTGGTTGATTCTGGATAGGTAAGAATTTAACCTGTTACAGTATCCCTTGGGAGTATGCGTTCCTCTTCCGCGATACTTTTCTTTGAGTACTGGAGTCACCGGGCAATTCCCGGCATAAAGGTCCGGCGCCTGTTTGTGGAGTTCGCCAAGGACCTGCTTGTGTTTTTTCGCTTCATACGGCTGGGTTCTCAGGTGCCGTATTTCCTCAAAATGCTTACGGAGATGACTCCTTAAGCCCCTAGGCGGTGCTGGCTCATCAATCAGATGTCTGTTGGGATGCTCGATTTCTGGGTATTCAACAGGAACTGTTTGGTCAGAATCTCATTTCTCTCCCTGATGGGGAGTATTCTCGCCTCATTATGCAGATGGTGTTCTGGGGACATAAGAAGACAGCCCGTGGCGATTCTGAGAGCAGTATTTTGGCAGGCCTGTAGCTTCTTCCAATGGGTAATTTTTAGGCTTGGCGACCATATGGGTGACGCGTAGCACGTAATCGGCTGGCTAATTGCTTTGTATGTGGTAATGAGCGTTTCTTTGTCTTTTCCCCCCTTACTCCCCATCAGGGAGAGAAATAATTAAACAGTTCCTGTTGAATACCCAGAAACCTAGGCATCAACGGACATCTGATTGATGAGCCAACACCGCCTAGAGGCTTAAGGAGTCATCTCCGTAAGCATTTTGAGGAAATACGGCACCTAAGAACTCAGCCGTATGAAACAAAAAAACACAAGTAGGTCCTTGGTGAACTCCACAAACAGGCGTCGGACCTTTATGCCAGGAATTGCCCGGTAAATCCAGTACTCAAAGAACAGTACCCAAAACTTGCTGAAGAGGAACGCATACTCCCTAGGGAAACACGAGTCACTCTAGCTCAACTTCGTTCTGGATACTGTAACAGGTTAAACTCTTACCTATTCAGAATCAACCCCGACATACAAAATGTATGCCCCGCTTGCAATGTGTCCTCACATGACACCAACCATCTCTTTAATTGTAATGTGGAACCAACGCCTCTAACACCCCTTTCATTATGGTCCACCCCTGTTGAAACAGCAAGTTTCCTTTGACTCCCGTTAGAGGATATTGATGACAATTTGTGATCGGTCGCTGCTGTTAGGTGGGGCGAAGCACTGCTACAACAACAACAACGTGCATAGCAGTTTGCTGTCTTAGGGTTTCCAAACGTTTTTGTTTTCTCTGTCCTCCTTGGTGGGATGATTAAGCTGATATATGCATGGTCTGAAAATGATGGCCTATTAAGGATCCTCATATATCTAATATATAAAATTCTCCTGTCACGGTTTTAGAGGCTGAACTCCTCCGAAACGGCTGAACCGATTCTCATGAAATTTTGCGAGCATATTGATAAGGTCTGAGAATCGGCCAACGTCTACCTTTTTTTCGCTACGTGTCTAGGGTCTTGAGGTCAAAACGTGGACCCGGGTACCCCTAGAATGTGTTTATACAATATGGATATCAAATGAAAGCTGTTGATGAGTGCTATAGTACAGGATAATTTGCATACGCCTGGGTGACTAGGGTCTCGAGATATAGGCCAAAACGTGGACCCGGATACCCCTAGAATGTGTTCATACAATATGGATGTCAAATGAAAGCTGTTGATGAGTGCTATAGTACAGGATAATTTTCATACAACTGGGAGGATAGGGTCTCGATATATAGCCCAAAACGTGGACCCGGGTACCCCTAAACTGTGTTTGTACAATATGGATATCAAATGAAAGCTGTTGATGAGTGCTATAGTACAGGATAATTTTCATACAAACGGGAGGCTACCTGGGTCTCGAGATATAGCCCAAAACATGGACCCGGGTACCCCTAGAATGTGTTTATACAATATGGATATCAAATGAAAGCTGTTGATGAGTGCTATAGTACAGAATAATTTTCATACAACTGGGAGGATAGGGTCTCGAGATATAGCCCAAAACGTGGACCCGGATACACCTAGAATGTGTTTTTACATTATGGGTATCAAATTGAAGCTGTTGATGTATGCTTTAGTACAGAGTAAGTTTTACACCGCTGGGTGACTACGGTCTCGAGATATAGACCAAAACATGGACCCGGATACACCTAGAATGGGTTTTTATATTATGGGTATCAAATTGATGCTGTTGATGTGTGCTATAATACAGAGTAAGTTTTACACCGCTGAGTGAGTAGGGTCTCAAAATATAGGCCAAAACATGGACCCGGATACCGCTAGAATGTGTGTGTATTATGGATATCAAATGGAAGCTGTTGATGAGAGCTCTGAAGTTCATTGTGATATTCGATTTCGTCGCATCAACCTGGCAAAACTGATAAATATGCATGCGAAGCCGAAATAAAGATATGAATTAATAATACCCACATACTTATTTGCATACGTCCTATTCGATTTGCCCGAAATTTCGTATATAAATTTGCCTACATTAGTATTTACGATGTTTTTTTCCGGGAAGTATAATAGAGACGGACTGGGACTGGGATTAGGACTAGGACTCGGAGACTCGGAGTGGGACTGGGACTGAGGCTCGGAATGGGACTGGAACAAAATACATACCACTCTCTGGGACTGACAATAAGAAATGAAGAAGGAGAAAAACTTGAGAGAAGAGAAAAGAGAGAAGGAGAATGAGCCGAAGATGGAGAAGAAGCGAAAAAGACGGAGGGAGGAGTGAATAAAGAGATTAAGAAAAAGTGTAGAGGGGTAGGGCAGAGTTAGATGGAAAAAGCTTATTAAAATGTATGCAGATAGGCCAAATTTGGGGCAGCACAACGTCTGCCGGGTCTGCTAGTGTATATATATATATATATATATATATATATAGATCATGTTCAGAGCTAGTATAAAGGCTGGGTTCCTGGAAAGCGGGCCGCTATATACCGGTAGAGTACGTTGCTGAAAACGTTGCAATGTAAAAGTAGTTATGTGGAAACCAAGAAGATGGCCAAGTTCACCGTAACACGATATAGCGGCAGGGCAATAAATACGACGCCCGTCATGACGGTACAAAATCGTGCATCGCCGTTTTTTCCCACCGCTATACTCAAGGCGGTAAATAATTTGTCAAATTATTCAAATAAATCAATAACATTTTTGACTTTTAAGATATAAACAATGCCGAGCGACGACAATCTTCGCCACGTCGGGCGCTGACGTTTCTCAAATTACGCGCAGATATTTCACCCACTCAAAACACAATACCGGGTTTCTTACGCTTTTTATTCAGAGTGGCCATATAGATGAGAACAATTAAACTTTTTAATTCTTTTCTTTAGCACATAACTGCTAACACACGCTCAACATGTTAAGAGCTGTATCGAGATACACGATTGATTCCCAGGAATCTTTATTAGTAACGATACCGAAACACGTCTTTCGAAATCTCTCCCAATTTCTTTCAACGTGTTTTGGCCGTAAAATTATTGTTTTTTATACTTCAAAGAAAAAAATTAACAGCAGCAACCCTTTCCATGTTAGTCGTCATCGCCCGGCGTCGCAAAATGTCATCGCGTAAATTTCGCCCTTCGCTTTAATTATATTTAGTTTCATGTAATGACGGGGATTATATTTGTGACAAGGTGAAGCTCATTGCGCTAATTTCGCGGCGGCAGGGCATGTATTTACAGCTTTAACTTTTTTGAATAAGTTTTTTTTTGTATGTGCATGATAAAAATTACAAAAACCTAAATAAAAACATGACAAATTATAAAATTTAATTTTGCGGATCATCTGCCGTAAGTCTTCAATGTTTACAACAAAGCGGTGGGGATGAACATGGTGAGTATACTGGCCGCTTTTTAGCGGTCGTTATATAGCGGCAACGCTTTTCGTGGTAACCAAGCCTTAGGGACGGGTTTTTCCCCTTTATTGCGACCACCGCTAGGTCTTCAGTGCTGAAGTTAGATAGCGTGCACAAGAATAGGTGTTTTCTTACCATGACTATATCTCTAGCTCTGTTTTCCGACTTTGTGTAATAAACGCTGCATCCGCATGCGCTGAGTCTAGAGACCTTTGCAGCATATGAGTCCAATGACTTCTGTATCAGCACCATACCAATTGAACCCCGCTCAAGTGTTAGAAGGAGCTCGCTCGAGGCCAATTTTTTGGAGGTTTATCTGTACGAAACACAGCACACCGATGCGCCTATTTCCTTCAGGCTCTCGAGGTCTGTTCTACCTCCCGTGTTTTTAGCATTGTAATCTTATTTAAATTGATATTTTATTTTTGAGAAGCTATATTTCAGTTCACGAAATTATTAATAATGAAACGAAGAAAACGACTAGGCTGTCACTCATGTAAGAATTATTTCAAGGAGATAACCAGCCACAAGGTTACGTGACACCCAGTGTCATATTGAACTTATTACAATTCGGCCTTAACCTGACAAACAACGACCGCGATTGATTCTGGTGATCTAACCTGGTACTCCTTCAAATACCAAAGGTCAATACACTCATCATCATTACATTGCAAATCAATAAATTCTTCTTCTTGATCAATAAAGTTGTCGCCTTCCTGTCCCAAAATTCCACCACTTGGGATGGACTGCACCCAACGCCGAAGCCTACTGGGGTCAATGACATTACTATAAGGAATCTGAGTTAACTAACAATTCTCTATATAGGTCACCACATAACGGGCGTGTTCTAATTGTTTGTGAATGACATTACTATAAGGAATCTGAGTTAACTGACAATTCTCTATATCGGTCACCACATAACGGTCGTGTTCTAATTGTTTGTGAATGATATAAGGACCTTTATACTAGGGAGAAAGCTTCTTATTTTTGCCTACAGAAGTGTCTACATTCTTTATTACAAACTCACCAACCTCAAACTGCCGGGCAGGTTTATGTGTTCGTTGGGAATATCGTTCGTTCCTTCTTTGCGACTCCTGAATAGCCTTGTCCGCTTGCCCTCTGATACTAGTCAGATCCACATTTCCACTAATATAGTTTTCCTGTAGGTATTCGGTTAATGCGCCCCTTTGTTCTACACCGAACAACAACTTACTTGGGGTCTCTTTAGTGCTACTGTGAACTGTATTATTTATTGCAAACTCAACATCAAGTCTTTTCTTCCAATCTGTATGGTCAATAGGATCAGTTTATCCAACATGCCTTTTAAAACTCGGTTCACTCGTTCTACTTGCCCATTTGATTGTGGCGATGCTACAGCATTCAATATGTGTTCAATATGATTCTGTTCACAAAACTCTTTAAACTCAGCTGAGGTGAAGCAAGACCCTCTGTCACTTATTATTATGCTTCGGGGGCGACTATAGTCTGTAAAATACTTGAGTAATGCACATATGGCCTCTTTTGCACTAGTATTTACGCCGTATAATTTAACAAACTTAGTAAATGAATCCACAACTACCAAAACATGTATGTGCTTCGATTTTTCTGTCTCTAAAGGACCAAAATGATCGATATGGAGTGTATCCCACGGTTTGGGTTTCTTCTGAATACTATAAAGACAACACACAAGGCAAAAACAATGAGAGATATTAGCCGTGTTTTTTAACACGCGTATATCCGTTTACGCTTAAACTTTATATGGACTGCTAAGCGACAAACTTTAAATACACCTCTGAAATTGCTGCGCATGAATTTTGTCTTACTAAATTTCAATACGCATTATACTCAGATGTAACTGAAATATGTGTTTTTGTTTCACCCTCTACACTAATTCTATGTGTGTCCACAATTCATCGCAAGTGATTCAGCTATATGTTATACCCTATGGCCATCAGAGCGTTGTGTCTCCGCTTTTCGGTACACCTTGTTGCTGTAGCTAGTTGTTTAACCACAGCCGCTAGATGGGTCTCCTAAGCATTATCTAAGCGAGGATAGGCGTTTTTTTTTCACGCGCAAACGAAACGTATATGCGTGTAAAAAAAAAACACGGCTATTGTTTCTACACCGGCCAGAATAGTATATACATTTTAAACAATTTGCAAGAAATGTCTTTATCTTCTTTCTCATTCCAGGGAACCAATAATGTTTCTTAATTTGATGGAAACATTTACCGCTAACTGTGAGTTTCATGTACAAGTCTAATCACATTATTCTCCATCTCCCTAGGTACATAGAGCTGTCGTTTACCGTTCTCCACATGGAACACCAGTCCATCCTCCATATCAAATCCCTGCACTTCAGTCTCTTCTAATTTCTTTTTTAAGTCAGTAATTCCTGGATCTCTCATTTGAGTTAGTTGTAAGTTCACGTCAACTTTCTTCAACTGCATTTACACATATTCATCTGCTTAGAGCATCTACATGCGCCATTTGTTCTCCTGGCCGATGCCTAATCTTAAAGTCGAATTCTACCAAAGCTAGGGACCATCGAGCAATACGTGGAATTATTTGCTTTTTACTGAGTGCTAATACAAATGATTTGCAGTCTGTTACAATAGTAAAAGGAGTTCCATAGAGAAACACTCTAAATATTTCCAAAGCCTTGACTATTACCAACGTCTCCAACTCAAAACTATGGTAGCGTGATTCAGCATCAAGAAGCACCTTGAGAAATAAGCTATTTCAAGCAAGCTAATTTCAAAAGCAACGAATATTGATAATGATTTTTTGCCTGGGCCTTCGAGCAGTGAGGAGACAATAAAAACATCAAACAAAAATGTATGTTTACATGAATCCGAAATCGTAAAGTTTTCGTGGCGACACTGATGAAGGTTCATCTTCAAAAAATCTTCCAAATTTTTTAAAGTCCAGATTATTTAAAGGAATTCGATATCGGTACCATGAATAAAGAGTTTTTGCGATGTGAAGCAGTCAACGAAATAATTCGTCGAGGTCATCAAAAGTGTCCTTTTATTTTTCCACGTAATTGTCATGACGAGGCATTTCCTACCTCTTTGTTAAACAGAATCTTGCCAAATGGAGAGAAAGTGGAGCGTGACTGGTTAGTGTGGAGTGCCAGTAGCAATGCTTTTTATTGCCTACCATGTCGTCTGTTAAGCACCAATACTTTAAATCGACCTAAAATTTGTTTTCCTGGCGGATATTCGAAATGGAAGAAGCTATACGATAAACTGCCGTCACACGAAAATACTCCACATCACTTTAAATGTTATATTCAATGGCGATCTTTACAAAATCTAATTCAAAAGCAGGCTACAATTGATACACTTATCAATGAACAGCTAATCACTGAAACTCAAAAGTGGAAAGTAATTTTATGTAGAATTTTGGACACTATTTTATCTTTGGTTGAAAGAGGCCTAGATTTCTAAAGCGAAAGTATATATCTTGGCGAACGAAACAATGGAAATTTTTTGGGCATCTAAGATCTCATAAGCCATTATGATCCTATACTTAGAGATCTTTGGAGAAAGTTAGGATTTCACAACAGCAGCACAAACGTTTACAAGTTCACTATCTTTCCCCAGACATTCAGAACGAGTTTATAGAAATTTGTGCAAAGCACGTGAGAGAATCTATATTAGATCAAGGCAAACAAGCCAAGTATTTTGCTATTATCGTTGATGTTATGTATGATGCTAGTCACGTTGACTACGTTCATTTCGATATAACTCCATTTCAATTCGAAAGCAACAAATCTTACAATTCAAAAACGGTTTTTGGCTTTCGTGAATTGTAACCAAAAACTGGTCAGAAAATCGCTGATCTAATTTGCCATACTCTAGGTAAACATGAAATCCCATTAAAAGATTGCCGTGCACAAGGGTACAATAACGGCGCCAATATGAAAGGAGCTTACAACGGAGCAATACGTCACATTTTCGACAAAAACTCGAATGCTGATTACTCACCTTGTGCAACTCACAGTCTCAATTTATGTGGTGTTGATGGTGCATGCTTAGCAGCACTCCACAACGATGGGACTTCCTCAAGAAAATGTACCGAACTCTCTTCATAGTCTTTCAGACAAAAGCCAAATTTGACTGCGCAAGTATAGGGAGGTGTTACCGGCATTCTCACGTAGATACAGTAAGATATGCTGTCCTAAATTTGGTTCAAAATACTGACTACCATTAATGAAAAAAACGTGGTCCTCCAAGCTAGAGACGCCACCATAGATGTTGAGGTCCGACATCTAGATGCCTTATTAGCTGATTTGAAGTTGATCAGGAACCAATGGGAAACAATTTTAAACGAATGCAAAATAGTTGCTATTCAATTGAGCATTTCGCCAAAGTTTCCGGACATTCGAAAGAGAAAACCTAAAAGACATTCTGAAGATAATTTAAATGAGATGATTACTGATGATTCAGAGTCTGATTTAAAAAACAATACATTCCTGGTGATCGTAGATTCGGTAATCACTGGCATTACTGAACGATTTGCAGCTAAAAGAAATTTGAGCGAGACGTTTTGTTTTTGTGGCAATTTGAAGACATGGATGAAACTACGATTCGGGCGAGCACAGCAAAATATGTCGAAAAATACAGGTCGGACATTTCTCAAAGCTTAGAATGCGAAATAATTCACTTGAAACACAGTTACGAAGCAAATTTTGATAAAGGTCTGTCACCATTGGAATTGCTAAATGCCATCTATGTTCAAAATCTGTATACAATTATCTTTTGCACTATACCTGTCACTGTAGCTAGTGCAGAACGTGTCTTCAGCGTCCTTTGAAGAAAATCAAAAACTTTCATAGATCGTCTTCATCTCAAGAGCGAGTTTCAGGACTTGCCACGCTTTGTGTTGAATCCGTTTTGGAAAGACAGTTAAATTTTGATATTATTTTAAAGTATTTAGTGAAATTCCGCTTATTTACAACCTTCTACTAACGTTCGAATCACTAAACTGTTGAATAAATAACTCCACTATTCAATAATGCAAAATGGCCTTTATTAAAGCCCTTCACAATAACACTTCTACTGCTCGACAGATAGCGTGCTTAAATCAAACTGATTACTGATTCTCAGCTTTACCTCCTTTTATACACTGATTTCCTCGTTCGCATACTTCTAGGCGTTTCTAGAATTTAACTTAATTACCAGCTATAAAATTACCAGCTATAACTACAGATGAGCGTGTATATGTGAGTGATAAGATATATGTATGAATGTTTGTGCTGCGTGTACGTATATATGTGTAGACATAATGATTGATTCGTTTATGTAGATACAAGTCACTGTTTGCTTTATTGTTGTTGTTGCTTTATTTACTTAGTATCAGATTAGTGATGTGAGTATCACTTAGGGTCACTAATATCGTCACTAGGAATGCCATCACCAAATCGTGGAATAAACGATGCTTTCGAACGAGAATTGCATCGTGAACGTGAATACGACACAAATGCATTAAGCCAGTTGGTTAGAGCGAATGTACCTGTGTTGAATCCCCAACAAAAAGAAGTGTACGATACGGTGATGAAGCCAATTGATGATGGAAATGATGGCATATTTTTCCTTGATGCGCCTGGTAGCACTGGCAAGACATTCCTTATATTACTTATTTTGGCTACAGTTCGTGCAAGATCGGAAATTGCGGTAGCAGTGGCTTCTTCTGGAATAGCCGCTACTCTGCTGGAAGGTTGCGGAACCGCTCATTCGGCATTAAAATTGCCATTAAACCTTCAAGCGGTTGCAGAACCAACCTGTAACATCGCGAAACAGTCAGCAATGGCCAAAGTTTTGGTAAGGAGCAAAATAATTATTTGGGACGAATGCACCATGTCACATAAACATGCGTTAGAAGCCCTGAATCGCACCATGAAGGATCTGCGTGGTGACGCAAGGCATTTTGGGGGGTGCATTGATTTTGCTCACCGGCGATTTCCGACAAACACTACCGGTAATACCACGATCGACCGCTGTCGATGAAATCAATGCTTGCCTCAAATCTTCGACATTGTGGCCTTACGTGAAGAAGCTGCAGCTGACAACCAACATGCGTGTTGCATTACTAAGCGATCCACCTGCAGAAGCGTTCTCCAACCAATTGCTAACTATCGGCAATGGTCGTGTTCCAGTAGACGCATCAAATGGATTGATTTCCTTTCCACCAAACTTTTGTAATTTCGTCTCGACGAAAGAGGATCTGATAAGCAAAGTTTTTCCGAACATCGTTGCCAACCATACCAATTACGGCAGCAAAAATCAAAGACGTGGATCAATTAAATTGCAAAATCCAACAAGACATCGTTGGTGCACTGCATTCCTTCAAATCTATCGATTATGTAACCAATGAAGACGAAGCAACAAACTACCCAACGGGTTTCCGATTCGTCTCGCATTTGCCATGACGATAAATAAGTCACAAGGCCAATCATTCAGTGTTTGTGGCCTGAACCTGGAAAGTGAACGTGTACCTTTTCATGGAGTGCACGTAGTTGCACTAAGGTTGCTTCATTGTCGAATGGCACACCTTTTTCTGATAGTGCCAACATTAGTTGGTTGCGCGTAATGCGATTCATGCTTTTGCTCATAATTAAATTCGGTCAGGTTGTGTGGGTTGCGTTTATTTCAAACTCCACACCTGAAAATGTAATCTTATTTAAATTTATATTTTATTTTTGAGAAGCTATATTTCAGTTCACGAAATTGTTAATAATGAAAAAATTATAACAGAAAACGACTAGGCTGTCACTCAAGTAAGAATTATTTCAAGGAGACCCAGATAACCAGCCACAAGGTTGCGTGACACACAGTGCGTATTGGGGTTATTGTCCTTAGTACTCCTCTTTTCAAGGCGCATGACATTCTCCATAGCTGTGAGTGCAACGTTTCCTCTGATTCCTTATTGATTTAGAGGATGAGGTTCTTGGTCACCTCCGTGGGTCGAGATATTCGGGTTTTGACACTGCCGCATGTTCAGCGAAACCTCCGACTTTATCACACGTGGTATCCAAAACTTGGCCTTTGGTATCGTGGGGATTAGTGCTCATCATCCATATTCAACATTCTGCCTTATTATTTTTGATGGTCTGGAGCAACTCTCTGCAGCCATTCTAAAGTCGCGTTATTGGTACAAGTAATCAGTTTAACCCTATTGTACCATCAAGCTGTTTCGAAGTGTGGTCGCGCTTTATTTGGTTCATTATGCATCATTTTGATCATTGTACTAATCAACTCCCCTTCTACGGATCTCCACCTTTCGGTAGACATCTGCGATCTACTAGTGCCGCAGTTAGGGACTGCTCCGCAACTTCATTCATTTCTTCTCGGTGAAAAGCGGAGTATCAGCTTTAGCTCCCTTTAGCATCACCCAGTAAGCTGGAATTTGATCGTTACCTTCCTTTAATTTATAACCTTTTTGTGTTTACTTTTTATGCCCCTTTAGCCCTCCTATTTCTGCATTGCAGCCTTTGCGGTACATGGCTTTCGATTACTAAGACTTCTTTCTGCTTTGCAGATTTAGACGTGTGGTCCATTACACTCCGCTTAATTTGTCTCCTATTTTTGGGACTAGGGCGTTGCCCTCCCCTTCATCGTCATCATTAATTGGCTATCCCTGTTTCACGACAACTGACGCCAATTGGGAGCACCAAGGGAGGTCAAATCTTTGCTCACCTGCCTCACCCAACTCATTGGAGGTCTCCCCTTGCCTCTGCTTCCAAAATGCAATGTCGTCTGAAATAATTTCTTGGCCGGATCGTCTTGTCCATTCGCATATCATGACCAAGCCAGCGAAGCCTTTGGGTTTTTATTCGCTTTATCGTTATATCTGCGTAAGGTTCTTGTAAGTCATCATTATACCTCCTTTGATACCCGCCGTCGACATAAAGATGGTGAGTGTCGATTCTCTTATCGCGAGTCTTCCCCAGGATCTGGCGTATTGCGATCTGGTCGATAGTAGATTTACCAGGTCTGAAGCCGCACTGATAAGGCCAATCCTTTTGTTGGCTATGGTCTTCAGTCTTTCGCTATATAGAACCTTATACGCGATATAAAGCAGGCTGGCGCGGTTTGCGGGATCGTCTGTTTTGTGGGGTGGGCAGAGCACACTTAAAGTCCAATCTTTGGGCAAGGGCTAATCGACCAACTCGTCGCCTCCGTGTTTTAACAGCTAGGCGGGTATTCCGTCCTTACCTAATATGACCACATTGAACCTTCTAGGCCATCATGCCCCCACCCCCTAGCTCCGTGAGGAGCTTGGAGTCGCCAAAGCCTCGGCTACTAAAAAAACAGGATTTACCACGGGCAGGTGGAGTTGACAATTGGGTTTGAGAAGCTATAAATTGCGTTGGGATCCCCTTGAAAGGGCAGCGCTGTACAACCCAGTAAATAAATTGGGTATTTTAGTCATCTCAGCGAAGCGATTCCCTTTTCCTTATTGTTAAAGTTACTTACTAAGGTTTTTGAGTTCATTTTGGTCGTACGATCACCTGCTCGACAAGGCAGGCTCAGCGGTCTGATGGTAAATGTGTGGGTAGGAAACCGTCCGGCCATCATTACTTCCCGGGGCGGTCCGGTATCGCAAAAGCTCTGTTCAAATACAGCCGAAAATATCCCCTGGCTGCAAATCGTCCAATAGGCACGGTCCGCATAACACCATGGATTAGGAGGTTAGCGAATATTGGTCAGTGATATCCCGCCGCCCTCCTATGAGGCGAAACGGCGTGGATGCAGGCCTCTAAATCGCTCAGGCCCATAGTCGGAAGCTATGGAGTTTGGCTAAGCCCTAACGAAGTGTAAAGAAAGCACGTTCATATGGAGCTCACGCACTTGGGTACGGAAAACTAAATGCTGGCCCGTACTGTCGAATTTGAATGCTTATTACTGAGAAAGTAATAAAGATATATAATTGTGAAATTTGAAGTATTGGTGTAGTTGCTCACAAGTATTTGTGAAACAGAAAAAAACAAATTTCTCATTTAATTTTTCCAACAAAAAAACGACGGTTCGTCGCCTCAGAAAACGAACGGAGAACATTGGTTCAGAAGCGGAAAACAGTATAGATGTAATAACTGCAGAACCTATTTGTACCATTTTTTTTGATTATCTAATTGAATGGATTTTTCGGAAAAATTAAACCAAATTTGACTCTTTGGTATATATTGATGTTGGTAGATAATAATTTTAATGAAACTTTGTTTAACAAATTCTGCCATAATTTTAACAGTATTTTATGATTTCTAAATTGTATATAGATTGGACCTTGCTGGACTTGGAATGCTAAAAATTTTTCTACTTTCTATCATTGCCCTAATGGCGCAGGATAAAACGAACTTGAACTAAACTTTTGCTGGGATTGTGTTTGGCCATGCAAAAAAGCTTCACATTTCTTCAAGCCAAGTCCAAGATTTTAGTATTACTTATACCTTTTGCCAACAGATAGAAATGAAATTAACTTCAAATATCTGCATTACTAGCTTTTAAACTCAAGAACGTTTATCTTAATTACACTGGTTTACAGCCAAAATGCACCAGAGGCGCCATTATGAAATTCCTATGTAAAATCACCCGCTGATTCCGAAAATCAAAGTTATTTTTAATTCTATGGTAAAATTTTTGAGATATTTACGAATAACCGTTATTTCAAAAAAAAAAAAAAAAGAATTGGGTCCACTTAATCATATATATCTCAAGAATTAAGCAATTTCAAAACGGTTTGAAGCTTTTAAAAGGTAATAGAAGTTTGCTATAAACTGCGAATACAACACTTTTTGCTAGGCCCTGCACGAACAATCATTACGGATTTTTTTTTTTTGAAAAAATATAAAAAAAATTGTACTTTGCGCGGAAGGATCTCGAAAACTTTTTATTTTTTTGAAGATTTCTTTTTTCTCTCTAAGCTCTGTTTTATTACAAAAAAAATAAGCTTTCATTCAACAAAATCGATGATCTAATACAAAAGTTATAAGCATTCAAATAAATATATCCATATAGTAAAACTTAAGTACCCTTAAAATAATAGCATATGTACATATGATTCTGTCTTAACTCTATGATCTTATTTTATAATTGAAAAAGTTATGTGTCTTGTTTTGACGCTTATTTAGATTAGGATCGGTTTCTCTTATGAGAAACCAACAGTAGTCACCCATCATAGCGACATCCCAGAATCCTTGATACCGACTTTCAATCATTTTCATTTGCTGGTGAAGCCTTTCGCCATGCTCGTCACTTTCGTCGTCAAGATTTTGCGGGAAAAAATTTAAATGGGAGTGTAGAAAATGAATTTTTAGAGACATATTTAGTCCTGAAAGAAAATAAAAAAGTATATTAGATAAATACATAAGTTACACATTAGTATATAATTTTCTTAGGCTGGATTTATCTTTCAATTCAGAACAAATTTTTTGTTTACATTTTTCTCGTTCTTGTTTGTTCGAAACTGGACGATGAATTCAGATTTAAGGCTACATATTCTCATGTAAATTTAAACATTTTCATATAAACTTTTTGTTTATCGGGCAGATAGGGTTTAAAGTTAACTGAGAAAACGGTCTTAAATTATTTTATTTACCCATTTCCGCATAGTTTTTGATTAAGTCGTTCGCTATCATCTCGTAGTTAGGACTTTTGTGTTTGCCTAAAAAAGAAGTAACGACCTTTTCAAAAGAATCCCACGCTGCTGCCTCCACTGGTGACAATAGTTCTTTGAAATGGTTATTGGTCATCATTTTCCTTATTTGCGGTCCCACAAAAATACCTTCCTTAATTTTTGCTTCTGAAATCTCTGGAAAGATTGTCTTCAAATGATGAAAAGCTTAGCCTTCTTTGTCTAAAGCCTTCACAAAGCTTTTGATAAGGCTGAGCTTGATGTGGAGCGGAGGTAGAATTATTTTTTCCTTCTTTATAAGTGGGTAGTATTTTATGTTATCCACCCCAACTTGAAACTCGATTCGCTCTGGCCAATCCTTTATGCTGTAGGGGTCTTGACGAGCTCGGCTATCCCATTTGCATAGAAAGCAACAGTATTTTGTGTATCCACTTTGTAGACCCCATAGCATTCCAACGACTTTAAGATCGCCACAAATTTTCCAATCATGTTCTTCGTATTTGATTAATTTGAGCAATTTTTGCATTATCTCATACGTTTACTTCGTATTTACTGCATGCGCGATCGGGATAGATGGATTTTGGTTGCCAATATGCAATAATACGGCCTTTAAACTTAATTTATTGCCGTCTATGAACAGTCGCCACTCTTTTGAATCATATAATTCACCAAACTGTTTGAATAGGCCAGCAATGTCTTTGCAGTAACAAACACTGTCCTCCTTCGTATAGTACTTGGAAAATTGTTCGTGACGAATTCTATAATATGTTACCTTAACATCGGATGAAACAAATTTAAATTGTTGCATACGAGAGGCGTGTATTTCGGCCTTTTCCTTTGACAATTCCAAATCCCTTATCCAATCATTGAGTTGTGCTTGTGACAAATAGTTTATTTCGTTTTCCGTTTGAAATCCAGTACAACATAATGCCGCGTAATCAGATACTGCTGTTGACAATGAAACTGGAGCCCGAACTAAAGTTAAATTTGATTCTGGCAATGTAGCTTCCGTTGAATTTAGTTCTGGTAATGACACTGTAGATACGCTCGCATAGGTTACTTTTCTTGACTTTCCAACCCCAAGTACTTTTGTAGTACAAAGTCCGTTGAATGGCAAGTTGGTTCCCTCCACTTCATTAATGTAATAAATTGCATATGTCGCCTAAATAGATAGTTTCAGAAATTAGTCAGCTATGCATTAAAAGGGAGCAAATTCCTAATTTGTACAACGCACCTTTTTGTTCCGGTTTCCGAAAAAATCAATTCGAGTCGACATGTGGTGCACACAGTATTCGGTGTCCATGGTTTTTCATTTTTTTTAGCCTCAATTCCAAAATACTTATAGTATGTAACTTTCAAAGGATTTGAAAACACACTTCGCATCTTTTTAACGATAAATTGACCGCAGATGAAACAGAACATATCTGGATCATTTGTACACTCAAACTCTCGCGCTATTTTAATTCATATTATATTTTTAAGTAAATGACGGGTTATAAACTGCAATTATAAACTGAACAGCCTTGCAGATATTATGAAGGAACAATGCGCATGTACTATTATTTATACTTAGATCAAGTAAAAATTCAAGCCTACCTAGACAAAAAGGTTCGCTAGTTCTACAAAGACAACACTACCTGCCTTAAAAATATGTTCTTGCTTGAAATGTACCTGGGTTTAAGAAAACGACACTAACAGTTTTTTGTATCTAATAACCCTTCGAAAATCTACCTGCTAAGTAACTGATATACGAATACTAACACATATGTACCAGTAGGGTACTTAAGTATTAAATGGATATATTTACTTGAATGCTTATAACTTTTGTATTAGTCCGTCGATTTTGTTGAATGAAAGCTTATTTTTTTTTTTTTTGTAATAAAACAGAGCTTAGAGAGAAAAAAAATCTGCAAACAAATAAAAAGTTTTCGAGATCCTGAAATATCTCAAAAACGTTACCATAGAATTAAAAATAACCTTGATTTTCGGAATCAGGGGGTGATTTTACATAGGAATTTCATAATGGAGTCTCTGGTGCAGAAAAAAAATTGGAATTTGTGATCCAGTGTTATATGCAAACTTAATTCGCCAGCTGGACTTGTTAAAAAATGTCATTTGATTCGTGACGAGCAACCTCCAAACTGCCAACATATTAGATTTAATTTAAAATAGGTTATATTTTAGAAAACCCGTTCACCATTGTGAATTAAAACAAATTTTATTCGTAATCAGCGATCTCGAAAACACCTTAGTTTTAGTTTGATGCAAACATATTAAGGTTTGGCTTAGATTTTGTGTTTTGTCGCTTGCCAGTACAACAGAAACCACGTGCGGCGTTGGTTTCATATCAAAGTATCGACTATGTAGCTTAATAGTAATTTTACTTATACTAAACGGTATGTTGTTATGATTTTTGGACGATCTGTAGATCTGTAGAGCGGGTTATTAATTTCGACTTCCGTTTTTCAGAAGATAAGAGGCTTTTCATTTGGTATGCATATATCGCATGTGAAGTTTATACGACACAAATGTTTGATAGTCCAGCGAATTAAAACGCAGCGGCTGCTCTGGCTAGGCCATGTTATGCGAATGAAAGATGACGCTCCGGTTAAGAAAGTGTTTCTATCGGAATCCGCCTATGGAAGCAGTGGTAGAGGGCGGCCCCACTCCGTTGGAAGGACCAGGTGGAAAACGATTTAAACCCCTTTGGTGTGACCAATTGGCGCCGGTTGGCAGAGAGAAGGAGCAACTGGCGCGCCTTGTTGGACGGCCATAACCGATTAAACGGTTAAGCGCCAATTAAGTAAGTAAGTAAATGTTTGATAGCTGTCAAATACGAATACGTATGGCACTTACATTTGCTTAGAAAAAAAATCTCTATTAAAATATATTCTTGTAAAGAAAGTTCTTTGGAAATATGTATGAAAAAACAAGCATTTGTAACCTTGCGTAGAAAAAGTACCGCTGCGGATAAACTAAAAAAAAAATATATATATTTTTATTAAGCATATTTGATTTAAGCTCCTAACGGGGGAAAAGGTAGCATTTTTGAGTAAATTCAAAGTAACTGTTCTAATATACATATTTAGAAATAAAGACTACTTTCATTTATCATGGGAATAAAATCCTAAAAAAACTGTGTAAAATAAGTTTTCTGCTCTCCTGAATTTCAAATTTAAATGCTGTCAGACAGACGGTTTGCAGCTGGTTGATAGATGGTTTTGCAAAGACATCGGCGATATATACAAATGTTATATAAAATAAAAATGTTCAGTGCCAGTCCCAAGGTACGGTATCATTTGACTTAAGTTCTTAGCTTCATTTTTTATGAAACAAATTATTCACCGATAACCGGATTGTCAAATTTCACAAGGGGTGACGGAAAATCGCCTCAATAAACATATCATAAGACCTGCTGAATTAAACGAAATAAAATGATTCGGTTTATAACATACATACATATATGGAAATTTAAATTTATCTACGCCCTTATTTTTGAAAAATACAAGAGGTTTATAAAGTTTTTGAATGACATTTCAATGCAAATTTTGATGAAGTACTTAATTTTTTATGTATAAGGTGTTGAAAGCATATCCCCAACATTCATAAAAAATATTAATACTTGGAAAGCATTTTAAAATAATATTTTCAGACAAATTTTCACCCATATTATTACCCTCAAAATATTATTATTATTATTATTATTGGTTAGGTACTGGTATGAATATCACAACTAACTAAAAAAGCATTGGCTACGCAGGTCATCACGTCTACCCTCAAAATAAAAAAATAATATAGGTTTAAAAAGCTATTGTAATTCGAATTTGTATGTACTGTTAGGTAAGGTTGAGCTGGCCGGTCCATGAGCACCTCACATAGATTGAATGATTCCGTAGTGTTACCAGAAGTTTGTTTAACGACGAAATTGGAAAACCCAGGACCTATGTTATAAAATAACTCCGTCCTCTTGGCAAATACTATAAGCTTTCTAGGACCTATGCCACTTACTGCTTCTAGATATGGCAGCTATATATCACTCTTAATAGCTTGAGTCTTAGCCTGGCAAGCGCAGGGCACGAGGACAAAACATGCTCGATCATTTCCTCTTCCAACCCGCACTTCTAACATCTGCTATCACTGGCCAATCAAGGCATGTCCAGTCAGAATACCCGTCATGAGTCTTCAGTCCTCTCTTTTCAATGATAGGAGCAATTTTGTTAGTCTAAGGTTGGAAGACCTACACATAATCTTCGACACTTTACAGCCCCGCGCTTAGACCCACGCCTTTCCGTCTTGGTCCATAATGTGTGCCTTTCGCCTTCTCCTTACCTCGCCAAATCTAATTCGCATATGTCCAGGGACCCATATGCGTCTCCCTCCCCCGATTATTTGCAGGGATTAACTAAATTGACAGATTATTGCCTTAAATGCTGCTTGGCTGTCAAAGTTGATACGCTTGCAGTTTGAGCTTATTTCTTCCAGTGTTTCTACCGCTTTGGTTACGGCTAATACTTTCGTCTGAAAAACGCTACAGTAATCTGGCATCTTGTAGAATCTGTTTCCGGATCAGCATAGTATGCCCCAGATCCTGCTCCCTTCACTACTTTGGAACCAACGGTGTACACATGTATCGCCTCGTCCTCGGACATTGTACCGCGTAGTAAACAATAACATATCCGCGGCGATTTAGTCGCCATTCGTATGCGCATTTCTCTGCGCTCCCTTTCAGCATGCATCAATTTCGTCATTACTATAAAGGCCATCTTGCTCACAGAAATCCAACAATCTATTTGTCCGCACATTCGTTGAACTAAATTCCTAATGGAAGGCTCCTCTCCAAAAACTCTGTTTACAGACAGTCTTTCGCCGTGAAAACGAGGGCAGTGAAACATTACATGTTCTGCGCTTTCCAATTCGGAGGGACAGCTTGGACAGAAAGGATCCTCCTCTATCCCACGCTTATGTAGATATTCCTTGGAGCCGCCGTGCCCGCTCAATACCTGTGTGAGGTGGTAATTTAGTTCGCCGTGTTTTCGCTCATACCATTCCACTATATTCCGGACTAGCATGAAGGTCCAGCGCCCTTTTCTAAAATCTTCCCACCGTTCTTGCCACCTAACTATTGTTCGTGACCTTGCGCTTTTCTTAGCATCTTCAGATGGTCGGCTGATTCCAATGCCATACAGATCGGTCATTTCACCTGAGAGTAGATCTACTGGGATTTTCCTGGATAAAACACGGATCGCGTCGTCGGACACCGTCCGATAAGCACATGCTATTCGTATAGCAGTAATGCGGTAGGCTGCTAGTATATCTTTTTGGTGGACCATTTTAGATCCGTGCCATACTGGTGCTGTATACAATACTATAGAGCTGGTTACGTTGGATAATAGCTGACGGGTAGCTTCGCTTGGGCCGCTGATGTTGGACATTATTCGCGTTAGGGCTCCACTAACTCTAGAAACTTTCTCCCCCACCGCCCTGAAGTGCCCCCTAAAAGTTAGTTTTGAGTCAATTATTACTCCTATATATTTCAAGGAGGGCTTTGAATTTATTTGATAAACTCCTATGGTAAGGACCAACTCATCCACAGTCCGCTTTGAGCTCTCCAGAACCACTTCTGTCTTATTGCTAGCCATCTCTAGCCCCATGCTCGTCAACCATTCCTTTATTCTTCCCACGGCGTCATTACATAATGCTTGGAGCAGATCAAGTTTTTTGGCCACTGTAACTACGACAATATCATCTGCATAGCCGACAATTTCCGTGCCTCCGGGAAGTACGATTTGTAGAACCCCGTCATACATCGCATTCCAAAGAGTTGGACCTAGAACAGATCCCTGAGGGACACCGCCCGTGATGTTTTGCTTTCTTGGTCCCTCATCCGTATCAAAAAGGAGTACTCTGTCGCTTAGATAGCTACCAATTATTCGGAGCAGGTAAGCAGGTTTGCCAAAGTTTCGTAGCGCTGTCATTACCTGCATCCAGTTCGCTGTGTTAAAAGCATTTCTAATATCCAAAGTTATCAGAGCTTCCTTTTACTTTGGCCTCCGGTTATGGCTCCGCGGGCTATGTTGACAACTGTTTATATTGTATCTATCGTGGATCTCGATTTTCGAAATCCAAACTGACTATTTTACACCTGGGCTTTCCAGGGTCTGCTGCAGACGCTCACTAATAATACGTTCGAGAGTCTTTTCTATTGAACTCAACATACAAAGTGGTCTGTATGAAGATGGCTGGTCGGGCATCATACCAAGTTTCAGCAATAGAACCAGTCTTTGACGTTTCCATGAGCGGGGGAAGACGCCTTCTGGGAAACGGGTTGAAGAGATCCGTAAATACCGATTTTCTAGACATTATCGCTGATTTAAGAGCTATATTTGGCACTACATCAGGTCCTGGAGACTTACTGTCCGCAACTCTTTGTGTTGCATCTAGTACCTCGTGCTCTGTTATTTCTGGGATTTCCATTGGTTCGAGAACCTCACTTTGATAGGTCCGGTAATCTTGTGTCGGAAAAAGAGTTTCTACGATTCTTCTCATTAGTATCAGGCATGTAGGCTGCTCTGATTTCCGCCCTTTAATATTCACCATCGCCGTTCTGTAAGCTAATCCCTAAGGATCAAGATCAGCACTATTCATCAGTTCCTTGAAGCAGGCTCTCTTGCTCTTTTTTATAGTATTTTTAAGCGTCGTTCTTTGGGCTAGGTAGGTATTGTGTAGCTCATCATATCGTGGCGGCGAGGGTGCTCTCTGTGCCCTTCGCCGTGTCTTGTGGCATTTTCAACGCTCCTCCGCTATTTCCTCGTTCCACCAATATACCGAAGTCCGATTTACTTTTGCGCGACTTCTGGGCATGGCAGCATCTCACGCCATACCTAATGACATAGATTTTTGCCCACGTATATCCTGCCACTGTTGGTGCCATCTTTTCCGGCGGAAGAAGTCTTCCTGGTATCCAAATTGAGGCTTTCGGAGCCGAGTCCGTGAGCCAGCCTTGCCCCTGCTTATTTTTGTATGGCTCAGAGAGTACCGCTAAGTCAAATCCTCCTTCAAACATTGTTTGGGATAAGAGGTCTTCGGCCGCTACACAGTGGTTTAAATTGAGTTGCAACAATCTCATAGGGCAATCTGGCTGCTTGCTTCCCATTGTGGGCATCTAAAACTGCCTGCCGAATGTTCTCCCCCACATCACGCACATTTCGGTACGTTGGAGCAGTTCGCGGCCTTGCGTCCCTCCTGACCGTCTTTCCTGCAAAGTTTTTACCTATATATAGCCTCTTTGCACTTCTGGGCTTTATGTCCATAGGCCCAGCACCTATAACAGTATCTCTCCTGTTTCACCTCTCTAATTCGACAAGATACCCATCCTACTCTTATTCTTTGCGCCTTTAGAACAACTTTAGCATCATCCGCTGTAAGGCTTACAAGTGCCGATTTTGTACCGCTCTACCCTGTACGTAAAATTTGTATGGCAGTTGAATCAGGCTGTTCTATCCTACATTGCTGATGGATCGCATCACAAATCTCATCCGGCGTAGTTATTTCATCGAGGTCTCTGAACTGTAGCGTAATCATTTGAGATTTTGCTGTGACCTTCGCTGACTTCTTTAGCACTGCTTCAATCTCCGCTTGGTACATGCTTGTTTTTCCCTCTTGGGCTCTTTTAAGCTGCTGCAACAAATCTCCTTTTGCCGTTCTTCTAATCATCGCACCTCCTCACTTTTCGCAGTATGTCAGCATACGTAGCATCTCCAGCCTTCGAAATTATTATTGCATCCGGCCTGGCTTTAATCATTTTCTTCCTAATCGCCTTTTTGGGTTTGGCTACCTGCCACTCTTCCGACTTTTGAGTTGTGGCGTCTTCTGTCCTTTCGACCTCTTTCTGGTTCAGTCACACTTCCGATTTTACTCGATTGTGACTCTCCTCATATCTTGGAGTAATGTCCTTGGCTGAGATCGTGGGACTGGCTACTTGATTTTCCCTTGTCGAATTCTTCCTCGGTCTCTTTCCTGGTGACGAGCTTCCATCCTTAGCCGTATCATTCAAAATTATTTTCTTCTTTAGGTCCTTTACCTCCAGCGCGGACTGTATGTACAATGCCTTGAATATGGAGGCTAAGCGCTTAATTTCAGCGTGTATTATTACGCCCTTTAAAAAACTCAAACAGATCATTAATTGATCTCCCTCGCTTGGTCATCTTGTTTTCGATCCCTCCTGAGACCTGAGAATTGAATTCTTCTGCAGTCTTGCAGAATTGAAGATCTTCTGCAGCTTTCTTAATGAGGCCACTTAATCAAGGAGTGCCTGTTTTAGCCTTCTCCTCTCTTGCCCTTGGAGTAACAGCCGGATAAGCTGCTTTCCTGCCGTTGGCTTCCGCTCCTTTTGGTTTTGTCCACGTGTGCGACGAAAGATTTTAACCTACGGCCGATAGACCAGGTCCTTCTGGGGAACGAGGTAGCTTTCCTCCCATAAATGGGTTGAACGTACCTTCCCTATCTTGATTTTTATTTTTATTTTGGTTACTCATTTATGTGATTGGGTCCCCACTTGGGGCCGCTATCTCAGTCCGGATGTACATTCACCTTGAATGATTCCGTGGTTATCTATGCGAAGGCAGGAAGGCCACGTGAAGGTTGACGCAATTCCTTATGAAAACTGCGTTCAGAGCCAGATCAGCGTTAATCGGGAGAATCTCAACCGAAGCTGCACCACCAACTTAATGGTGACGGACTTCGAACATATCCCAAGGCCTGCCAAGGTTTTAACGGGACGGAGACGAATGTCACATTAGCCGGAAAGTCGTTTTTTCCGGGTGTCAAGCCGTGTACTAAGATTTCCGAATGTCACACTCGCCAGCCCTTAGCAAATATATCCAAATCGTTATTCCAGTATACTTTAATTAAGACCTTACTGGGCTCATTCTTAATATGCTATCAAATATAAGCTTTCTTAATAATTAAGAATTGAGCTTTTTTCCTTCCTGAATGTACATCCCTCGCCGCGTAGTTGCCCCCCCCCCCCCCCCCCTATCTTGGGTAGGTATTCCCTCGGTGCAGCCTGTTGTTGTTGTAGCAATGTTTCGCCCCACCTAATAGCTGCGACCGATCACAAATTGAACTTAACCGCACTGGAACAATATACTATAAAAGCGTGCAATTACTGGCATATGCTGATGACATTGATATCATCGGCCTAAACACCCGAGCTGTTAGTTCTGCTTACTCCAAACTGGAAAAAGAAGCGGTAAAGATGGGTTTGATGGTGAATGAGGACAAAACGAAGTACCTGCTGTCATCGAGCAAAGAGTCAGCGCATACGCGCCTTGGCAACCACGCTACTGTTGGCAGCCATAATTTCGAAATAGTAAAATACTTCGTTTATTTGGGAACCAGCATCAACACTAGCAACAACATCAGCACTGAAATCCAGCGAAGAATCAATCTTGCCAATAAATGCTACTTTGGACTAGGTAGGCAATTGAAAAGTAAAGTCCTCTCTCTCAAGTCACTTATCGTACCCGTCCTGCTATATGGCGCAGAAGCATTGACCATGACAACAGCAGATGAACCGGCTTTGGGAGTGTTCGAGAGAAAAGTTCTTCGAAAGATTTATGGACCTCTACGCGTTGGCGATGGCGAGTACCGAAGAAGATTGAATGATGAGCTGTACGAACTATACGCAGACATCAACATAGTCCAGCGAATTAAAACGCAGCGGCTGCGCTGGCTAGGCCATGTTATGCGAATGAATGATGATGCTCCGGCCAAGAAAGTTTTTCAATTGGAACCCGCCTATGGAAGCAGAGGTAGAGGGCGGCCCCCACTCCGTTGGAAGGACCAGGTGGAAAACGATTTAAACTCCCTTGGTAAGACCAATTGGCGCCGGTAAGCGGAGCGAAGGAGCGACTGGCGCGCCTTGTTGGACGGCCATAACCGTTTAGACGGTTAAGCGCCAATTAAGTAAGTAAGTAAGATAACAAATTGTCATCAATATCCTCTAACGGGAGTCCAAGGAAACTTGCTGTTTCGACAGGGGTGGACCATAATGAAAGGGGTGTTAGAGGCGTCGGTTCCACATTACAATTAAAGAGATGGTTGGTGTCATGTAGGGACACATTGCAAGCGGGGCATACATTTTGTATGTCGGGGTTGATTCTGGATATGTCCCAAGTGCTGCCAGCAAGGGATTTAAGGATTTTATTACGGCTCTGGATTTTCGGAACAATTGCGGCTGCGTGCTCACCAAAATGTAGATGCTGAACAAACGTCCCACCCAAGATTTTGGGGTGTAGGACAGTCGGTAGCGTAGTGCCATCGACGTGGATGTTCAAACTGGTCGACATTTGGGACGTCCAAGTTGTAAATAAGGTCGCGGATGATTTAGTCGGTGATAATGCCAGGTTTCGCGAGGAGAAAAAACTGGAGAGATCAGGGAGGTAGCCGTTTATTCTGTTGCAGAGCTCATCGATCTGTGGGCCCGGGCCTGTGGCCATTATTGTGCAGTCATCGGCGTAGGAAACGATAGTAACTCCTTCAGGTGGCGAAGGTAGCTTAGATATGTAGAAATTAAACAAAAGTGGGGATAGGACACCACCCTATGGCACCCCTTGGTTAATTCTTCTTGGCTTTGACGTTTCGTTTCTGAATTGCACCGATGCCTGCCGACCACCCAGATAATTTGCGGTCCACCTTTTAAGACATGGGGGAAGGGCAGATCCTTCCAGGTCTTACAGTAACGTGCCATGGTTGACCGTATCAAAAGCTTTTGATAGGTCTAGCGCAACGAGTACTGTTCTATGGTGGGGGTTTTGATTTAAACCGCAATTTATCTCGGTGCTAATGGCATTTAGCGCGGTGGTGGTGCTATGGAGTTTTCTAAAGCCATGCTGATGACAGGCTAGCTGCAAATTTGCTTTGAAGTGGGGGAGCAAAATGGCTTCAAGCGTCTTGGCTACTGGCGATAGGAGAGATATCGGGCGATATGACTCTCCTATGTTAGCTGGTTTCCCAGGCTTTAGTAGCGGGACCACCTTGGCCATTTTCCATTTTTCGGGAACGACAAAGGTGGAAAGAGACAGGTTGAAGACATGTGCTAAATATTTGAAACCCTCTTTCCCTAGGCGGTGGTGGTAATTGGTGACGCGCTGAACTTATGTTTACGTGCGTGTCTGTTGCCCCTCCGTCTATTTTTGTCGACCGTAGAATGCATTATGTATTGTCGGCAGAAAGCGCTCGCGCATTTTTTCGCATCCGACAGCACTTTGTCGCCAAAGGCGATGGAAATTTTGTCATTGTGCCTAGACGGATTCGATAGGGACTTTACAGTCGACCAAAGTTTACCTACACCGGCAGAGAGGTTACAACCGTGTTCATCCACAAGCAATCTGATGCGTTAGTTTATATCACTTATTTGGGGGTCGCCGGGATCGAGCTGTCTTATAAGGTCACGTTCTCTCGCTAAACTTGCGGCCTCTGCCGGGAAGTGGGGCCGAATTTCGGGAATTCTACCGGCGGGAATGAAACGATCCGAGGCGGATTCAATGACCTTGCGGAAAGCACGCTCCCCTTGGCGGGAATCAGTCGGGATAGGGAGGGCAGCAAAGCGGTTGTCTGTAAAGAATTTGTATTCGTCCCACTTTCCTTTTTTAAAGTTAATGAAAGTGCGTTTTTCTGCGACGATGAAGTCGGCGGGACGCTCGAGCGAAATAAGTATAGGCAGGTGGTCGGATGCCAATGTTACCATCGGCTGCCATTTGACGCAGTTTACGAGTTCTGCGTTCACTATTGAAATATCCGGCGAGCTGCTTCTACCATACGTGTGGGGTGTCTCCGTTTATAGTGCAGAACGTCGTTTCTTCTATTTGATCCGCTAACATCTCACCCCTACTGTCCACCCGCAAGTTTGAGTGCCATAGATCGTGATGGGCATTGATATCGCCTAAGATAATACGATTGTTTCCAGTGAGTACGCCGCTGATATCAGGACGGAATCCACTGGGACAACAGGTGACAGGAGGGATGTAGATGTTGATGATTTCTAGATTTGCATCGCCCAACCGGACAGATAATCCTTGACGTTCTAAGACACTGTCCCTGAGGTCGATGTCGGGATCAAATATATGATATTGCACAGTGTGGTGTATGATACACGAGGCCGCCTCCATTTCCGCTCTCGCGATCTTTTCTGTGGACATTATACCCAGAACAGGTCTGCAATGCAGATCTTGCTGTGAGTTTAGTCTCTTGAATCGCAGCAATGCGGATGTTGTGCCGCTTCATGAAGTCGACTATCTCCGTGATCTTCCCAGTTAAACCATTACAGTTTAACTGCAGAATTCTGAAGTGCATAGGGACAGACGTCGTCACTCTGGGAGTAGGTGACGGGTGACTACGCCTGGGTTGTGGAAGGACAGAACGCGATTGCTGTTGAGGCCCTGGGACTAGACGTCCTTGGGTAGGCATCGGGGTACCCGGTGTATTTGGGTATGCGGCCTGGCAGCATGACGCAATGAAACCCGTCGGGGGGTTGCCGTCGCGGAGACCTGAACATCTAGGAAAGTGGCACCGTCCATGGCAGGAGCTGCATTGGGCGGATGTCGCAAACGTATATATTCTGTGCTGGCAAACGGTGCAAAATGAGGTAGGGATTGAGAGTCTGTTTCCCTGACCTACACAATTGCTGCCGGAAAAGAGGGGGAAGAAGACGGGGGCAGGGGCTGATGCTCGGCATTGCTCCCAACTCTACTACGGAGATTGTAGATATGAGTGGGAGCAGCCGCGTGAGTTGGTGGCGCCGTGGGGCGCGAGCAACAGCAGGTACTTGTTGTGGCTTGCTGTGCAGCGGGGCTGCTGGAAGGTAGCGGGGGCGCTAAGGCGCAGACTACGGGACGTCCTAGGACGTGAACAGCAAGGAGCCACAAAAGATTTATAGAAGTTACGTGGACGTCTGGTTTTGGGGTCTAGCCCAGAACAACCTGTCCGATGGAACCATCCCTTACACGAGACACACTGACAAGAGTATGACCGTCCTAAAAAGATTCTTTTCCGGCAGATGCAGCAAAACCAATTCTCATGACCGGGGTCAGGAGACGGACCCGGATTGGATTCGATACCTTCCCGGAGCAAGAGAATACGGAGCAGTCCCTCTGCAAGGAGCTGTTGGGAGGATGACAATTTGTGGGAGTGGCGCAACAAATTAAATGGGGTTACACTGAAATGGCAGTCCTTGGTGGGGAAAATCCCGATTCGCTCCGGTACATAGAACCGACGGCCTTGGGACGGCCTCGGTGCAGCCTCGATGTGGGTTGTGGATGCTTAAATACCGGGCGGCATCTACTCGCCCCGTCACTGGGGGTTCACAGGGTGCATGAGGCCTTTTAAGCCAAACCCTCCTCGCCAGCCGCTCTTGATCAGGGGCTGCTTATTTGAATATTCGCAGCTAACCTAAATTAATAGGTCGTACACTGTTTGCCGGCAGTGAACCCCTTGGCCTGAGCTCAGCCGCTGGTTGATTACCAGCATCAACAGCAGAGATGATAACACCCCACTCTGCGCCGTGCCCCTGTCCGCTGATTTTGTGCAATCATAAAATCCTTTTCATCCACGTTGGATTTCATGTACATATCTATCAGCCTGTCAAAGGTTTTGAACAGAAATGATGTTAAGCTAAAAGGCCTGTAGTCTTTGAGATACATCTGACCGATCTTCCCCGCCTTTGGTAGGATAGCTACACGAGCAATCCTCCAAGAGCGCAGTACATGATTCAGTCATATGCACCCATCGAATATTATTTTAAGCCATTCCAAGACCGCTCTACTTGAAATTTGTAGCATGACTGGGAATATGCCAGCTGGGCCCGGTAATTTAAACTTAGAGAACGTCTTCACCACCCATTCGATCTTAGTATCTGTCACCAACGCCGACACTACTGGCCCCGTAATCGGAGTGTGTCTGTTGGCTCTTCTGAATCATCTCCCGATGGAAAACGTGTATCGAAAAGAGCTGAAGTGACTACTCACTACTACGTGACCATCCCTCGTTCTCTTTCCTTATTAGTCCCTGAACTATGTTTCCCCTTGCTGGGACTTTCCTCAGCCGTGCTGTTTCGCTGGAGCACTTTGTGTCAGCACAGAATTTTTTCCATGAGCCTCTCTTCCCTGGAAATTTCACGCTCGTAGATCCCTATACTCGTCCCGGAACGCTTCGCTTTCCGCGGTCTTAGCCAGCTTAACAATATCATTTACCTGTCTGTAAAGAATACTCAGCCCGTTGCTCCGTCATGGCGTCTTTGCTTTTTCTCTGAATCTACTTAGAGGGCAAGTTCTGTTATACGCCATAGGCGTCTTTGTAGGAATTCATTGGACTCCTCCAGTTCCTCTACCTTTGGCAACCTCTTTGGGTTGTCCCAAAAGGCTCCTCCTTTCTCTTCGCTCTTGAGGGGATGCTGAAGGTGATATACGCATGGTCGGAGAAGGATGGTCTAGCAAGAACCAACCAATCATACCTTGATGTATCACGTTTAGAGCTCAATGTAATGTCATAGACATTGCTGTATGTTGGACCAATGTATGTAGGGCCACTTCCCTTGTTGGCTATCTGCAAAGTGGTTTGCAGGATACAACAAAATATAGATTCGCCTCTCTCGTTCGTATCTCCTCCTCCCCATGAATTTTGGTGCGCATTTGCATCCGCTCATATGACAAAGCGCCCTTTGCGCTTTTCGTCCTGTACTAGCCTCTTGCACTCCACCAGTGTAACCTCCGCAATATGCGCTAGAATAAATACCTGCGTATACTTCTGCTCGACGGCCACCACTGCGATGTCATTTATGAATGCACCTTGATTGCAGCTCGCACCTTTCCTTCTGTTTCCGCGTAGTAAACCCCAATCCACGCGCTGAGCCCATAAACCTTTTCTCCCGATGAGAGCCACTGTTCCTGGATCAGCGCCACGTCATTATCTGTAAGACTCGCAGCACCATTGGGCTGTCTGTCCGCCTTGAACACCTTCGTCCCCCTCTTGCCCTTTTGGTTTATGCCTTTCGATGCCCTCTTCAGCCTCTGCCACTTCTCGCAATTACGATTGTTATCCTTGGGACTTCTTTTCCCGATGTGTAAATGCTGCTGGATGTTCCTCTGTGCGACTCGCAGCACCATTTAGATCTTTGTCCTCTTCTAACACCTTCGTGGTTGGCGTCCTCCACATGCCTCTTTGTTCTAAGGCTTATGAGGTACTTTTCGACTTCGCCCACTTCCAGCGTGTTAGGCATGTTATCCTCGGGACTTCTTTTCCTGAGTCGCATAAAAATTTTGCCTGTACCCCAGGACATTTTGCCAAGCTGCATGTACAATATTTCCTCCGCCCGCTTGTTTATTTGGAAGATGCAGAACAGACCTTCCTCCGTAGGCCGAGATACAGTAAGTACCTTCCAATCCTGTATCGGTATGTTCGGATTCTGAATCTGCAGAAGTCGCAGTGTGTCCTCCGACTTCACGCATGGTATCCATGCCTTAAATTTTGGTACCGTGGGGATTTGCACTTTATCCACCACCTCAAACCGCGCGTTCGTGCCTTGCCTTTGGAGGTTTGGAACCACTTCCTCCAGCCACCGCAAGCTCGCGATGTTGGCGGACGCTGTCATCATCATACCATTATGCCGCCAACCCGCTCGCGCATTTTTTCGCATCCGACGGCACTTTATCTCCAAAGGCGGTGGAGATTTTGTCATTGTGCTTAGTCGGGTTCGATATGAGTTATTACCTGAATTGTTTACCTGTCATGGACCGTAGTGCTCCCTACTCTGTGCGTGCATAAATATTCCAAACGGGAAACATTTTTAATTTTCTTATAATTCTCCTTACATAACAAATAATTTTAATTGTCAATTTAAATCGCACAGTTTTGTTAACTGTTTACTTATATTATAACAGTGCTGGAATGTTTCAGTGGAATATTAGTTTAGGTACATACATTTTAGGAAAACTCGCACCCAGCCTTAAAAAATTTTTTATTTAAAATTTTTTTTTATTTTTATGAATAAAGGGGATTTGAATTTTAAGAGCTCTATAAAGCTAGGGATAATTGAAAAAAATATATGTGAATGTCATTTTAAAAGGCTTTCGTATTTTTTATGAAAAATGGGCTGTTATTTTTATAAATCATTTATAGTTTTTTTTGAATAAAAGGCTTAAAATATTTATTTTCTTCAACTATTTATTATTTTCATCAACTGAAAGATATCTTGGAAAAGTCATAGATATGCTAGGAAAAATTCCACAAATGGAATATTTACATCGAATCGCTGTTGTTGAGATAATTGTGCGGGCTGCCAAACATATATATTACGGATATATGCAAGGAGCAGATGCTATGCATTTAGCTAACGCCATTAGCCATTTCTTGAATTGTTTTCTTTCCTCGGGGCCTGCGTCTACTGCAAATAATATAATTGATTCAAATAAAGCAAATCGTCGTGGTAAACCTAAGAAGAACAGTAAACACGTTGGTGGTAATTCAGTCTGTCATAGTTTCGGAACGAGAAGCAATGAAAATGGCGAATGGCTAATTTTGACTCCGAAGTCAATTTGGATACAAATAAGGAAAGAAGTCAGGTCTTATTGGGATTATGATCTTAAATGTGACTCAATTGAAACCGCAGTTGACAAGTATGGCTTTCATCGAGTGAGTGTTCTTCGCGCTTTCTGTCTTAAAGTTGGAATTCAGATTTTTTTGCGGGAGTATAATTTTGATTTGCGTAATAAGCCAACGTTTAATGAAGAAGATATTCTGAATGTTTTTCCAATTGTGAAGCATATAAGTCCTCGTGCAACAGATGCCTATAACTTTTACACCACGGGTCAATCAAAAATCCAACAAGGTTTGTTCAAAGAAGGTTATGAACTCATTAGTGAAGCTCTGAACCTCTTAAATAACGTTTTCGGTGCTATGCATTCCGAAAATGGTTCTTGCTTGCGTATGCTAGCCCGCCTCAGCTATTTGTTGGGTGATCCACAGGAGGCTCTGGCTATACAACAGCGCTCAGTTATTATGAGTGAACGCGTCAACGGCATCGACCATCCATGTACCGTTTTAGAATTCGTAAATATATATATAATATGCTGAAAAAAGACACAAACAACAATAAAGTTTTTATTTTTTGCAGACTCACTTGTCATTATATTGCTTCGCTAATGGACAGATTGGCGCATCTTTAAAATTGCTTTACCGTGCTCGATATCTGCTTGTTTTGATATGCGGAGAGGATCATCCCGAAGTGGCCCTTATAGATGTAAATGGAATTTTCTCTTAAATGTAACTCCGTAAAAACCGTCTTTTATTTTCAGAGTAATATTAGTTTAATTTTACATGCTGTGGGCGAGTATGAGCTTTCGCTACGATTTATAGAACATGCCCTGGAGCTTAATTTGAAATACTTTGGTGAAAAATCGATGCACGTTGCAGTTAGCTACCACTTAGTTGCAAGAACCCAGTCTTGTTTGGGAAATTTCCGTTCAGCTTTAAATAATGAAAAAGAAACGTACGCCATTTATAAATCTCAGGTAAATCTTTCTGTATAAAAGGGGCTTAAGTGTATTTTTCTAAACATTAAGCACCTAAATATAAACCATAATTCATGATTTTCATGACATAAAGAGTAGTCACGGGCAACTCGATAACTAATACAAGGATATGACGCATTTCATCTCTCTCTAATTATCCCCTGCTTTTTTTTTATCACAAAACATTGTGAACTCCATTCCGTGGCATTTCTGATCGCAGCATTTTGACAGGCCTGCAGCCTTTTTCAATATGTGTTTTTAATACCAGGCGACCAACCTGGTGACAATTTAGCGTAATGCCATCGACGTGGATGTTCAATATGGTCGACATTTCGCGCGTCCATCTTGTAAACAAGGTCGCCGATGATTTGGCCGGTGAAAATGTCAGGTTTCGCGAGGCGAAAAAACGCAGGGAGATAGCTGCTAATTTTATTACAAAGCTCATCGATGTGCGGGCCTGGGCCCATGGCCATTATTGTGCAGTCATATTGTTGTTTTTGTATTAACGATAAAAACTCTCAAAAAACTCATGTGGGGACACATTGCAAGCAGGACATACATTTTGTATGTCGGGGTTTGTTTCTGGATAGGTATGAGTTTAACGTGTCCTCTAGTATCAGAGTATCATCCTCCGCTAGTTCTGGGTATTTTTCTTTGAGTACCCGGTTTGCCGGGAAATTCATGACATAGAGGTCCGACGCCTGTTTTTGGATATCACTGAGGCCATGATTGTGCTTTTTTGCTGCACGGCTGTGTTCTCAGATGCCGCATTTCCTCATATTGCTTACGGAAATGACCCCTTAAGCCCTTGGGAGTACTCTCGCCTCATTGTGTAGATGGTGTTCTGGGGACATGAGGAGACAGCTCGTTGTTGTTGCGATAAGGACACTCCCCGAAGGGGTATGTTATCGATGTTGACGGTTCTTTGCCGGATGCAAGTCCGGTAGGTCCCGGTACCAAGCCCGACCATCTCGGAAACGATTTGGTATGTCCATATGCGACCTTCTATGCGCTAGGTAATTAAATCCCTTTTTGCATAGGTTTTTAAGCATCGGCATGGCTATGCCGCCTCGTCCCACTGCTTTAGATGGTTTAGCATGACCGACGGCATCCTCAACCTCTTTGGCGGTGATGGTAATTGGGGACGCTCTGTATTTATGCTTGTGTGCGCGTCTGTTGGCCCGCCGTCTTACTTTGTCAACCGTAGAATGCATGACATATTTTCGGCAAAAAGCGCTCGCGCATTTTTTCGCATCCGACAAAGGTGAAGGAGATTTTGTCATTGTGCTTAAACGAATGCGATAGGGACTTTATGGTGGACCAAAGCTTACCCACACCAGCATAGAGGTTACAATTCGCTGAATGCTCTTCCCATTTCGCCCGCTTGTGTTCATCCACAAACAATCTGATGCGTTGGTTTATATCCCTTATTTTGGGGTCGCCGGGTTCGTGCTGTCTTATAAGGTCACGTTCTCGCTAAATTTTCGGTACCTTGCGAAAAGCACGTTCCCCTTATCGGGATAGGGAGGGCAGCAAAGCGATTGTCTGTAAAGGATTTCTTATCAGATGTTGGGATGGCCAGGTTTCTGGGTATTCAACAGAAACTGTATGGTTAGCATTTCATTTCTCTCCTTAATTGGGAGTGCTCTCGCCTCATTGTGTAGATGGTGTTCTGGGGACATAAGAACACAGCCCGTAGCGGTTCTGAGGGCAGTATTTGGGAAGGCCTGTATTTTCTTCCAGTAAGTAACCTTAAGGCTTGGCGACCATATCGGAGACGCGTAGCGTGAAATCGGCCTGCCAATTGCTTTGTAGGTGGTGATGAGCGTTTCTTTATCTTTACCCCAAGTGCTGCCGACAAGAGATTTGAGGATTTTAGGGACTTGACGGTGGACCAAAGCTTATCCACCCCGGCAGAGAGGTTACAATTCTTTAAATGCTCCTCCCATTTCGCCCGTAAAAGATTTGTAATCATCCCACTTTCCTTTCTTAAAGTTGATGAAAGTGCGGTTCTCAGTAATGATGAAGTCGGCAGATCACTCGAGCGAAAGGAGTATAGACAGGTGGTCAGATGTCAATGTTACCATCGGATGCCAGGACGCAGTTTACTTTTCCTGCGCTCACGATGGATAGATATGGCGAACTGTGACAGCTTCCTACCGTACGAGTGAGGGCGTCTCCGTTTATTGTGCAGAACGTCGTTTCCTCTATTTGATCCGCCTAAATCTCACCCCTGCTGTCCGCGTGTAGGCTAGAATCCCATAAATCGTGATGGACATTGAAATCGCCTAAGATAATGCGATTATGTTGTTGTTGTTGTAGCAATGCTTCGCCCCACCTAATAGCTGCGACCGATCTAATGCGATTATGTTGTTGTTGTTGTTGTAGCAATGCTTCGCCCCACCTAATAGCTGCGACCGATCACAAATTGCCATCAATATCCCCTAACGGGAGTCCAAGGAAACTTGCTGTATCAACAGGGGTGGACCATAATGAAAGGGGTGTTAGAGTCGTTGGTTCCACATTACGATTAAAGAAATGGTTGGTGTCATGTGGGGACACATTGAAAGCGGGCATACATTTTGTATGTCGGGGTTGATTCTGGATATGTAAGAGTTTAACCTGTTACAGTATCCAGAACGAAGTTGAGCCAGAGTAACTCTTGTTTCCCTGGGGAGTATGCGTTCCTCTTCCGCAAGTTTTGGGTACTGTTTTTTGAGTACTGGATTCACCGGGCAATTCCTGGCATAAAGGTCCGACGCCTGTTTGTGGAGTTCACCAAGGACCTGCTTGTGTTTTTTTGCTTCATACGGCTGAGGTCTGAGGTGCCGTATTTCCTCAAAATGCTTACGGAGATGACTCCTTAAGTCCCTAGGCTGTGTTGGCTCATCAATCAGATGTCTGTTTCGATGCCCAAGTTTCTGGGTATTCAACATGAACTGTTTCGTTAGTATCTCATTTCTCTCCCTGATGGGGAGCATTATCGCCTCATTATGTAGATGGTGTTCTGGGGACATAAGAAGACAGCCCGTGGCGGTTCTGAGCGCAGTATTTTGGCAGGCCTGTAGCTTATTCCAGTGGGTTATTTTTAGGCTTGGCGACCATATACGGGAAGCGTAGCATGCAATCGGCCGTCTAATTCCTTTGTAAGTGGTAATGAGCGTTTCTTTGTCTTTTTCCAAAGTACTGCCAGCAAGGGATTTGAGGATTTTATTACGGCTCTGGATTTTCGGTACAATTGCGGCTACGTGCTCACCAAAATGTAGATCCTGATCAAACGTCACACCCAAGATTTTGGGGTGTAGGACAGTCGGTAACGTAGTGCCATCGACGTGGATGTTCAAAATGGTCGACATTTGGGACGTTCATGTTGTAAATAAGGTCGCGGAGGATTTAGTCGGTGATAATGCCATGTTTCGCGAGGCGAAAAACGGGAGAGATCAGGGAGGTAGTCGTTTATTCTGTTGCAAAGCTCATCGATCTGTGGGCCTGGGCCTCTGGCCATTATTGTGTAGTCATCGGCGTATGAAACGATAGTGACTCCTGGTGGCGAAGGTAGCTTAGATATGTAGAAATTAAACAAAAGTGGGGATAGGTCACCACCCTGTGGCAGCATCTGTTTAATTCTTCTTGGTTGTGATGTTTCATTTCTAAATTGCACCGATGCCTGCCGACCACCCAGATAATTTGCGGTCCACCTTTTAAGACATGGGGGAAGGGTAGACCCTTCCAGGTCTGCAGTAACGTGCCATGGTTGACCGTATCAAAAGCTTTTGATAGGTCTAGCGCTACGAGTACTGTTCTATGGTGGGGGTTTTGATTTAAACCGCAATTTATCTGGGTGCTGATGGCATTTAGCGCGGTGGTGGTGCTATGAAGTTTTCTGAAGACATGCTGATGGCAGGCTAGCTGCAAATTTGCTTTGAAGTAGGGGAGCAAAATGGCTTCAAGCGTCTTGGCTACTGGCGATAGGAGAGATATCGGGCGATATGACTATCCTATGTCGCTTCCCAAGGCAGTCGGTTCTATGTACCGGAGCGACTCGGGATTTTTCCCGACCAAGGACTGTCATTTCAGTGTAACCCCATTTGTTACGTCCCTCCCGTAAATTGTCATCCTCCCAGCAGCTCCTTGCAGCAGGACTGCTCCATATTCCTTGCTCCGGGAAGGTATCGAACCCAATCCGGTTTCATCCCCTGACACCGGTCCTGAGAAATGGTTTTGCTGCATCTGCCGGAAAAGCATCTTTTTAGGACGGTCATACTCTGTTCCGTCTGTCTCGTGTAAGGGATGGATGCATCGGGTAGGTTGTTGTGGGCTTGATCCCAAAACCCGACGTCCACGTAGGTAGGTAGGTTGAACTGGCCGGTCCATGAGGACCTCACATAGACTGATTGAGTCCGTAGTGTAACCAGAAGTTTGTTTTAACGACCAAACTGAAAAACCCTATCAAAAACCAGGACATATGTTATAAAATAACCCCGTCCTCTTGGCAAATACTAGAAGCTTCCTAGGACTTAAGCCACTTGCTGCTTCTAGATCTGACAGCTGTATCACTCCTAATAGCTGGATTCTTAGCCTGGCAAGTGCAGGGCACGAGCACAAAACGTGCTCGATCTTTTCCTCCTCCAACCCGCACTTCCTACATCTGCTATCACCGACCAAGCCTAATTTAAAGGCATGTGACCCAGAAGGCAGTGTCCAGTCAGAATACCCGTCATGATTCTACAGTCCTCTCTTTTTAATGATAGAAGCAACTGTGTTAGTCTAAGGTTGTAAGACCTACACATAATCTTCGACACTTTACAGCCCCGCGCTTGAACCCACGCCTTTCCCGCTTGGTCGATCATGTGCACCTCTCGCATTCGCTTAATCTCGCCCAATATAATTGGGTCATCTACGGAGCAAGCTTCCCATATGCCCTGGGACCCAATATAGATGTATGCTTCTCCCGCATTTAGATGCTGTGCTATGCAAGATTATTGCCTTAATCGCTGCCTGACTGTCAATATAACAGTTAACACGGTTTCAGCTTAAGCTATTCTTTCCAGGGTTTCTACTGCTTTGGTTACGGCTAATATTTCCGCTTGGAAAACGCTACAGTAATCCGGCAGCCTGTAGGATCTGCTTATTTCCGGATCAGCGCAGTATACCGCAGACCCTACTCCTTCCACTACTTTGGAACCAGCGGTGTACACATGTATCGCCTCGTCCGCCATTTGCGCACCCTTGCGCCAACCGTCCACCTCTATTGTGGCCTTAATATCTCCCTCGAAGCGCAGATAGGGAATCATGTAGTCTGTTCGTCTTGTGATTGATGACGCTATACTACTATGGCCATATGGTCGGCGCTAAAGCTGCCCCGAAGCACCGAGCCTGGTTGCGGTCGTTAACGCTTTGTTCTTTGCTACCAGGTCCACAGGTGGGATGTGCAGAATGGTATACAGAGCAGCCGTCGGGGTTGTTTTCAGGGCTCTCGTAATGCTAAGCATCGAAAGTCTGCATACCCCCTATAATTTTTTGAGGTATGTTGTTTTTTGTGTGGCTTTCCACCAAACAAGAACTCCATAGTATATAATAGGGCTCACAATCGCTGTAAAAACCCAATGAGAAAGAGAGGGCAATAGGCCCCACGTACAACCCAGCATTCTTTTACATGCATAGAGTGCCGTTGAGGCCTTCTTGACCCTCTCCTCCACGTTGAGCTTCCATGACAGCTTACTGTCTAGGATGATTCCTAGATATTTTGTGCAAGGTTTCTCCTGTAAGGTCACCCCTCCTAACTTAGGCCTGGTCCAATTTGGGACCTTATACCTCTTTGTAAACAAGACCATATCCGTCTTCTCCGCATTGACTCTCAACCCGACATTAGATGCGCAGGTATAAATATCCCGAAGCGCCCGATCCATCGAAGAACTAATCTTTGGAAAGCACTTTCCACTTATGACAATTGCAACGTCATCTGCATAAGCCGTAAGTTTTACGGGTCCCTCATCGAATTGCCTGAGCAGTTGGTTGATGACCAGCGTCCACAGCAGAGATGATAGCACCCCTCCCTGCGGCGTGCCCCTGTCCACTGATTTCGTGGCCTCGTACAATCCCCATTGTGATGTAATCTTTCTGCAATTTAACATGCAGCCGATCCATCTGATTAAGGCAGGATGTACTTTAATGTAATTAAGACCATCCATAATCGCCCATTTTGCAACATTATTGAAAGCCCCGGCAATGTCCAAGAAGACTCCTAGAGCATACTTCTTATATTCCAGGGATTTCTCTATGCTTATTACCACCCTATGCAATGCGGTGTCTACCGACTTGCCTTTGGTGTATGCATGCTGTGTAGTGGAGAGCAGCTTTTCATCCACGTTGGACTTTATGTACACATCTATCAGCTTCTCAAAGGTTTTGAGCAGAAATGATGTTAAGCTAATGGGTCTATAGTCTTTGGGATACACGTGACCGATCTTCCCCGCCTTTGGTAGAAAAGCTACACGAGCAGTTCTCCAAGAGTGCGGTACATGATTCAGTCTTATGCACCCATCGAATATTATTTTAAGCCATTCCACGACCGCCCTACTAGAGACTTGTAGCATGACCGGGAATATACATCTGGGCCCGACGATTTAAACTTAGAAAACGTCTTCACTGCCCACTCGATCTTGGTATCGGTCACCAAGCCCGGCACTACTAGCTTCGTGATCGAAGTGTAAGTCTGTCTGCTGGCTCTTCTAAACCGTCTCCCGATGGGAAATTTGTATCGAGAAGCACCTCAAGGGATTCCTCACTATTACGTGACCATTCCCCGTTCTCTTTCTTTATTAGCCCCTGGACTATGTTTTCCTTTGCTAGGACTTTTTTCAACCGTGCTGTTTCGCTGGACCACTCTATATCCGTACAGAAACTTTTCCATGAGTTTCTCTTCGCCCTGGTAATTTCACGCTTGTAGATCCTCAGTAGATCCTTGTACTCGTCCCGACACGCTTCGCTTTCCGCGGTCTTTGCGAGCTTAAACATTT
Organism: Eurosta solidaginis; assembly: GCF_040869045.1. NCBI lineage: Eukaryota > Metazoa > Arthropoda > Insecta > Diptera > Tephritidae > Eurosta > Eurosta solidaginis. The sequence goes on from NC_090321.1 coordinate 117,878,145, forward strand.
CTTTTACCTGTCTTCTTAGAACACTCAGCTCATTGCTCCACCATGGCGGCTTTGCTTTTCCTCTGAATCTTCTTAGAGGGCAAGCTTTGTTATACGCAGTCATAAGCGTCCTTGTTAGGAATTCATTCGACTCCTCCAGTTCCTCTACATTAGCAACCTCTTTGGGTTGTCCCAGTTTTGTTTCTACATGTTTTTGGAATGTAGTCCAGTTCGTTGACCTAGGGTTTCTAAAGGTTCCTCCCTTCTCTACTCTCTTTAGGGGGATGCTGAAGCTGATATACGCATGGTCGGAGAAGGATGGTCTATCAAGAACCATCCAATCATACCTTGATATATCACGCTCGGAGCTCAATGTAATATCCAGAACATTGCTGGATGTTGCACCAATGTATGTAGGGACATTTCCCTTGTTGGCTATCTGCAAATTGGTTTGCAGGATGTAACACAACAGAGATTCGCCTCTCTCGTTCGTATCTGCTCCTCCCCACACATTGTGGTGCATTTGCATCTGCGCCTTTGACCAACCGCCCTTTGCGCCCTTCCTTCTGTACTAGCCTTTTGCACTCCATCGGTGGAACCTCCGCAGCATGGGCCATGTAGCAGGACGGCAGGATAAATGCCTGCTTATTCTTTTGCTCAACGGCCACCGCTACGAGATCCTCAGTGTAACCCCATTTAATTTGTTGCGTCCTTCCCACAAATTGTCATCCTCCCAGCAGCTCCTGGCAGCAGGACTGCTCCATATTCTCTTGCTCCGGGAAGGTATCGAATCCAATCCGGGTCCGTCTCCTGACCCCGGTCCTGAGAAATGGTTTTGCTGCATCTGCCGGAAAAGAATCTTTTTAGGACGGTCATACTCTGTTCAGTGTGTCTCGTGTAAAGGATGGTTGCATCGGACAGGTTCTGGGCTTGATCCCAAAACCCGACGTCCACGTAACTTTTATAAACCTTTTGTGGCTCCTTGCTGTTCACGCCCAAGGGCGTCCCGTAGTCTACGTCTAAGCGCCCCCCCCACTACCTTCCAGCAGCCCCGCTGCTCAGCAAGCCACAACAAGTACCCGCTGCTGCTCGCGCCCCACGGCGCCAACAACTCAAACAGCTGCTACCACTCATAACTACAATCTTCGTAGTAGAGTCGGAAGCAATGCTGAGCAACAGTCTTCTCCCCCCCTCTTTTGCGGCAGCAATCGTGTAGGTCAGGGAAACAGACTCTTAGTCCCTACCTCCGTTTGCACCGTTTGCCAGCACAGAAAATATATGTTTGCGACATTCGCCCAATGCAGCTCCTGCCTTGGGTGGTGCCACTTTCCTAGATGTTCTGGTCTCCGCGACGGCAACCCCCCGACGGGTTTCATCGCGCCATGTTGCCAGGTCGCAAACCCAAATCATCCGGGTACCCCAATGCTTGCCCAAGGACGCCCAGTCCCAGGGCCACAACAGCAATTGCGTCCTGGCCTTCCTCATCCCAGGAGTAGTCACCCGTCACTTACCCCCAGAGTGGCGACGTCTCCCCCCATGCACTTCAGAATTCTGCAGTTAAACTGTAATGGACTAACTGGGAAGATTACGGAGATAGTCAATTTCATGAAGCGGCACAACATCCGCATTGCTGCGATTCAAGAGACTAAACTCACAGCGAGATCTGCATTGCAGACCTGCTCTGGGTATAATGTCCACAGGAAGGACCGCGAGAGCGGAAATGGAGGCGGCCTCGGGTTTATTATACACCACTCTGTGCAATATCATATATTTGATCCTGGCATCGACCGCAGGGACAATGTCTTAGAACGTCAAGGCCTATCTGTCCGGTCAGGCGATGCAAATCTAGAAATCATCAACATCTACATCCCTCCTGTCACCTGTTGCCCCAGTGGATACCGCCCTAAAATCGAGGCCTTACTCACTGGCAACAATCGCATTATCTTAGGCGATTTCAATGCCCATCACGACCTATGGCATTCAAACTTGCGGGCGGACAGTAGGGGTGAGATGTTGGCGGATCAAATAGAAGAAACGACGTTCTGCACAATAAACGGAGACGCCCCCACACGTATGGTAGGAAGCTGTCATAGCTCGCCAGATATCTCAATCGTGAGCGCAGAACTCGTAAACTGCGTCAACTGGCAGCCGCTGGTAACATTGGCATCCGACCACCTGCCCATACTTATTTCGTTCGAGCGTACCGCCGACTTCATCGTCACCGAAAAACGCACTTTCATAAACTTCAAAAAAGGAAAGTGGGAAGAATATAAAACTGCAACAGACAGCAGCTTTGCTGCCCTACCTATCCCGACTGATGCCGCCAAGGGGAGCGTGCCTTCCGTAAGGTCATTGAATCCGCCTCGGCACATTTCATTCCCGCCGGGAGAATTCCCGAAATCCGGCCCCACTTCCCGGCGGAGGCCGCAAGCTTAGCGAGAGAACGTGACCTTATAAGGCAGCTTGATCCAGGCGACCCCCAAATAAGGGATATAAACCAACGCATCAGATTGCTTGTGGATGAACACAGGCGGGCGAAATGGGAGGAGCACCTAAGAGGTTGTAACCTCTCTACCGGTGTGGGTAAACTTTGGTCCACCGTAAAGTCCCTATCGAATCCGACTAAGCACAAAGACAAAGTTTCCATCGCCTTTGGCGATAAGGTGCTGTCGGATGCGAAAAAATGCGCGAGCGCTTTCTGCCGACAATATATAATGCATCCTACGGTCGACAAAGATAGACGGAGAGCCAATAGACACGCACATAAACACAAATTCAGCGCGTCACCAATCACCATCACCGCTAGAGAGGTTGAGGACGCCATTGGTGGCGCTAAACCATCCAAAGCAGTGGGCCCAGACGGCATAGCCATGCCTATGCTTAAAAACCTAGGGAAAGAGGGTTTCAAATATTTAGCGCATGTCTTCAAACTGTCTCTCTCCACCTTTGCCATACCCGAGAAATGGAAAATGGCCAAGGTGGTCCCGCTACTAAAGCCTGGGAAACCAGCTAACGTAGGTGAGTCATATCGTCCGATATCTCTCCTATCGCCAGTGGCAAAGACGCTTGAAGCCATTTTACTCCCTTATTTCCAAGCACATTTGCAGCTAACCCCTCATCAGCATGGCTTCAGAAAACTCCATAGCACTACCTCCGCGCTAAATGTCATTAGCACCCAGGTAAATTGCGTTTTGAATCAATACCCCCACCATAGAACAGTACTCGTAGCGCTAGACCTATCAGAAGCCTTTGATACGGTCAACCATGGCTTATTACTGCAAGACCTGGAAGGGTCTACCCTTCCCCCATGTCTTAAAAGGTGGACCGCAAATTATCTGGGTGGTCGGCAGGCATCGGTGCAATTCAGAAACGAAACATCAAAACCAAGGAGAATTAAACAAGGGGTGCCACAGGGTGGTGTCCTATCCCCACTTTTGTTTAATTTCTACATATCTAAGCTACCTTCACCACCGGAAGGAGTCACAATCGTTTCCTACGCCGATGACTGCACAATAATGGCCACAGGCCCAGGCCCAGAGATCGATGAGCTACGCAATAAAATAAACGGCTATCTCTCCAGTTTTTTCGCCTCGCGAAACCTGGCATTGTCACCGACTAAATCTTCCGCGACCTTATTTACAACATGGACGCCCAAATGTCGACCATATTGAACAGCCACGTCGATGGCACTACGCTACCGACTGTCCTACACCCCAAAATCTTGGGTGTGACGTTTGATCTACATTTTGGTGCGCACGCAACCGCAATTGTTCCGAGAATTCAGAGCCGTAATAAAATCCTCAAATCCCTTGCTGGCAGTACCTGGGGAAAAGATAAAGAAATGCTCATGACCACATACAAAGCAATTAGCCAGCCGATTACGTGCTACGCGTCACCCATATGGTCGCTAAGCCTAAAAACTACCCACTGGACGAAACTACAGGCCTGCCAAAATACTGCTCTCAGAATCGCCACGGGCTGTATTCTTATGTCCCCAGAACACCATCTGCATAATGAGGCGAGAATACTCCCCATCAGAGAGAGAAATGAGATGCTAACCAAACAGTTCCTGTTGAATATCCAGAAACCTGGGCATCCCAACAGACATCTGATTGACGAGTCAGCACTGCCTAGGGGCTTAAGGAGTCATCTCCGTAAGCATTTTGAGGAAATACGGCACCTGATAACCCAGCCGTATGAAGCGAAAAAACACAAGCAGGTCCTTGGTGAACTCCACAAACAGGCCTCGGACCTTTATGCCGGGAATTGCCCGGTGAATCCAGTACTCGAAGTAAAGTATCCAAAACTTGCGGAAGAGGAACGCATACTCCCCAGGGAAACGCGTGTCACTCTGGCTCAACTTCGTTCTGGATACTGTAACAGGTTAAACTCTTACCTATCCAGAATCAACCCCGACATACAAAATGTATGCCCCGCTTGCAATGTGTCCCCACATGACACCAACCATCTCTTTAATTGTAATGTGGAACCAACGCCTCTAACACCCCTTTCCTTATGGTCCACCCCTGTTGAAACGGCAAGTTTCCTTGGACTCCCGTTAGAGGATATTGATGACAATTTGTGATCGGTCGCGGCTATTAGGTGGGGCGAGCATTGCTACAACAACAACAACTGCAAAACCTGGAAGGGTCTACCCTTCCCTCATGTCTTAAAAGATGGACCGCAAATTATCTGGGTGGTCGGCAGGCATCGGTGCAATTTAGAAACGAAACATCAGAGCCAAGGAGAATTAAACAAGGGGTGCCACAGGGTGGTGTCCTATCCCCACTTTTGTTTAATTTCTACATATCTAAGCTACCTTCACCACCGGAAGGAGTCACAATCGTTTCCTACGCCGATGACTGCACAGTAATGGCCACAGGCCCAGGCCCACAGATCGATGAGCTATGCAATAAAATAAACGGCTACCTCCCTGATCTCTCCAGTTTTTTCGCCTCGCGAAACATGGCATTATCACCGACTAAATCTTCCGCGACCTTATTTACAACATGGACGTCCCAAATGTCGACCATTTTGAACATCCACGTCGATGGCTCTACGCTACCGACTGTCCTACACCCCAAAATCTTGGGTGTGACGTTTGATCAGGATCTACATTTTGGTGAGCACGCAGTCGCAATTGTTGCGAGAATTCAGAGCCGTAACAAAATCCTCAAATCCCTTGCTGGAAGTACCTGGGGAAAAGATAAAGAAACGCTCATGACTACATACAAAGCAATTAGCCAGCCGATTACGTGCTACGCGTCACCCATATGGTCGCCAAGCCTAAAAATTACCCACTGGAAGAAGCTACAGGCCTGCCAAAATACTGCTCTCAGAATCGCCACGGGCTGTCTTCTTATGTCCCCAGAACACCATCTGCATAATGAGGCGAGAATACTCCCCATCAGGGAAAGAAACGAGATGCTGACCAAACAGTTCCTGTTGAATACCCAGAAACCTGGGCATCCCAACAGACATCTGATTGACGAGTCAGCACTGCCTAGGGGCTTAAGGAGTCATCTCCGTAAGCATTTTGAGGAAATACGGCACCTGATAACCCAGCCGTATGAAGCGAAAAAACACAAGCAGGTCCTTGGTGAACTCCACAAACAGGCCTCGGACCTTTATGCCGGGAATTGCCCGGTGAATCCAGTACTCAAAGTAAAGTATCCAAAACTTGCGGAAGAGGAACGAATACTCCCCAGGGAAACGCGTGTCACTCTGGCTCAACTTCGTTCTGGATACTGTAACAGGTTAAACTCTTACCTATCCAGAATCAACCCCGACATACAAAATGTATGCCCCGCTTGCAATGTGTCCCCACATGACACCAACCATCTCTTTAATTGTAATGTGGAACCAACGCCTCTAGCACCCCTTTCCCTATGGTCCACCCCTGTTGAAACAGCAAGTTTCCTTGGACTCCCCGTTAGAGGATATAGATGACAGTTTGTGATCGGTCGCGTCTGTTAGGTGGGGCGAAGCACTGCTACAACAACAACAATGAGATCGTCAGTGGTGTAATTAGGCAGCATATATGAATGCAGCTGTTTCGTTACCATTACTATAGTTCGCACCCGTCCTTCCGTTTGCGCGTAGTAAACGTCAAACCCGCGCGCGCTAACTCCAGAAACCTTTCCTCCCGATGAGAGCCACGGCTCCTGGATCAGCGCCACGTCAAACGAACCCTCCTCAAGGGTTAGGATGAGTTCGCTCGACGCCACTTTACTGTGTTGGAGGTTTATCTGTAGGACTCGCAGCACCATTGGGCTGTTTGTCCCCCTCGAGCTCCTTCGTCTTGACGTCGTCGTCCTCCCCTTGCCCTTTTGGTTTAGAGTATTCGAGGCCCCCTTCAGCCTCTCGTGACTGTTGTGCCAGGTGTTCCTCTGTGCGAGTCACAGCACCATTTAGCGGTTGGTCCTCTTCTAGCACGTTCGTGGTGACGTCGGGGATCTCCACCTGTCTTTTTTCCCTTAGGCTTTTGAGGTCCTTTTCAACTTCGCCCACCTCTAGCGTGTTAAGGTTTTTATCCTCGAGACTTCTTTTCCTGAGTCGCATGTAAATTTTGCCAATGCCAAAGGACATTTTACCAAGCTGCGTGTACAAAATATCCTCCGCCTGCTTGTTTATTTGGAAGATGTAGAACTGACCATCCTCGGTAGGCCAAGATACAGTAAGTACCTTCCAATCCTGTGTCGGTATGTTCGGATTCTGATTCTGCAGAAGTCGCAGTGTATCCTCCGACTTCATCACGCACGGTATCCATACCTTAACTTTTGGTACCGTGGGGATTTTCGATTTATCCACCACCTCAAACCGCGCGTTCGTGCCTTGCCTTTGGAGGTTTGGAACCACTTCCTCCAGCCACCGCAAGCTCGATGTTGTCGTCCTCCCCTTGCCCTTTTGGTTTAGAGTATTCGAGGCCCCCTTCAGCCTCTCGTGGACTGTTGTGCCAGGTGTTCACACCATTATACCATCCCCCCGAATCAAAGGTTGGAAGGGGCTTACTTGGTTGTTCCCGCATCATCTTAACCCTTTCAGCCCCGCACCTGAACCGGCTTTCAGAACAATTTTTTTTATCATTCCCGTGATTACTAGACCTAAATTAAGGAATTTTGAAAATTTTAGACTTTTGGAAATATCGGATCACTAGATATTGAAAGTTGCTTATAAGCAACTTTGGGCCATTGAAGAATTAATTCATGCCATTTAAAATGAAAACGCGTTTTTGAAAATTATCTTTTAATCCTTTATTTTTAAGAATATTTTTTGGTAATATAATCACTTACTTATGATACGCTAGGAAACGATTTTTACTTGTATTACAATATAGGTGGATAACACATTTTTCACATTTTGATAAGGGTGTTCCTGTCTTACAAAGACGGCATCGACCTTTGTCTCCCCATACAACCCAATGTTCATATCCATGATATCTCTTCGATTTCGGTGGATCACATGTAACTTTACGTCGTTTGGAACTAGAACTGGGTGCAAAAGGAGGCGGAGGTACCGAATCCATTTTCTCTAGTTTAACGTTATTTCCACTGGGCCTTCCTCTTTTCCTTAGTAAGGAGCTTGAAGAGGGCGGGGCAGGATTTAGCAACTCATTCGCTATTTCCATTTGAAATTTTATACGTGGCATATGCTTTACCATTTTGAGGTGCTTGCGGTACAAAATCCGGGAATTCGTAATTCCCGTTCCCAAACACCAGTAAAATATTCGCATGTACCATTTAACAGTTCGATGATTGACTTTATAAAGTTCCATAAGCATATCAGAGAGATCAACCCCCCCCCCCCCCCCCCCCCCATGTGCTTGTTGTATTCGGATACAATAGCTGGTCTTAGGACATCTATAAATGCTTGTCTTTTGCGCTCCAACGACATGTTCCAATTGGCTATCTCCAACAAATGTAGATAACAACCCCTCACCTTTTTCCAAAATGTCGTTAAACATTTTTTCTTAAATCTCAGCCTCATCAACTTCGCACTCTTCATCAGAAGACTCGTCCCAATCAAACTCCAGAGCTGCTTTTATATCTGCTTCATAAGGTCCTTTGCGTGGTTTGTTCATATCTTCGATTCTAATGTTTTTGCTATCACCGTTGCCCGAAGTTGCTTACAAGCAACTTAAGAAAAGAAAAAATTATAGATTCCAACTATGCAACTTGTTTTTAAATATTTTAATGCTTACTTTTTATTTCACCTTTTAGTGTTACAACTGCGTATTTAATTTTTCAATTAACTAATTATAAGTATTTTTAACAATTTTTTTTGTTTTGCACTAAAATGTCAGCACGCTCGATATGATCGACTAAACTCCGAATAAAGCATCACCGCTACAATAATTTCTACACAAATGACAATTTTTTATTGGTTTTCTTTTCTAAGAACTGTAATTAAGCAGCTCGATGCATGACTTGAAGAGTTAGTTTCGTTTGGTTCATATAAAACGGTACAAAAAGTCAAAGTAGCTTTTAAGCAACTTTGGGGTCGAAAGGGTTAAGCATTAAGCTAATAAGCTCCCTTTCCACAGATCTCTACCTTTCAGTAGTCATTTGTCCGAAAGGACTGCTACGATCAACCAGCGTCACCGTCAGTGAATGCTTTGCCACATCACTCATCTTCTCGGGAAAAGCAGGAGTCTTAGTGTTATCTCCCTTTGACACCTCCGACAAAGCCGGAGTCTTAGCGTTAACTCCCTTTAGCGCCTCCGAGAAAGCCGGAGTCTTAGCGTTATCTCCCTTTGGCTTATCTCCTACTTCCGTAATTGGAACTTCCCTCTGACTCGCAGCTTTCGAGGTAGTTGCTACCTCGCTATTGGAGCCCATCTGTCTTACAGCTTTGGGCCTAGTTGTCTTGTCTATGCGACTGCCCTGCCTCGCGGCTCTAGGACTGGGTCCTTTCTGCCTCTTGAAAGCAGGCTTGTCGCCTTCCGCCAAATGTTGCCTCTTCATTCTGCCATTCGACGCTTCTTCCTCCTCGTACCGGTTGTAGAACCGAAGGTTTCTCGCAGCAAACCTTTTTAACTGTCTTCGACCTACTTCTACCGCTTCATGGGCCCATTCCAAACGCTCGATCTCCACTTCTGTTGGCTCGACCACTGCTCCAAAGCGTTGTACAATTCTTAGTGCTGCACGGTACTGCGGGAGAGCTCTTACTTCCTCTGCTCCGTACCCTTCTCCACTCTTCCACTCCGTTTTCATTTGTGTGCTTCTCCAACACGGAGTTCATTGAATCAGCACTACTCTCGCTCCCCGAGTCGTCCATGGGTTGCGACTCAGTCCTCTTTACATCGTCCTTATTACAATCAGGTAATGAGTCGTTCATCTTGGTCGTACGACCACCTGCCCGACAAGGCGGGCTCAGCGGTCCAGTATTATATACGGGGAAAGAACCATCCGCCACAGCAGCGCCCCTTACTGTGGTAAGGCCATTACTACTTCCCGAGGTAGCCCGGTATCGGGAAGGCTCCGTTCGACTACAGCCGAATTTATCCCCTGGCTGCAAATCGTTCAATAGGCACGGTCCGCATAACACGCTGGATTAGGGGGTTGGCATTTCTTGGTCACCGACATCCCGCCGCCCTCCTATGAGGCGAAACGGCGTAGATGTCGGTCCTAAACAGCTCCGCCTCATAGTCGGGCGCTATGGAGTTCGGCTAAGCCCTAACACCAACGACAAGGTGCCTACCCTAGTGAGGGGACGTCCACGTAACTTTTATAAATCTTTTGTGGCTCTTTGCTGTTCACGCCCAAGGGCGTCCCGTAGTCTACGCCTGCAGCTCCTGCCTTGGGCGGTGCCACTTTCCTAGATGTTCTGGTCTCCGCGACGGCAACCCCTCGACGGGTTTCATTGCGGCATGTTGCCAGGTCGCTAACCCAATTACAGCGGGTACCCCAATGCTTACCCAAGGACGTCCAGTCCCAGGGCCACAACAGCAGTTGCGTCCTAGCCTTTCACAAACCAGGCGTAGTCACCCATCTCTTACTCCTAGAGTGACGACGTCTCCCCCGTTGCACTTCAGAATTCTGCAGTTAAACTGTAATGGATTAACTGGGAAAATCACGGAGATAGTCGATTGCATGAAGCGGCACAACATCCGCATCGCCGCGGTTCAAGAGACGCAATGTAAACTTACAAATCATCAACATCTACATACCCCCAGCGGGTTAGGCGGTTAGAGTATACCCGCGCTAGATATGCCTGTCGTAAGAGGCGACTAAAATACTAAATAGATTCAAGGGGTTGCGTAGCGCAACCCTTCAAGGGGTTGCCAGCGCAATATATAGCTACTCCAACCCAATTTTCAACCTCACCTATCCGTGGCGAATACTGTTTCATTAACAGCCGAGGCTCTGGGGACCCCGAACTCCTCATGGATCTAGGGAGTGGGAGGGCGGGATGGCCTAGAAGGTCGCATGTGGTCATAACAAATCGTTCCCGAGATGTTCGGGCTTGTTACCGGAACGCACCAGATCTGCATCCGGCAAAGGACCATCAACATCGATAACACTCCCCATGGCTTTCGGGGAATGTCCTTATCGCTACAACAACAACAACAATAACATCTACATCCCTCCTGTCACCTGTTGCCCCAGTAGATACCTCCTTCATATCAGCGCACTACTCACACTGGCGATAATCGCATCATGGACGGTGCCACTTTCCTATATGTTCTGGTCTCCGCGACGGCAACCCCCCGACGGGTTTCATTGCGTCATGCTGCCAGGCCGCATACCCAAATACACCGGGTACCCCGATGCCTACCCAAGGACGTCTAGTCCCAGGGCCTCAACAGCAATCGCGTTCTGTCCTTCCACAACCCAGGCGTAGTCACCCGTCACTTACTCCCAGAGTGACGACGTCTCTCCCTATGCACTTCAGAATTCTGCAGTTAAACTGTAATGGTTTAACTGGGAAGATCACGGAGATAGTCGACTTCATGAAGCGGCACAACATCCGCATTGCTGCGAATCAAGATACTAAACTCACAGCAAGGTCTGTA